>NC_091078.1:12143750-12447500 GCF_032405125.1 Capricornis sumatraensis
CAGTCGGGGAAGATGAAAGAGTTCTTGAGATGGTTAGTGGTGGTGTTTGCACAACAGTGTGGATATACTTAATGCCATAGGACTGTCCCCTTAAAGATCTTTAAAATGGTCAATTTTATGGTATTTGTATTTGATCACAATTTTTAAAGCATAAAGATGAAAAGAACTATTATATCCCAGAGACGATTGCTGCCAATATTTGGATATGTTTCATATCAGTCTTTTGTCTATGAATTTAGATGCATATAGAGATCCTTTCCCATCTCATTGATAGTTCTTTGAAAATATGCTTTTAAATGATGCATATTTGTTTTTCAAGTAGATGCATAGCATTCTACTTGAACAGATGGCTAACCTGCGTCACCGTCTCCCTACGGTTGGTCCTCTGAGTTAGCTTCAGTTTTTCCCTGGTTTGGGCTATGCCAACATCTGTATGTCCATTTTTATTCACATCACACATTGTTTCTTTAGGACTGACTCCTAGAAGTGGAATGGTGCATACTTTTAAGATTCTCTGTTCACGTTCCCAGGTCGCTTTCCAGAAGGATCGTGCTGCTTTCACGCCATCTCATCCACAGGGTGTGAGGAGTGTTTCTTTCCCATTTGCTTCCCTCCTTTCCTGAAAGGGAGCCTGGAGGATGCAGAGAGAGAGAGAGAGAGAGAGAGAGAGAGAGAGAGAGAGAGAGAGAGAGAGGCAGCCTGGTCCCTGCAGACCTCAGAGCTGCATCTTGGCCTGGGCCTTCTTCTCTTGGGCAGCGAGTGGTCACCTGGTTAGTGAGCTGAGACAGGGCTGATTAGCGCTCTGAACAGCCAGGGGTTTGGAGTGGGAAAGAACAGCCAGTTCAGGGATAATCCTTTGATACTGGTGCTGTGGTTCCAGTCTAGAGATTTTTATCAGGGCTGATTGGCAGGCCAGCTCTGGGCTGGGGCAGTGCCGACAGTCTGCTGAGCCAGTCAGATGGGGTTCACTGAACCTCTTGATTTAGCCCTTTGATCTTACTTCAGGGTTGTGGGGGGAACATTTGAAAGCCATCTCTGTGTTGCTTTTCTCTAGTTTACTCTGGTACTACACTTTAAGGAGTGAGAAAACAGTGCCTACTTTCTCATGGACATTTTTCTGTTCGATAGGAAACTAAACTAGGTTGCAAGAATGCATATTATCCTATGATGTTCCATACAGTCATTTCTTTTTTGAGTGAAAGAAAAAGAGAGGCTGCAAAGCATTTTCTGTTTTTTAAATTTTAGGTGTTTTTGGTGGATTGTAGAAATCTACCCTAGCCCATTTGGGAACTAGTGTACTGCTCTTTATACTGAGCTGACAGCATAAACACCGGCCTGGAATGAATGGATGGCTTCTTTGGAATTAAGCTCTGCAATGGGTGGTGGGAGGGGCTTAGAATTCTGAGCCTGGGGGATGCTGGGAGCTGCAGGGTTTGGAGGAAGACCTCTGTCTTCATCTCTCTCTCTCCTTCTCCCTTTCTCTCTCTCCCCACATTAAAAAGCCGCCACCCCCACCCCCTGCCAATACTTGGAAACATCAACTCTGTGTCCTTGGTTTCTCTCTGGGTGTAGGAAGCCCTAATAAGGCCCCCCAAAACATTTTTTTGATTTGGAGTTGTGCTTAAAAGGATGTGTTTCCTGGCTTTAACCATACCCAGGGAGGGGGTGGGGTGCCCTTGAGCTGTACCCCTTGGATGTGGAGGTGATAGAAGGAAACAGGATGAGTTGTGGGCCTGGTGGTCAGGTCTGTCCAAGGAGGCTCACTGTTTCAGAACTTTTAGGAGAAAGTCTTAATAAGCTTTCTAACCCCACATGAGCCAGTGTGGTTGAATTCACCCAAGAGGGAAGGGGAGTCACTCCACTGGTTTCTAAGAGGAAATGAGAGAGTGTCTCTCCCAGGCAGCATGGTTTTTAGGGACTGGCTTCCTCTGTGCCTTTTCTAGTCTGTTGCCAAATCCTAGCCAGTTCTCCCCCAGTCCTTCTCTGTGTACATTCCTTCTCTCCGTTGCCTAGTTCAGGCTGCCATTGCTGCTTGCTTGGACTATTGCAATAGTCTTCCAGATGGCCCCATCACCCCTCATTTCTGATGAGTCAGACATCTGGCTACCCAATTAAACTTTCTAAATGTTAGCTGATGATTTCACTTTCCTCATCAAATGCTCTTTCCTGACTCCTCATTAGCCAGAGGAAAACAAAAAGCCCAAACATCTTTTCTTGGTGTTCAAAGATCTCCATAATTCACCCCTGTCTGCCCTCCCCTCCATACCCCTGTCCTTGCATCTTTATTTCCTGCCTTGTGTGGTAGGATGTTCTGTCCTTTTTTCCTTGTCTTTTAACCCTTCAGTTCTACTAATTTTCATAGCCTGGGGCCAAAGCCAGCTCTTCCAGGATGCTTCAATTTTGGGCATTCAGTCCAGAAATCATCTCTCTTTCCTCTAACTAGCACTCTCCTCCCCCATTCCCTCTCTTAAAGCACTAAACTTTTGGACCTTCTGTTAGTTTTCTGAATACTAGTCTTACCTCCTTGAGCTTTGTGAAGATCTGAATCACCACTGCAGCGTGCCCTGTGCATGGCAAATATGCCATAGTGTTTCATGAGTAAAAGTGCAGGTGACTGAGGGTGTCTGGTGGGGCTCAGCCTTTGTTTTCACCCTGCTCTGCTGTTTGCCCTGACCCCGCTTGGACTGGTTCTTGCTGGTAACAACTTGCTGCCCAGGTACCACTTCACTTAAGCCTGCTTGTGTATTTCCAGGCACGTAGCAAGGGGCAGCGGGTTAGTGATTCATGAGTGGGAGGAAGAGGTGATTGCCTTGAGAGCTGCTGACTCAGCTGCCTGTCGCTAACCTGGGGCTCCTCCAGGCTGTGAATCAATGAGCGGATGGCATGAATGAACAGATGGTCATGGAATTTCAGGGGACCCAGATCTCTCAGATCTGCATTTCCCAGCTTTAGGAGCACACAACTCAGGGCCTCATGGGGAGTGCTAGGAGCCTCAGTATAAACATGGCAAATTTTCCTGGAGAAACAGTCCTTCTCGAGGCTTTGGGAATACATATTCTTTAATACTCAATCATAGTTATCACAGGGAGTAATGCAAATATGTAGGCATTTTAAAAGAGAAAATGGAACACTTTAAAGAAACTCCTTACCTGCAGAAGCCTTGCTTCCGGGCAGCCCCAGCTCTGAGGTAGGAAGTTGGTGTTCCTGTTTCGTAGCTGTGGAGGTTGTAATGGAGCAGTTTGCAGTGATCTGGCTTTTCAGCACCCCTCGCATCTGGTTGCTTGTTACCCCATCACTGCCTGCCTTCCCACCCCGTGGCTGATCTCCAGCAGAGTGTAGACTGTGATGAAGGATTAGACTTGAGGAGTGCAGAGCTGGGTTTGAATCCCTCCAGCAGCATCCAGATCCAGAGGACGATGGGAGAAGGGACATTTGTGTTCCATCTTTCCAGAGGAGAGACATAAAAGCTGGAAACATGGTAAGACTGAAAAGTCCATGTGGAATAAATGACATAGCCAGGGCAGTGTAAGCCTGTGGGGATCAGTATGAGAAAAACACTTTTTCAGGCAGGAACATCACCCCAAAGGGGACCACTGGGAGCACGTCACCTGATGATGCAGCTCAGTGGTACCCCTCATGGAGAGACCCTCCTGGGCCACACCTCTGCGATCTGCGATCGTCCCCTCCTTGTACCCCACCCCCCTTTCAGGTGTGCTGAATGTTCCATGGCTGTGTGACCTTGGGCAAGTCACCTGCTCTGGCCCTCAGTCCAACTTGTTAAATAAGTAAAGTTTTTTCCATGCTTGATACGTTGTAACTGACCCTCTCTGCACTGCAATTCCAACATGGAGATGGACCAGTCCTTGGCTCCTTTTGGGTTTTCTGAGAAATGGTTTACAGAATGCCAGCTTCCATGCAGGCAGGGGTTTGCCTGAGTCACCCTCACAGCCTCACCTGCTGGAGCAGTGCCCGGCTCAGGGTAGTTACTGGGCTGTTATCTGATGGCCAGATGCTGGAAGCAGATCCATTAACATGGGGGGGGCAGCCAGAGCCTAGAGGATGTGCTCAGTACTTCTGAGAAACTTACTTATGAAAATGGTGTGAATTTAATGACCTCTTCAATGTGAAATAAAGCTACCAGGCTTTTCTGAATTTGTCTTTAAGAGCCTAAACTAAACTCTGGGTTTCATGGAACACTCTACCTGGAGGAGGAGGCTCTTTAGGGCAGGTAGCAGGGAGAGACAGGCATCTTGAGTGGAGGAAATAAGCTGAGAAAGGGTTCGGGGGCAGCTTACTCAGGCATTCTGGCTTCAGTCTTCCCATCTTCCTGGCACATCCAAGTAGAGATGAAGCTCTATGGGAGGCATTTTCTCCACGCGAGAGGAAGTGCTGTGAAGAACAGGCGTTTCTGGTGTCAGAGCATGATCACCAGTGGAAGTGTCAGGTAGGAACTTCTTTCGTGACTTTCCCCCGCTCTTTCCAGGCACCACAGCTGTTGTGCTTCATGGCAGCCTGAGATAGCACTGAGAAGCTGCTGGCATCCTCAGATGTGTGTTTTAGTCCCAGCTGTTAGGTTTTTCTGCTGTGTGACTTTGGGGCTGCCCCCGAGCCTCTCTGTTTCCTGGGTCTCACTTGCCAGAGGAGGGGGTCACCCTGGTTATTTCTAGGGCACTTGTAGCTCCAAGGTGCTTGGGTGTATGGTCTCATTGTGATGACACACAGCAATAGTGAAATCCCTGCTGTATCTCAAATTTGAATTACATCTTTATGAGTAGAAAAAGCGTCTCCTGCCTCCTGGGACATTTTCATTTAACTCAGATGTACCTGACCCTGGTCTGTTTACGGACACAGAATTTGCCGTGTGGCCTGAGGCCTTAGCCTGCCCGCCTTATCTCCCCACCCCGCTGGGGTAGCACCTGTTTGGCACTCGAAGGCTGTGTTCTGGCACGTGCCTGGGGCTCCCCTGAGTGTGGGCTTTCCTGCCTCTGCAGAAACCAGCACCTGGAGTCTTGGTCTGCATCTGCCTAGCTCTGCAGAGGTGCCCGGGGAGGAAGAATGGGGCTGGGAGGCAGGGATGGAGGGCGGTGTGGGCTGGGGACGGAGGCCCTGAAATGACAAGCTCAGTGAGTCACTCAGCATCAGCTGCAGCTGGGGAGACTCAAGGAGGGGGTTATGGTGCTGCCTCATGCGGAAGGCAAGGGACCAACCATGAGATGGCATTGGTTTATTCTCACGGGGGCAGCACATCCTTCTAGGGCACGAGCATGGAGGAGTTGGTACAGAAGAAGGTTCACTGAGCTGGGAGGTGGGAGAGCAGCAGGGTTCAAGGGGGAGCTCTGCCATGTGGCCCTGAATCAGATCGAGGGCCGTCCTTGTGCGATCTCACTGCAGGCACTGTGAGTGCTTTACAGAGGTGACCTCATCCCGTCCTCACAGCCATCTCAAGAAGGGAGGCGCTGTTATTCTTCTCAGTTGGTGGATGATGAACCTGAGGCACAGAGAGGTTAAGCATCTTGTCAGAAGTCACCCAGCAGTAATTAAATGGGGTTCAGTGCTCCTGGCCCTGAGAGTCTGTGGGCTCAGTCACCACATCAGTGACTCTCGGTCTTAAACTTGTTATCGGAACCACCTGGAGGACTGGATCATCCGCACCCCCGCCCCCCGCCGCCGCGCCCACCTTGTTGCTGATTCTGATTGGGTCTGGGATGAGTCCAAGAATGTGCAGTTCTTTGAAGTTCCCAGGTGATGCTGATGCTATGGACCTGGGACCGCTATTCTGTGCTCATCTTCCACATCCCATCTCCTTGCCTGTGAAACAAAGGGTTGGAGTCTCCTACCACAAGTGCCATCCTCTAATCATTCAGAATTATGTTCAGTTTGGGCCAGTTTAATTTATGACAGAGCAATGGCGGTTTGGTCAGCTCGCCCACTGCTACTGCGTTCCTGTCACTTGTCTCCTTTTATTTTTGGCAATTCGCTGTCATGTTTTGATGGTTTCCTACTCAGTTCATCAAGTCCCTGTTCCTAGATGTTCACTCTGGCGTATACGCTTTCTCAGTATATAAATTATAAATATTATATATATTATAAATTATAAATATATAATTCTCAATATAAAATATAAACCTCTTGCATTGTCTAATCTCTCTTTTTTTTTTTTCTTTGAAAATCTCTTTATTTGGATACTGACACCTCCAATATGGCATTATTTTCTTTGACTTGATTTTTGCTAATATATTTTTGGCCCTTCTTTTCATTTTAACTTTATTCTATCAATTTGTTTAGGGTACATTTCTTATAAAAAGTCTTGTTCTTCAGTTGCTAAATCATGTCTGACTCTGTGACCCCATGGACTGCAGCATGCCATGCTTCCCTGTCCTGCACTGTTGCCTGGAGTTTGCTCAAAGTCATATCCATTGAGTCAGTGATGCCATCCAACCATCTCATCCTCTCTTGGCCTCTTCTCCTCTTGCCCTCAATCTTTCCCAACATCTAGGTCTTTTCCCGTGAGTCAGCTCTTCACATCAGGTGGCCAAAGTATTGGAGCTTCAGCTTCAGCATCAGTCCTTTCAATGATTTAATTTTATATTTATTCACCATATATTATACCATGTTTTATAGTATCTATATGTTTGTGTGTGTGTGTTTTATTCTAACAGTGACTATATTTTGGCTTTCTCTTTTTTTTTTTTTAATGTTTCTTTGTAGACTCCTTTGTCTTGCTCAAATGAACCGCTTTAAATTTTGTTTCATAGTTTTTCACTAAGAATGTCAGCTCTACCTTCGTTGTTTCTCAGATGCTTTAAGTTATTGAACCATATTTTGCTAATGGTTAATGTTCAGAATTAAACAGCTTCTCTTGACTCCCTACCAAGTAAGGTAAATAACTTGAAGCTTTTCTATCTTTTTACCCCCCTACCTGTAAAATGTTACATTTGTGCTTTTATTATGTAATTCTGAATCTCTGCTGTGTTATAACAGTTCTTACATTGTTATCTTCCCTTTAAGGAAGTGTTATTTTTAATTTTCATTTTGGTTAGTGATATGTCACAGTTATAACAGTTACTTAGACCTAAGGGTGAATATTCATTGCCAGGTCTTTATTCCCACAGGCATCCCCTACTATTGAATTCCTTATTTTGATTAATGTGTTGGTCATAAATGGAAAAGCTTAACACCGGTGGAGCCTTCCTGAAAAATGTATACTTGTTTGTTGCACTTTGTATCTTCCAATGTGAATGACAGCTTGGCCCTGCCCTTGAGTTTTGCAGAAGTCAGATACCTGCCTTGGTTTTGTTTCTTTCATAGGTAACCTGCCATCTTGTTTGGAGGTGTTTATATTTTCATCATGAAATAAATAAATAAGCATGTACCCAGTTATCAGTGAGCATTTTGACCTTCAGACCTAGTTCTGTCTTTACTGTTAGCAAGCTTTCTGGAATTTTCAGAGGCTTTCAATTCAGTTTGTTCCAGATTGTCTGCCTGTCCTTTAGCTGTGTCATCTTTTTGTATAACCTGCTGGCTTAGAAGTGGAGTTGCTCAGTCGTGCCCGACTCTTTGCCACCCCATGGACAATAGCCTGCACCAAGGTCCTCCGTCCATGGGGTTTTCAAGGCAAGAAGACTGGAGTGGGTTGTTATTTCCTTCTCCAGGGAATCTTCCCAACCCAGGGATCCAACCCAGGTCTCTCACATTGTAGACAGACGCTTTACCATCTGAGCCACCAGGGAAGAGTCTTAGATCTCACAGTATTTCTGCTCACATCTTTCTTCTTCATTTTGGAAGTGCTTTTTAAACTTGTCCTGCACAACACATCTGATTTCAGAAGTTCCCTTAACTTTTACTGCGGACGGAGAAGAGATGGTTTCTTAATGCTTCACTTGTCATAGGAGCTCTCAGGTACCGGGAACTATGCTCTAGGCACAGTGCTAATAACCATTTGCTTGCTTTACCCCATATAATCCTTAGAACAAGTCTGAGAGGCCTGTGCTTCGAGTGTCCTCACTCACTGGATAGACTGGGGAAACAGATGCTCAGAGATGTTGAACCTTGCTCAGGTTCACCCTCTAGTGAGTGCTGGGGCTGGAATTCAGGGTCATGCAGTTTTCACAGTAGAGCCTGTGTTCTTAGCCATGTTGATACGATGCCTTCCCAGCCAGGATGTCATCTCCAGATCTTTTTCTTAACTTTGAGTGCCGTGTGTCTCAGCTTTTTGGGTTGAAGAATGTTTTCACAACTCCGGTGGGAGGTTCCTGTGTTTTTCATCCATAAATGTGGACAGTGTTTGTCTGTATGTCAGGAGGGTCAGTTCTTCTGGGTCCCCTTTTCTGTCCACCTCACAGCTGATAGAATGATCTTCTCAGCTTTTCCACTAGAGCACAGGCTGATGAAATGTGGTCTTATAAGAACCAGCGGGCTGTAAGGCCAGGCTTCGTGAGCTCGAGCTCTGAGTTGTTCCAGAAGGGAAACTTAATCCCTGTGATATTTCTTCCCCAGTTTGGTGAGCCTATTGCACCGAGAGCCAACTGTTTGCATCTGGCTTGCTGTTTGGCCTGGCCACCGTGCCGGGTACAAACTGTGCTTGAACTCGCGCTCCTTCCTGGAGCTGCCACCTGCCGCGTCAGGAACAAGCCCCTGCCCCCAGCCAGTTCTCTTCTTGGTGTATCTGCCACGTGATTCCCAGGGCTTCCCAGGGCTGTGCTGAGGCTCCTTTGTGACGAGAGGAACCTGTTGTGTGCGGCTTGTCTGCACCGTGCCTGGCTCACGTCCCGATCAGTCCTTCAGTCTGGGCAGCTCTGCTGTGTGTGTCTTGATGTCCTCTGCTCCCAGTTGCACAGCCATTCTGCCACTTCTCAAGAAGCACGTCTGCCCAGGGGCCCACTGCCTTCTCTCTTTCCTCATCACTTTCCCCCCAGAGATTCTTCTAGATTTCTGGCACAGGGATGGCACCTGTGCCTGGTTCCTGAGCTGTGCAAGTTCCCCAGGCTTGCAGTCCTCATTTGCTTATGTTAACAGGAATCTGGACGTGAAGGGCATCACAAGCCTGTGCCAGGTTGCCATGGTGACTCATTAATGGACAGTTCCCTCTGAGACTGGTTGAAGGGCCCTTCTCCCTCTACCTCCTACGTGCCTGAATGTGGGGAGGGGATGGGTCACTGCTTCTGCCTGACTTCTCCTCTACTTATTTCTTCCACTTTCTCCCTTTCTCCCCACTTCAGATCTTCAGTCTTAGCAGGAGAAGAAGACTGTGGCCTCTGGACTTAACGCGTTGAGTTGGATAAGTCCGTTGTAGCCACAGCTTCTACGACTCTGGCAGCATGGGTCTTGGGGATCGAAGTCAGGCAAAACTGAGGTCTGTTCTAGTAGATTAAGAGACTTTATAATAAAGAGGTGGTCCTCTGCCCGCTCTCCTTACACATCACTCTCGGGCCAGGAACTCAGGATGTAGAAGCCTGTCTGGGGGTTTCTGGAACCCAGAGGTGGACATGCTCATGTGGCATAGAGTCATTGTCTGGAGGTGAGGGCAGTGGTGTCAGGCGCAGACTGATTGTGCGCGCTCACTCATTCTCACGGGGCCCGGACTTGGTGTACCATTTCCAAATCCATCCGGGTCTGGTGCTTGGCACGCTCACTTCCTTGAGGTTTAGTTGATTGACAGTCACTTCTACTGAGGAACCTGACACTCCAGAGGCATTCCATGTGATAAGCAAACAGCCTTGGCTCCCAGGCTGGGAAAGGATGATCTTTCCTCACTGGATGTTGATATGTATAAATGACAGTAGGTAATTAGGCACTGTCTGCCTTCAGAAAATTCGTTAGGTGTGATGGTGGGGTTTTTCCAATGAGAGGACAGAGAACCAGGAGGGCGTATGGTCAGGTCGGTGGTTAACTCCCAAGGCACGTTTGAGGTCTGCTCCCTGAGATGCTTCTTACTGCCATGTATTGGCCTCTGTAAAGACTTGGGGGTGGGGGCCCTGGTCCCTTTGTTTTCTTTGTCAACACAGTAGATGCTGATGACCTTGTGAGGAGGAAGAATCCAGGGGAGCAAGGTCAGAGGGTAGGGGGCTGATGAGGAAGGGGAGCAGGAAACTCAGGGAGGGGGAAGACAGTGAGTTTGGAGAGGCTGAGTTTGAGGTACCCACGGGACACCAGGTAAAGACAGCCAGTAGGCAGCGGGAGGGAAATAAGTCCATGGAGATGCGGTGGGTAGCATCAGGCCCCTACTTTGCTCTTTTCCTGGAAACCCATTCAATGTTTGGAATGCTAGTTACTTTTCCTGTAAAATGAGAATGTTCAGAGCTTCCTCATGTTATTTTGTGAAATCAAGAGAGCCAGTTAGCATGGTGTTGCTTTGGGTCCCTTCTGGTCTGGCAAGTTGCTCAATATCTCTTCCTTGAAGGGTGCTTTTTCTGGAATAGTCTTTTTTTTTTAATTATTGTTTTTATTTATTTTATTTATTTGGCTGTGCTGGATCTTTGTTGCAACACACAGGATCTTTAGTTGGTGCATGGGCAATCTAGTTCCCTGACTGGGATTGAACCTGGGGCCCCTGCATTGGGAGCATGAAGTCTTAGCCCCTGGACTACCAGGGAAGTCCCTGAAATGTTCTTTGTAACAGTCATGAGGTGTTCAGATCGCTGGAAGTCCCCTGGTGAGGATTTTGATGAGAAGGGTAACACATAGATGGGATTTTGTTGTCAGTGAGATGGTCAGGGAGGGTCTGGGATCCAAGATGGGCTGGCTAGGCCGTGTGATCAGGTGGGTACAGCTGCTTCAGGGATAATTTAGGGGCCCTGGGCCAAAGAAGAGGAGGTGGGTGAGAGTCATCCAAGCAAACACATCGAGCACTATGTACCATTCAAAGCTGTCCGTCCCCAGTGAGCCTTCTTCCAAGGCCTCCAAGGAGGGCTCTGCGTCTTTATCAGACTGATGCTTGCTGAGCCTCTCTGGCGGATGGTCTCAGGCAGCCTCGGGACCAGCGAGCTTCCCAGGGAGGAAGATTTCCAGAGACTGGCAGCCTTCCGTGAGAAACCACAGGGAGTAAGGCAGGAGTGGCTCAGCAGCCCTCTGCCTCCCCCTTGGGGAAACGCAGTGCCTGTCTCTGGCCTGAGGTCTCTTCCCATCCTCTGCCCAGCCCCTTGGGTTTGGGCCAGGGCACAGCTACTGTGTCCACCTGCACCAGCCTCTAGGGCAGCAAGCCTTGGCTTGGGCTTCCTCCTGGGCGTCTCAGGGGAGCATTCTGGGAAGTTTGTGTTTTCTCCCTTTCACCAATGAGACAACAGGGCCCAAGAAGTCAAGGGCACTTGTTGGCTCATGTTCTTGTTGGTGTGCTCACCAGGGGTGCAGAAGGTAACAGGGGAAGGTCATGCTGTGTCCTCTGGGTGGTGGGCAGCCATCGGGGGCTTGAAGAGCAGGACAGTGGTATGATAGGGCTGAGACTCAATGCTATGACTCAGAGTCAGGCAGCCTGAGGCTGGAGGGCACAGGAAGGAGACGACCAAAGTCAGGGCAACCAGTTTGGAGTCCGTCTAGTGTTACAGACACAAGGCCACAAAGGCCTGGGCTGGGACAGAGCCAGGAAGTTTTTTCAGACATCTAGCCTATTTCTTGGGGCTCTGCCCCAGTATATTAGTAATGTTAGGAATTCCAACTTGGCTTTAAAAAAACCTGTTTTTTTCTTTAGGGAACCCAAGTATTGCAGATTGAATTATGTCTGCTCCAAAAGATGTTGAAATCCTAACTGCTAGTACCTATAAATGTGACCTTATTTGGAAATACAATCTTTGTTTTCTTTTCATATATATTTTTAAAATTGAAGTATAATTTATAATTTTAAATTAAATCTGCTATATGGCAAAGTGGTTCAGTTATATATATATTTATTATATAGATGTATATATATACATGCATTCTTTCTACTACTCTTTTTCATTATGGTTTATCATAGGAAATTTAACATAGTTCTCTGTGCTATACAGAAGGATCTTGTTGTTTATCTACTGTGTATATAAAAGCTTATGGGTGCTAACCCCAACCTCTCACTCCATCCCTCCCCCAACCCTCTCCGCCTTGGCAACTACGAGTCTGTTTTCTCTATCTGTGGCACTGCTTCTGTTTCAGGGATAGGTTCATTTCTGTTGTATTTTAGGTTACGCATATAAGTGGTATCATACTTGTCTTTCTCTTTTTGACCTCACTGATGTGCTAACCTCTAGTTGCATCTGCGTTGCTGCAGATGGCATTGTTTCATTCTTTTTTATGGCTGAGTAGCATTGCTTTGGGGCTTTCCTGGTGGCTTAGTGGGTAAAGAATCTGCCTGCCAATGAGGGAGATGTGGGTTTGAGCCCTCAATTGGGAAGATCCTCTGGAGAGGGAAGTGGTAACTCTCTCCAGCATTCTTACCTGGGACATCCCATGGACAGAGGAGCCTGGTGGGCTACAGTCTGTGGGGTTACAAAAGAGTCGGTCACAGCGTGGTAACTACGCAACAACAACAAGCATTTCATCGCATAGACGTACCTCATCTTTATCGCTCATCCACGGACCCTCAGGCTGTTTCCATATCTTGGCTATTGTGAGTGGTGCTGCTTTTTTCAATTATGATTTTGTCTGCACAGGAGTGGAACTGCTGGATCATACGGTAGGTCTGTTTATAGTTTTCTGAGGAATCTCCACACTGAGCTCCATAGTGGCTGCACCAACGTACAGTCCTCCCCAACAGTGTAGGAGGGCTCTCTTTACTCCGTCCCTCTCCACCATTTGTTATCTGTAGACTTCTTAATGATGACTGTTCTGACCCATACAGATACCTAGTTGTTTTTACGTGCATATCTCTGATAATTAGCGATGTTGAGCACCTTTTCATGTGCCTATTTGCCGTCTATAGGAAATGCAGATGATCAAGTTGAGGTCATTAGGGTGGGCCTTAATCCAGTAGCGTGTGCCTGCTGAGTCGTGTCTGATTCTTTGTGACCCCATGGACTGCAGTCTACCAGACTCCTCTGTCCGTGGAATTTTCCAGGCAAGTATACTGGAGTGGGTAGCCATTTCCTTCTCCAGGGGATCTTCTCGACCCGTTAGTACTGCTGTCTTTATAGGAAAGGGAAATTTGAACACAGATAGGCACACAGGGAGAAGGCCAGGTGAAGATGAAGGCAGAGATCAGGGTAATGCACGTACAGGCAAGGAGGGTCAAAGATGGCCAGCAAACCACCAGAGCTGGAGGAGAAGCGAGGAACAGACCCTCCCTCAGAACCCTCAGAGGGATCCAACCCTGTTGACATCTTGATCTCAGACTTCTGGCCTCTAGAATGCAAGGCAATAAATTTCTGCTATTTAAGCCACCCACTTCTTGAAGCTTTGTGACAGCAACCCTTGGCAGATGACTGCACCCAGCTTTCCAGACCCCATTCTTCCATGCCCTGGAAAACTGCTTCCACTGATGTCAAGGGATCATGTATGTGACCTCCTGCCCTTGAGGAGTTCATTTCTGATAAGCCCTCCCAATCTGGCTATCAGAAGCTGCTCTCTGAGTCACGGGGGATCCAGGTAGCTCCTATGGGCAGAGGCTGCCAGTTCATAGCCTGCCCTTGGCCCTAAGCTCAAGAGGGACTGGGAGATGAAAGCTAGGACCTAGTTGTTGGGGAGCTTGCAGTCTGGTTAGTGAGACACTCAGACTAAATACAGGCTACCTTTTAAAGTCAAGCACGATGTGGTGAGTTTCTCTGGCTTTCATAGTCTCTGCCATGCTCATCCCATTCTACTGAGAGACGTGGTCAATCTTGTGTATCTCCTCCATCCCTGTATTGATTTTTCAGTGTTCGATTCCATCCCTTTTGTTACTCACAGCCTCCCCGAGGGCAGAAGCTTCTCCCTGTCTTGTTCACTGTACACAGGGGAAGCCAGCATGGC
The DNA here is from genome assembly GCF_032405125.1 of Capricornis sumatraensis. Taxonomy (NCBI): domain Eukaryota; kingdom Metazoa; phylum Chordata; class Mammalia; order Artiodactyla; family Bovidae; genus Capricornis; species Capricornis sumatraensis. Next base: position 12,157,662 of record NC_091078.1, read on the forward strand.
CTGGGGCTTACCTCCTTCAGCTGGCCTGCGTGGGGTGTTTGATCAAGATCATCCTCTTCATGGAGGGGAGGAAACCAAGACTCTAGGCTGGAGTGATCTCTTCAGTGTTTCAAAAGCAGATCTAGGCACAGCAGCTCCCTGGCACAAAGTAGCCTCACAGGAAATGTGTGATTTGATGGGCACCATGTCAGAGTTGTGTGTTAAAGGCTACCCTTAATGTTCCAAGTGAAAGAAGTGAAGGAAATTTTATTTTCCTGGGCTCCAAAATCATCGCGGACAGTGACTGCAGCCATAAAATTAAAAGACGCTTGCTCCTTGGAAGGAAATCTATGACAAATCTAGACAGCGTATTTAAGAGCAGAGACATCACTTTGCTGACGAAAGTGTGTAGTCAAAGCTACAGTTTTTCCAGTAGTCATGTTTGGATGTGAGGACTGGGCCATAAAGAAGGCTGAGTGCTGAAGAATTGATGCTTTTGAATTGTGGTGTTGAGAAGGCTCTTGAGAGTCCTTTGGACTGCAAGGGGATCAAACCAGGCAATCCTAAAGGAAATCAACCCTGAATATTCATTGGAAGGACTGATGCTGAAGCTGAAACTCCAATACTTGGGCCACCTGATGTGAACAGCCAACTCATTGGAAAAGACCCTGAGCTGGGAAAAATGGAAGGCAAAAGGAGAAGGGGACGACAGAGGATGAGATGGTTAGATAACATCACCAACTCAATGGACATGAGTTTGAGCAAACTCCAGGAGATAGTGGAGGACAGAGGAGCCTGGCATGCTGCAGTCCCTGGGGTCACAAAGATTCGGACATGACTTAGCAACTGAATAGCAACAAAAGTGTTCCATAGGAGCCAAGCTCACATCCTTGGCTAAGACCACAGACCTTCAGGGACAGTGGTAACCTCTTTGCTGGAGCCCCTGTGTTCCCAGCCCTGCTGGGGCACACACTCTCCTCCTGTGCTGATTGACGGGCGTGGTATCAACGTGTGGCCTTTTGCAGGCAACTGCAGGAGGGTGATGAGCTTTACACATCTGCCTGGTGCCTAAAATTGAACCACACACATAATTCACTTGCTCAGCTGGGGCTGCGTTCTCTCTGCCATCCAGCCTCCAGCTCACGCTTGATGCCTTACAACTCTGGGCTTCTTCAGCACGGCCCAAATTCCTGACCTTTGGGCCTCGGGTCCCCATGGGCAGCTCGTTGCCATCTGAATGGGCCCTGGCCCAAGGTGAGGCTTCTTCAGTGTTCCACAGCCTCCCGTCTGCTTTCAAAGCACCGCGCCTGCCTGAGGGCAGGTAGAGAAGGGGATGAGAACCCCCCTCTCCAACCCCAGGAAGGGGCAGGGCTCGTGATTTGCACCCAGGGCCCCCCATTTAGAAAGCATTGCTAGAAACCGAGCGTTATCATTGAGTCCATTTAAAGGACCCAACCCCGTGCCAGGAACTGTGAAAGCATAGTTACTGTTTCCAGAGAGACAAGACCAGTGGAAGACTCTAGTACACACTCAGACTGGTGTTCAGGTACCCGGTCAAATTCCTGTCTACTAGCTTTGCTCTGAGGCGAAAGATTTCATTTCTTTTAACTTAATTTCTTTGTAAACTTCTACAAGGTCTTGGCGAGCAGTTGCAGAGCACATGGCATGTTGGCAGGCCCCAGGAAATAGGAGTTGAGAGTGCCCACCCCCCGACTGCCTCCGCTGCAGTGATCAGAGCTGACCCAGTGACAGTGCCTGCCGGGTGCCAGGTGCCTTTAAAGGGGCTTTTATAAGGACTAGTCACTTCACTCACACAGGAGCTCAGGGAAAGACAGAGGCACAGACTGGTTAGGAGGCGTTGTCCAAGGTTCCAGGATGCAAAGCTGGGGTTTGATGCTGATGATCTGGCCCCAGATCTGTGCCTTAAACCTCCACGCTCCGTGGCCTTGCTGAGACCAGCATATGAGACAATTTGCCTTATGTCATCTTTCCCCCATACCTGCTAGTTTCCTCATCTTTAAAATTGGGATGGTGAGGGTACCAACTGAGACCTTTAGGAGAATTTTCTCTCTCTTTCTCTTTTCTTTAAACTTTTTATTTTATATTGGAGTATGCATGCATGCTAAGTCACTTCAGTCATGTCTGACTCTGTGACCCTGTGGGCTGTAGCCTGCCAGGCTCCTCTGTCCGTGGGATTCTCCAGGCAAGAATACTGGAGAGGGTTGCCATGCCCTCTTCCAGGGGATCTTCTCAACCCAGAGATCAAACCCCTGTCTCATATGTCTCTGGCATCGGCAGGCAGGCTCTTTACTATTAACGCCACCTGGGAAGTTATATTGGAGTGTAGCCAGGTAATAATAATATGATAGTTTGAGGTGGGCAGCTAAGTGGCTCAGCCAAACATATACATGTATCCATTCTCTCTCAAACTCTCCTCCCATCCAGGCTGCCACATCACACTGGGCACAGTTCCCCGTACTCTACAGGAGGTCACTGTTGTTTAGCCTTTTGAAATTTGGCAGTGTGTACCTGTCTATCCCAAACTCCCTACATTAGGAGTCTTTTTTGAGCTTCGTAGAGGGTTTAAGGAGGATGGCGGGTGCGTCCTAGGCACTCAGTACATGGTAGCAGTTCTTTCAATAAGAAACACATGTATGTGCCCGTGTGTGCTAAGTCGCTTCAGTTGTGTCCGACTCTGCCACCCTGTGGACCATAGTACCCCAGGCTTCTCAGTTCATGGAGTTCTCTAGGCAAGAATACTAGAGTGGGTAGCTGTTCCCTTCTCCAGGGGATCTCCCCGACCCAGGGATTGAAGCCAGACCTCCTGCATTGTAGGCTGAATCTTTATAGTCTGAGCCGTGGGGAAGCCCTGTGTGTGCACAGGTGGCCAAAGATGCAAGCTGTCACATACAGAACACCCACAGGCCGATAGAGCTCTTTTACTCTAGGTGTTTAGAGCATGGAACTCTGTGTGCTGGATTAGGAGAGAGGGGGTGACGTATTCCAAGTTGAGGGTGTCCGTTTGGGCAAATGTAGGGGAGGTAGGAAAGCAGAGAGCCAGCAGGCCAGGGGGCCAGGAGCAGAGTTTGTGTGGGAATGCTGGGTTTGGGAAGCTAGGTTGGTGACTTTGGCTGGGAATTATGACCTGTGAGCTGTGGGGAGGCTCTGAGGGGTGCCATGCTCTTGGGGGATCATTTCAGACTCTGCTGGCCCATTAGCTGTTGGGCTGTCATGGAGGGGGGCGACTTCTCATTCATTCACATCTGCGCCCATTTCTGATGAACAGAGCGGTATTCACAGAGGGAGGGACCAGCAGGGCATGTGGGATGCTTGCCCAGTCCCTCCATCTGCTATCCCAAGAGGCTGGCCCCCAGGTCCTGGACACGTCCAAGGCTACAAGCTTATTGCCTTTCAGCTGCTGTTTGTGTCACACATGCCTGTCCCACAAGGGGCATTAAAAATATCCCAGTGGCTAATAGCATTTCTCAAAATAACTGCTTGCAAAGTGCTTTGCTGGGGCGAATGGCTACTAAAATTAGACACCCTGGAGAGTATGTATGTGTGTATATGTGTGTGTGTGTGAGAATTTTGAGCTCATTTCCTCCTAGATGAGGCCCCCAGTTTTCACCCTTTTGTTCTGTGGTTCTTCCTTTTGTCACTGGGTGTCCCAGAGCCCTGTTTACCGGCTCACCCCCGTGATGCCCGCTTCAACCCCCAGTCCTTGGCTAATTGGAGCGGCTGCTGCCCTACATTGCCTGGTTGTCCTGCCCTGAGGAGCAGAATTTTGAAGAATCTTGGGGGGCAGGGTGGCCTCATTGTACAGCAGCCTCATTCCTCAGTGTGCCAAGTAATAATAGCACACCGTGGGGGGAACCTCGCTCAGCCTGCACTCCGAAGGGGGAACTGGGCCACGGAGCAGCCAGGCAGCCCCACTCAAGGTGCCCTAGTAACTGAGGGCACAGACGCACAGTTTTCCAGACTCTGGTTCGAGGCTGAGGCTCTAGAATTCTTTAGTGGTCTCTAGTCCTTGGGTCCACAAGGTCCCCCAAGGGCCACCAGTGCTCCTTCCACTCATAATACGAAAGGGAATGAGGGTGTCCTTGAAGAGTTATAAAAACAAAGTGAATGGGCACTTGAAGGGAATCTGGATGCAGGGCAAAGGGAATTTGAGAGCCAGAGCTGGTTTTTCCCTTAGGTTGGAACTGCATCGAATGAGGTGGGCCTCAGTGTCCCCATGTTTGAAAAGCACATTCAGTGACTCACTTAGCAAGCATCTTTTGAGTGCCTTATGTGGGCCTGGCAGTGAAGTTATGGTTCCCGGTGAAAGCCAGGTCTGGAAACGTTCACAAGCCAGTGTGCTGTGTGTGTGTGGCAGCTCCAGAGGGCCCAGCGTTCTGCGTGGTCCAAGGTGAGGAACGCTGGCGGCATCACTGTGTCTGCTGGCCTTGTATTGTCTAGAGATTTGGGTCCTGGAGGTGAGAGCCTTAGGAGTGTGTCAGCAGGAATGGAGGCCCAGGAGGAGGGAATTCCCCTTTCCTGGTGGGACCTGTATGTGATGGAATGTTTATATAATAGAAGGAACACAGGCTCTGGAGGCAGGTGGGCTTTCGTGACCTTAGGCTAATTGCATAAACTCTCTGAACCCCTTTTTTTCCCCAGCTATTAAATGTGAATCCACATGGTACTGACCTCCAAGGGCTATTGTGAGGATTACAATGAGGCCACCCTACCTCTCAAGATTCTTTGCAATTCTGCTCTTCAGGGCAGGACAACCAGGCAATGGCAGACTGGATCCAAAGTGCCTCGGTGGTCCTGATGTGTAGAAGGCGCCCCACACATTGTAGATATTGGTAGCGTTAGTTATATTAGTATTAATAAAAACTGTGTCTGCTGAGAAGTTCTGATAATTACTGCTTTCAATCAGGGGGCTGGTCATTTCATTTTTGAGTATTATCAAGCCACGGCTGTCTGTAAAGCCATCAGAAAGCCAGAGTCACTTACTGGAAACCAGCTAGGCTGAGTTTTGAATGCCAGTGTGGGTGGAGGTAAGAGTACATTTTTTAAAGTTTCCATGTAGTGAAACCTTGGTAAATCACATCCTATGTTAGATTCTTTATGGGAGCAGGATATTTCAGAGAAACCTTTTCCAGAAACCCACGTGTAAAGCCGTAAAATTGTTAACTCTTAAAGTTGGCAGGGGCTCCAGACATCAGGATATATAGTCTTCTAACTCAGGGATCTTTGACTAGGAGTGAATTTGACTGCGCCCCCAGTCTCACCCCATGGGACATTGGACACAGTTGGGGTGTGATGTTTCTGTTACCTAGAGGGTAGAGACCAAGGGTGCTGCTAAGCATCCTACAATGCATAGGACAGCACCCCCCGGCCCCCAACCAAACACACACAATGAAGAACTATCTGGACCAAAATGTCAGTAGTTCTGGCACAGGAAAGTGACTTCCCAACGTAATGTCTGAGATGGACCTGGGACCCAGAACTGAGTTGGTTGACCAGAGGCCAGAGCTTTTCCTGCTATACTTGAGTGCCTTCATCTCATTGTATGAAACAAATAATCAACTTAAATCATGCTCCTGAGATCTTATTTTATACTTTACTTTCAAGTCACTTTCTCTTGTGGTCTCCTAAGTTTTCTGATTTGAGAAAGCCAGATTTCACTATTGTAGACCTAGCTAATAGAGAAGGGTCACTAGATTTAGTAAATAAAAATGCGGAATGCCTAATTACACCTGAGTTTCAGATAAGCAGGATAGAACTTTTGGTTATGTATGTCCTCTACTATATTTGGGACATACTATTTTAATAAATTAATAATAAAGTATTTCTTGTTTATCTGAAGTTAAAAACATAGGTGGGCATCTTGCTTTGACCTGGAAACCCTGTAATCTAGAGATCACACACAGGCTGTGGGACCTTTCTATCCCTGCCTGAGGCTTCTGGCATTGCTCTGAGACCCCTTTGCCAGGAGGGGAAAGATGGACAGGGGAGCGGAGGGTGGCCCTGAGCATGGAGCCAACATCTTCAGCTCTGGCCCGCAGATGTCTGGGAGGGACTGGCCATCCACACTGGGCTGCAGGGAAATGGCCTGTAAGCTGAGAGGGGGGCCGAGATGTCCTATTTTATAACCGAAGAGTTTAAGTGAAGTGTCAGCAAGTGAGCTGTGCTCCTGGAACACCAGGTCTAGGGAAGTCCTGGCAACTTTGCTCCTGAACCAGGAGCAGGGTCCTGCCCATCCCACTGGCTTCTAGAGAACACCGCCCGGGGCATGCGGGGGTTGTGGGCACTGGCTCCTCGGCTGGGCCACAGCGCCTTCCAGCACTGAGGTGCCCTCTGTGCCTGGTGCCTGGACTCTGGGTCTGCCTGCAGGGTTGGAGCTGGGCAGCTGCAGCAGCTCAGGGGAGAGGACAGCTCCGCGAGAGGACAGGGCAGGATGCACCCACAGAGCCGCCTCTGAGCCGGTGGGCCCGGCTGCTGCCAGTCTATGACCTCAGCCCCTTTGTTCAGAAGAGGCTTAGAGGTGGAGGCTGTTAACAGGCGAGGTGACATGAGGATGCTGACCAGCTGCTCCGTCCTCTTGACCTCACACGTCCTGCCTTCTCTATTGATCTTTGCATCTACTGATCACTGCATCTTTGCCTGCTAGTCCAGACACTGGGCTGCAAAGCAGGTAGAGGGTCAGCTGCTACTCTGCTCCATCCCCTCCGCCTCCCCACCCGAGGTCCAGGCTTGCTGGGTGTCAGGATGCCGCCTGTCCCTCTCCCCAGGGCAGCTTCTTGATGCGGGAATTCATCTCCATGGCCGTTCCTGAAGGGTGATCAGTTGACCATGGCCTTGATGGTGGCTTTTCTTCATGTTGACCAGGAACAGCCTTTGAGGGTCTTCAGGGGTAACTTGTTTACTACATTGCCTGCCATCTTATGGACATCCATGGGCCTCCTGAGAACCAGTGGATACACCTGACTTTGCTGTGTAGATGCATGTGACCCAGTACATGGAAGAGAAGAGCACAGTAATGCTATTTTGTAGAAAGTATCTGATGATAAAGGTTGAGGTCGCTCGTTCTCAGACTTGAGTGGGCATCAGCATCACCTGGATACTGTTAAAACAGAGACCAGCCCCAACTCAGGATTCCTGGCTCCGGAGTTCGGGGATAGGGACTAAGACTTTGTACTTCTAACAAATTCCCGGGTGATGCAATTGGTTCAACACCATACTTTGAGGGTCACCAGCTTAAATGATGGCCCTTCTCAAATGCCTTGTATTTCAGTTTTATTTTTATTAAAATATTCATTAACTAATCAGACAAATTGAATACCTGCTATATCCCATGCACCAAGTTTGAGGGTAAAATGTTAAAAAAACAGCCTCAGGGAACCCACAGTACAAAAGAGAACTGCACATTAAAAACAATTGCCAGCTGATCTATTTGCTTCTGCTAGAATGCTATGTGGGAAGTGCAATAGGGGTGTAGAAGGGCAGCTGCGAGGGATCTTTTTGAAGGCAAGCATGATAGAGTTTCCTTCTCTCTGTGTATTGCAATTCTGTGTGGTTTGTCTCCCCAGCTGACCTGTAGGAACCCTCAGGGAAGAGGCTGAAGTGAATCTCCATTTTCCTTTTTAAAATATTTTCTAATTCTGAGGACATGGTAGGCAACCAAAAAAAAAAAAAAAAGGCATTTGCCAAAAGAGGAGATATCAGTATCGAAGAAGTGATGCCTAGTGGTGGAATTTCAGACCCAAATGTGTGTAGGAGCTTACAGATTTGGATTCGATTATTTATGCCCACTTCTCAGGCTGACCTGGATAGAGACCAGCTTAAGCAGGAGGATACCCTCTCTGGTCTCCAGCATCAACTCACTGCCTGAGATCATGGGAAATACTGCTGAACATTTCACCTGGAAGAGTCTTGAAACTTGCCATGTTCTTAGAAAGCTCATTTCCAAGAGCCGGAAGTGGTCCTGAGCCGATGCTTAGCTGGGACCTGTCTTGGCCTGAGGGGACACACCCTCGCAGCAGGGGCAGCAGACCCAGGTAACTTTCTTTCTCTACACCCTGCAGGGCTGAAGAGGGAGGAGGTCCCCTCTGTGGTAACTGCTTGGAGCTGTGAGCTCCAGCTGGAAAGTGTGCTCCTTATTCTGAACAGGGCCGGGAGAGACCCTTGGGCTTTGCCCAGGGCCAGGGGCCGCCTTCTCTGTGACTTCTCCTTCATATTGTGTCCTCCCTGACTTCAGGAGTAGTGGACAGCAACAGAATGAAGCCTGCTCCCTCCATCATCCATCACAAAATTATTCATAATATCTCTTGCTGTGTGCAGAGTACCATCCTTTAAAAACACCTTTCAGTTCAGTTCAGTCCCTCAGTCGTGTCTGACTCTTTGCGACCCCATGGACTGCAGCACACCAGGCCTCCCTATCCATCACCAACTCCCGGAGTCCACCCAAACTCATGTCCATTGAGTCGGTGATGCCATCAAACCACCTCATCCTCTGTTGTCCCCTTCTCCTCCTGCCCTCAATCTTTCCAGCATCGGGGTCTTTTCAAATGAGTCAGCTCTTCATATCAGGTGGCCAAAGTATTGGAGTTTCAGCTTCACCATCAGTCCTTCCAGTGAACACCCAGGACTGATCTCCCTTATGATGGACTGGCTGGATCTCCTTGCAGTCCAAGGGACTCTCAAGAGTCTTCTCCAACACCACACTTCAAAAGCATCAATTCTTCGGTGCTCAGCTTTGTTTACAGTCCGACTCTCACATCCATACATGACCACTGGAAAAACCATAGCCTTGGCTAGACGGACCTTTGTTGGCAAAATAATGTGTAGGTTTATAATAGATTGAAAAGGGTCAACAGAGGTGAAAAACAGTCAATAGTGATGGAGTGCATGCCCTCAGACACAGTTCTGAAACACTCTGCCTGTGTTCCTTCATTCAGTCTTGAAAACAACTCTCCAAGTGGGGGGTGGAGTTTTCCTCATTTTAAAGAAAATACTGAGGCTGTGAGAATTTCAGTAACTACTGAAATTGCTCCAAAAATAAAAGGGCAGCATCAGGTTTGGATTCCATGAGACTCCAGCGCCGGGATTAATTGTTCCCCTGTCCTGCTCCAGACGATGGTGGGATGGGGGGATGGGAGGAAGATGAAGGCGGAAATTAGACTTCAGGGTTTGTGCCCTGTCTGCTCCTCCTGGACCCTGGCTTCCTCTGTAGTGTGTCTGGCTGCAACAGCCTACATTAGCCCCTCTTTCCAACCTCTGTTTTGATCTGCTGTGGACATTTAATTTGGTTTGGATTATGATAATGCTGCTGCTGATTACTACTACTACTATTGTTGCAATAATTCTGTCTTAGTAGTATTGCAAAGCCCCTGAGAACAGGCACTGACTCCCTCCTGCTTTCCCAGGACACCTCACAGCAGAGATCAGGGTGGGGCTGATAAACACTGAGGCTCACCAAGAGCTGGTACATGGTCCACACCTAGGGTGATTAACCGTCTGGTTTGCTTGGGACTGTTGTGGTTTTAGCACTGCAAGTCTGGCATCTTGGGAAAACCCTCAGTCAGCCCTGGGCAAAGCAGGACAGTTGGTCACCCTGTACCCCAATTGACAGATGAAGACACTGGTGCCCGAGGTGGGGCCTGGCAGAGGTGGACAGAGCATGCCTCCAGCCTCGCCACGATTCTTGATGGAGACTGACTCCAAGGCTTGCTCCCTGACTCCTGATCTGGTACTCTCTCTTCCGCAGCCTCCAGAACTGAGGCTCAGTCTCCCATTCTGTGCTCTGAAGACACAGCTTGTATAGGCAGCTGCTGTCTTCTCTCTGATTCCTTGATGGTTCTCATCCTCTTTTGGAGAAATAACTTGTGCAATCAAGAAGCCTTGGCTGAAAGCTCCTGGTGGTGCACTTGTGAAGTACCGGAGGCTTATTGGGATAACTCTTTGAGGGGAAGTCAGGCGTGCTCCAGAGGCTTGCGTTTCCACTGCACTTCTGTGTGGTTTGTCTCCCAAGAACCAATTTTTGCCGAACCACAGGCACAGTGATTCTTCAGCAGGGATGGGGGCAATTGACAGATTCTCAGTTGAATCTGGGAGAACAATGCATTCTAGGCCAACACCCTCTAAAGTGGGATGTATAAAACTGTCCTTTGGAATATGGGGGAAAATATTAAAATATTAATTTCTATTTTTATGAGCTTTTTAAGTGACTTTCTGTGTACATATTACAGTGTATGTAATATTCATATGGTATGGCTCTTGATGTATATATATATATATACACACATGGGGGTATATGCTGATGGGAGCTGCTCTTCCAGAATGCTTGCCATATTTCTGAAGAAGTGTTTTAATGATAATGAAATTTCTTGGCTGGAGGATAGGTGTTTGAATCTCTTTCAGCAGGGGGACGTCCAGATGAAGAACAGTGGGTTTTGAGATGTCCCTGGTGGTCCAGTGGTTATGACTCTGTGCTTTCAATGAAGAGGGTGCCAGTTCAATCCCTGGTCAGGGAACTAAGATTCTGCAAGCCACACAGCACTGCCAAAAAAAAAAAAAAAGTAACAGAGCGGTTTTCAGTGTAAATTGGCTTAGAATATCCCTCTGTTGATGTTTAACTGATGCAGATGGTACTTAAGTGTCTCCACGGATGGCGTGTACCCTGTTTATGGTAACAAGTCTCGAGAGCAGTTCTGTGCAACACAGAGGTAGCTTCCTGCTGTCACACTTTGCACACTTGTGCTGTATCTCTTAATAGGATGAATGTGTTAGCTGATGAGTGATGAGAGGCAGTGTTTGATAGAGCAGCGTTCTCAAAGTGGGATTCCCAGACCAGCAGCATTGAGCATCACCTGGGAACTTGTTGGAAATACAAGCTCTTAAGTTTCACCCCAGACTCCCTGAATCAGCGACTGGGGGTAGGGGTCCAGCACTCCTTGTTGCCGCTGATCATTCTGATGTGTGGGCAAAAGTGAGAACCACTGAGATACCCTGGCAGGAGCATGGGGTTGGAGTCCTGGCTCTGTCCCTGCTGCTTCTGTGAGCTTGGGCAAGTTACTAATGGTCTCCTCGGAGACCTGGTTTCCCCATCTGACTAACGAGGGTTTTAACAACTCTCTCCCAACTTTAGTATGAAGATGGAAGTAGGGGATAATTGATGTAAAATGCAGAGTCGGACACGACTGACGCGACTTAGCAGCAGCAGCTTAGCACCATGCAGAGCAAATAGAAGTATTCGGTATCCAGCCTCAGGTATTGTTTTTCCCATTAACTGGATGCAATGAGGGTGGTAGCTGCTTCTGTAAGGAGGAGGCCCAGAAACACCTGGTTCCCAAGTTGCTTCCCTCACTAGCTCTGATTCTTGGGCAAGTGGACCTCCTTCCTGATAAAACGTGGTTAACCACACCAGCCTAACAGGATCCAATGACTGAAGTGCTTTATAGTTTGCAAAATAATCCAATAAAAGAAATTTCTAGGGAGTTACTTACTGAGGTGACTGTATTTTGTCCTCTGGGAAAATATATCCCCTTTCCTAAAATAATAAAAGAAAAAGTGAAAAATCTCACCATGGAGGACCTGCAGGCTGGGTCACAGAAGACTTTTTTGCCCCCAGGACCACTTTATTTTTTCTCCCTACCATTTCACTTCCCTCCCACCCTGATCCTATCCATCAAATCCTGTCTTCAACTTGCTTCCCCTGTGCTCTGATGCTGAGCCTCTATTAAAATGTCAACTGCAAGCCATGAAACTTCTGCCTGGCTTCCTGGAGGAGGGGAGAGTGGTGGTGACTGTCCAGCAGGTCCTTCTGCCATTACAGTAATTGCTTGGGTGACCATGCCAAGACATCAAATAAATTGCCTCCTCCCTGTAAGTGTCTCAGTGCTGTTTTTTTGCAACATGAATTGTCCCAGCGCAGAGATAAGCTTTGCTCATAATTTCACCAGATCCTTAAATGAGGGAAATGGGCAAACAGCTTTCCCTTGCCCACACACTCCCTCTTCTTTTTCCGTGATGGTGTCCAATGACAACACATCCATCTCCAGAGAGGCCTGGAGCCGGGCCAGCACGGGCTGCTAGAAGGTTCCTGTCCTCCCCGGAGAGTGCCGAGGGCCCTGAGAGGGTGTCTGCAGAGCAGAGATGGAGCAGGAGAGCTTGGGGAGGAGGCCCCTCCACCCCGGGAGTTACCATCCAGAGGCAGTAGCTCTTCTTGGGAGGAGAGGCATGTCAGTTTCCTCCCGCTTGCCTGCCTCGATGAGCCGCTTGTTGATGAGGTGAGGGCTGATGTCACAACCATGGCTCCTCATTAGGCTGCGGATGAATAAGGACAGCGGGAAAAATGAGTTGGCCTCAGCAGTGGCATTTCTCTCCCTTCCTGGCAAACTGTCGGGATGTCCTTCTCCTGTACGCGCGGAGGGGAGAAGGGTCAGAAAGGAGAGATTCCTGATATGCCGTTAGTGGTACAGCCAATTAAAAAGAAATTAAAACAGAAATCTCTGCTGGCTGCTGGAATGCAGGCGTCTCCTCTCCTGGCCCCTCTAAACCCTTGAGCAAGTTAATTGGATGGGTGTTGACCTGAGGGGACCGGCTGAAGGCTTAGATACCAGTTCTTTCCATGTGGTGGGTGGAGAGGAAGGAGTGTGTGTGTGTGTCCCTCACAGGGACTCTGGGGGTGAGTTGGGGGCAGTTTGGGAATTGAAAGGAGATTTGAGCATTTTGGGGTAGAGAAGGCAAAATCTGCTGGAATTTCACCTTAATGAGAAGCAGAGGATTGGGAGACAGACCCTCTCTAGCCCTGGAGAAAACTGTTTGAGGATGTGAAGCACAGATACCTCCTAATTCTTCTTCTGCTCTGTAGATTTGCAAGCCTCACGAGGGCTAGAAGGAGCATAATGAAGTCCTTTGTGACTGAGGAGTGTTGCTGGAAAGGGGAGGAAAAAGTCCAGAATGTTCCCCTGGCGCTGTCAGTCGGCAGCAAGATGGAGGGGATGACTGGCCTTTTGCCAGGCATACTTTTTTTTTTCAGAAGCTTTCTCCACTGTGTGGTTAGGTGACCTAGGAAAGAGGCAGGAGAAGGCTGCCTCCTCTTCCTGGAACCTGGACATTTGGGGTCACCTGGGTCCCTCCCTGACCTTGCCGGGCCCTCAGCCTGCCTTCTCCATAACCTCTCTTTCCTTTTCTAGACTCTCTTTTTAAGAACTCAGAAAACAGCAGCTGTGTCTCTTTGGCCCAGGGATCCAGATGGAGCTTGTGGTCAGGGCAGATGAGCGTGCATAGAACAGAGCCCTGCCGTGTCTGCTCTGGCCACTGCTTTGTCCCAAGGTCAGCAGTGGCCTCCCTGGGATGCTTCCCGCCACACACTGAGCCATAAAAAATTCAACTGCAGGGTTATCAAATATTTAACTGCCTGATGAATGAATGCTTGCAGATTCTTATGAATTCTTTGCTTTGATTAAATAAAATTGAAAGATGGGAATTGTCTTCTCAGCACTTTAGCAAAAGGCGAGTCAGGCCAGCTAGTTTCTGCCTGGGATCTATTCCCAGGAACAGCTGGCATCCTGGTGAACCCACCTGCTCCATGTGTCTTTACCAGCTTTAGAGCTTTGGACTTTGCCCATGTTGTATTCAAGAAGGGCAGCTCTGAAAGACCAGCAGTCCTTTCCAGGTGATAAAGCAATGTCCCAGCAGATCACGATTCCAGTATCTTCAACCTTGGGTAGCCCTCAGTCTTCATTTTTCTTACCTGTAAAATGGGACTAATAATAATACCACCTTACTTAAAAAATGATTGTGTGATATATATATAAAATGTCTCATACCTGGCATCTGGTAGGTTCTAAGAAATTTTTACTATCATTATTATTTTATTTTTATAATTCCATGATTTAGTTGAGTATCTCCTGGGGTTTAGGAAAGCATGATTTTGGAGGCCTGCTTTGTAGGCTGTTGCCTGCAGTTCCTTGGAGTTAGCAGTTGATCAGTCCTTTAACAAGCCTACTTTTTGTCCATTCATTCATTCAAGGCTGTTGGGTCCATTCGTTAACAATTGGACACCTCCTAAGGAAAATATGCTTTCTTTGGGGAAATAAATGTATACACTATCCATGTATGTACATCTGTGTGTCTTAACATGTTCATCACACAGGGAGAGTTAAAGGTTCCTAACAGTTGAGGCTACTAGAGGTGGAGTTATTAGGAAGGCTTTACCAAGAGGTAGGGTGAGGTGTGGGCCCAGCACTTAGGAGAAGCCTGCAGAAGTCCCAGTGGTTTCAGAAGAATTTAGAGAGGAGAGCCACAGCCCACTGTCTCCAAGTATGTAGCACCTTTGAGTTCGACTTAGGCTAAAAAGATGCAAATCAGATATAATCTTTTGCCCCAGGCCTGCATTTGTTGTCTGCCCTGCTCCTGGGGACATTAAGGAGCCATTTCCTTATTTGCATGGGGCATTCTAATAGTTTAGCAAAAGTAAACCCAGCCTGGTCAGAATGCCTTTGGCTCAGCTGGAAGATCTGCTCTGCTAGAGTGTAAGAGGGTGCCTGGTGAGTGGGATGGAATCAGACAGGAGCTTTACATCTGGGATTTGCCTGCTGGAGCCCTGGGTCACCGCAGCAGACCCTCATGTGGGTCCGAAACTGGAACCGGATCCTGTGGCCAGATGGGAGGCAGCAGGGCCAGCCCTTCCCTTTCACTGGCCTGTAGCCAGCCCAGGTCTGGTGGGAAGGAAGGGACACATCCTGATGTCTGAGTGCCCTGCGATCTCGTCGTCGATGCCGAGGGCAAAGGCCTACGTCACGCTTGATACCCATTGGCGTCCTAGTGGGTGAGGTCAGCGGGTCCTCAGGGAGGTGCATTGGACTTCTATCTGCCCCATGGGTCCATTCTCCTTGTTCGCCTATTCAGCCAGTCAGTCAGTCAATGAGCAGATTATTTCCTGAGACTCAAGGTGCTGAATATTGAAAAAATCTGCAGGCTTGAGTTGGGAGAGGGCACAGGAATGACAGGCAGGGATATCCCCTGCCACCCGAGGAGCCCCCAGTCCAGTCAAGGGAAGCAAGAGAGATACACAGGAAAGGTTCAACAGCAGCTAGTACTGGCCTCAAAGACAAGATGCATGGGTACAGATGTCCTAAGGCGGCACCTACTCAGTGCTGCCAATGTCCAGAGCAGGAGTGACCGGCTGGCCTTGGTGGATGGGGCTTGTGGGGGAGCCTGCCTCCTTGCCCAGCACCTGTGTCTCTGTTTCATTAGCTGCTTTATATGAGAAGAGAGAAATTCTGTGTCCTTCCAGATCCCAACAAGGGTGCATAGTGTCTGAGGACATTCTTTTCATTTCCTAGTCCCCTCCTGCTCTCTTTGGAGGTCCTACCGGCACAGTGCAAGTTATTTGCAGAGAACAGAAGCGTGCAAAGAGGCAGAAATAAAATCATCCATAATCACATCAGAAACATCTACTACTATTCACATTCTGCTTTATTTTCTCCTAACAATATTACCATTCATTTTTCTTTATAGTGCTGAGATCATAGAGTACATGCAATTTAGTGTTCTGCTTTTATCTTTAACATCAGCATATTATCAGCATTTCCATGTGTTACTGAAACTCTATAAACATTTTTTTAAATGACTTATATCCCATGATTTGGACAGTCACCCCTTTTCTTCATATTTCTCCTTTCATTTTTCCTTTTTTTTTTTTTTTTTGCTATAATCATAGAGTTAGACTGGATATCTTTCTACAGAATTATATGCATAAATTATATATATATAACTTCATTTGTTCACTTATTTAAAAAACTTTGAGTTTGTATAATGTACAAGATGTGCTTTTCAGCCTTGAGAGAAGAGCTTTTAGACGCTTGGATCCGGGAATCTTATGAGAGGACTTGGGAGGAAACCATCTGAAGTACAAAAAGGCACATAGATGAACTACTGAAGAACAGGCAGTTTTGTGATACTGTTATCTGTAGCCACTATCCCTGGCTTATGATAGGACCATGGCAGGTTAGTTGTTCTGGGCCTCAGTTTCCACAGCTGTAGTCACTAGATGGGTTTGAAGCCACTTCCTGCCTCTAGTAGTCTGTGGTTGTTACTGGAAATGTAAGATCATCCAAGGGCCCCTCTTTTCTGGTACCTCCCTGAGGCTGTGTTTGGAGTGTTTCTGGTCCACAGATGATGCTCATGGGCTTGGACAGAGCCTGTCCCCTTCCCCTTCTGGTGGGGATCACAGCGGTCATTAGCTCAGCCCTCTTTTTGTATAGCTGACTTGGGGCTTGACTGCAGCCCAGCTCTGTTTGCGATTAGCACAGAAATGGTGAGCAGAGCAACCTAGGAAGGAAGACTCTTCACCAAATGATGACATATCAAGAGAGAGGTCGCCTTTAAAACTCGAGCAGAGTAGATCTTGGACGTATAGAGTAATTCCTACCACATTAAGCCCATGATAAACTCAGAGATTGCATTGTCCTGAGAAACACTGAAGACAGAAATCTTCAAAGGCTTTAAAAAGATGCCACAGAATTAAATAAAGGCCTGGGTTGGAAAGATACCCTGGAGAAGGGAAAGGCTACCCACTCCATGTCCGTCCATGGACAGTTCCATGGACTATACAGTCCATGGGGTTGCAAAGAGTTGGACATGACTGAGCGACTTTCACTTTCACTTTTCAAAGGGTATCTGGTACCTGCAGAATATTTTAGTTGTGTGGTTTTGTGTGGCCACATTCTCTAGACCCAGAAGATAGCACCCGAATTTATGAGATATTATTCTTAGTTTATAAACAGCATGATTGAGGCAAGCTTGCACATTTAAATAGGGGCTGAGAGACAGCTAATTTCCTGAGGATAACAGTTTCTCCCTGGGGTTACGCTTCTAGCTTTCCTGGGTCAGGGAACTTAGTTTTAACAATTCACAGGGAAGAATCTGGTTCAGGGTTTTGACCTATACTCAGCCAACTCTTGAATGACTTGTGAATCCAGTTATAGAAACAAACAAGGAATGTGGTTGAGTGAGGTACCACTGTCATAAATGACAAGGTGCCACCTCCTATCCCTTCCTGACAAAAGATACCCTTAACCTATCAGGATGCTCTTTAAAGCTAAGCCATGACACAGGCTCAGAGTCCTTCTTAACACAGTGCTCACTGCCAAACATATGGGGTTCAGATATTTGCTCCTGGAGTAAAACCTTCTTGTTACTCCTGGGTATTGAGGCATTCTTTCTCCTATGGGCAACAAACACCAGGCAGGAAAAGAAATCAACATTGCAAAGGTACCTTGGTGGGCACAGACGTGATAGCCTGATAAATTGTCTTTCTCTGGGAATGTTGGTCCAAAGAACTGAGTGCCTTTTTGAGCAGGACCAGTGAAGACGAAAAACTCATAGGTATCTTTCTTGCTATCCTCTTTGCATTTCACGTTATGATAATGAGTTATGTTGTATGCACATCCCAAAGGGCTTATCCCTGCATTTTATCATGTGTTCTCCATAGCAACACCTGTTGGTTAATCGAGGTTGCATTATCTCCATGGAGCAAGTGATAGAGGCTTAGGACGGATAAATGCACCGCGTGAGGCAAGTCACACAGCTAGGAACTCTCCCTAGAAACCAGGTGTCCCTGCCTCCAGGGGCCAGTTATCTTGGTATGCCTTAAAAAAAATTTTTTTTTAACCTGTCAAGTGTGTGCTAATAGGAATTCCTCTAGGGCAAGCTCATGTTTTATTTCTGCATATTTGATTACTTTTCCACCTCAATCTCAAGTATTAGAACTAACACACAGGAAATGCTCAAGAAAATATTTACGGCCTATAACTCAGCAGATGGGTCGTTCATTCATTCATTCATTCACATATGTAAGAAAGAAGGAACTTTCTCTTTCCTCCCATGCTGGCCTGTCCGTGTCCCTTCTGGGGATAAGGTATTTCTTGAGCTTTAATCACAAGAGCAATCCAGCTAGGAGGCAGCCCTGACATAGGCACCTGTGCAGCCAATGATGATATTTTCTGTCCCATGGAGGCTTTCTTCCCCACAAAGAGGCTGGTCATTATGTCTTTATTTGCAGCCATTGACAGCAGGACCCGCAAGCCTCTAACCAGCTCAAGACCTGGGGTTAGATCTGCTTGGGTCCTGAGTAGAGAGATCCTTGCAAGGAAGGACTTCCAGAACAGTGGCAGTTCCTCTGCTGCAAAGGGTGGAAGGCTAGGGGGACAAGGACCGCACACTTGGTGCTGGGGCAGGGCAGCAGGAGAGAGGCCAGTACCAGGAGGTGTGGGGGGATGGGAGGTAGATTGGTAGGGCTGGAGGGAGGGGTGGGGGCGCCCAATAGCTGGGCTCCCTGACCCCTCTCTGGGCCATCTTTGTTTTCTGAGTTCTATTGCGTCCCTTTTGGGGATGGCCTTTTGACATGTGCTAATTATACATTGTCCTTTGGTGCATTCTGAGAGTTCTAATAATTAGAATTTCTAATTCCAGTCCTCTGAGCGTCTCCCAGCAGCCTTATCCTGCAAGAGGGGCACTTGACACATTTGCAGTCCTCTTGAAAGTCACTGCAAGAGGCCAGCAGTGCAGCCTGGAGCAAGGATCTGGATCTGGGGCCTAGGCATGGCGACCTCTCCCCGGAATCCAATGCAAATGTCCCAGAAGCTCTTTTGTGGTTTGTTGGTTTCTAAAGAGGAACATTTTCAAGGCAAATGGACAGGGCAAAGTGTCTAGCTGGGGTCTGCAACCTCTGGGCCACAGACTAGTACCTCCTGGTGGCATTAGATTAGAAATAAAGTGCACAATAAATGTAATGCACTCAAATCATTTTGAAACCATCCTCTAGCCCTCGCCATCCATCCAACCCCTCCTTATCTTCCATGAAACTTCCATGGTGCCAAAAAGGTTGGAGACCACTGGTAAGGGATAGACCCCTGGGCTCTGACCCTAGCCTGGCCAGAGCCTGTGGGACTGTGGGCAGCGAAATTTTTGGACCTCAGTTTGCTTACCTGTAGACCGAGGGAATCAGAGCTGTGATTGCCCAGGGCCTTACCAGTTCTGAGATCATTTGAATCCATGAATTGTAGAAATAGTTCTGAGCTGGAGCCCTCAGATCACATAGTAACTTTGGCTGAGTCAGCTATGTGATTTCATTTGCATGCAATCTGATACCAAGATATAAAATAACTTTGTTCAAAGTCGAGATCAGAGCTGACAGCCATGTTTTTCTTTTTTTCCCCACCCTCCCTCGTTGTCTTGCTTAACCTCCCTAGCCTTGGTTTCTTCAACTGTAAAATGGAAATAGCAATACCCAGGTCATAGTATTAGTAAACTCTGTGTAAAATGCAAGGGCTTCCCAGGTGCTCAGTGGTAAAGAATCTGCCTGCCAATGCAAAGACTCAAGAGACATGGATTCGATCCCTGTGTTAGGAACGTCTCCTGGAGGAGGAAATGGCAACCCACTCCAGTATTCTTGCTTGGAAAATCCCATGGACAGAGGAGCCTGGTGGGCTGCAGTCCATGGGGTCGCAAAGAGTCAAACATGACTGAAAGTGCACATGCACACACATGTGAAATGCGGAGGACTAGGCACGCGTGAGGTCCCGTCAGACGGTTGCTGCAGCCTTGCACTCAAGGAAGAGGTACATCAGAGTGTCTTCACGTCTCATCCCTCACAGGGCTGGTCTCCTGAAGCATCTTTAGGCTCTTGCAGCAGTTTGGTGCCCAAGGTCATCCTGGGGAGAAGATGGGAGCTCCAGGTCCTACTCTGAAGACTCGGGCTGCCTTCCAGGGAGTCACCTGTGGGGACTCAGAGAGACTTGGGTGTTAGTCCTGAGATACCCGCAGGAGTGTGCCCTTCCTTCTTGTCCATTAGTAATGGGAGTGTGCTTGGATGTTTTATCGGTATACTGCATGTACACTCTTGTTTACTTTATTTACAGGATGTGGGGATAGTCCCCAAGGCTCTGCAGCTAGTAAACTGAGAAACAGGTCAGGGGCCGGTCAGAAACAGAAGCTTCCAGCTGCAGGAGGCAGCCCAACAGCCCCGTCGCATCACCCCCGACCTCTGCTGCTTCTCCTGCCGTTGTCCTGTGTTGCCTGCCGGGCCTCTCCCCCTGGAGCTTGTGCCCCAAAGCTGCCCTTGCTAGCTGGTATCCTCAAGCCTTAAAGTTGAAAGGAGAGAACGTTCGTGCTGGAGGGATGCTTCAGTGTTGCTTGGCTCAGCTGTTTCAGCTAACTGATGCTGGGATGAGGGCTAAGGTAAATGACCTAGTGGCTCCATGACCACATGTTGTTGTTGAGTCACTAAGTTGTGTCTGACTCTTTTGCATCCCCATGGACTGGAGCCCACCAGGCTCCTCTTTCCATGGGATTTCCTGGGCAAGAATGCCAGAGTGGGTTGCCAATTCCTTCTCTAGGGAATCTTGCTGACGCAGGGATCGATCCTGCATTGGCAGACAGATTCTTTACCGCTGAGCCACCCGGGAAGCCCCCACGACCACACAGCTTGTTGAAAGAGCCTGGAATGATCAGCTCTCCTGATCAGGGACCCAGTGCCCTTTCTCTTACCCCCTATTGCCCTTCTTTCCTTCACATTCCAGCAGGGGTCATACACTGGTGAAAGTGAGGTACAAGACTTTTGGTTGGGTGATCTTTGAGGGAAGGGAAAACAAAGAATTTGAAGTCTCCAAACAGGGTGCACAGCACACGTTCTGTATTAGTCAACTCAAGGTGCAATAGCAAACACCCCAGACTGGGTGGCTAGAGAACAGACATTTATTTTCTCACAGTCCTGGGGAGTAGAAATCTGAGATCAAGGTGCTGGCAGCATTGATTTCTTTCAAGGCCTCTCTCCTTGTCTTGTGAGTGACCATCTTCCTGTCTTCACGGGGTCTTCCCTCTGTGTGTCTGTATCCTCATCTCCTCTTCTTTTTTTAAATTTATTATTATTTTTTACTTTACAATATTGTATTGGTTTTGCCACACGTCAACATGAATCCTCTTCTTGTAAGGATGGCAATCAGATTGGCTCACGACTCACCCTGGTGACCTTGTTTTAACCACTTACCTCTTCAAAAACTGAGTCTCCAAATACCATCATATTTTGAGGTATTAGGGGGTTAGAACTTCAGCATAGGTATTTGAGGGGAAAATTCAGGCCCTAACACTTCTCATATTGGTGTGTCTGATTTTACACCTTTTATCCATTTGTATTCAGCCCTATCTTTATGGGGGTCTTGGTGAATGATCAGCAGAGATCCCAAAATGGAATGAGTGTCCCAGGGGTGTTGGAGAGGGGAAAGCAGAGGGTCCTACCCATGACCATCCTGACCTTTACCCCATGGTGACTGCTCAGTGAACCTGCTTAGTGAGGACGGGAGGACCCAGTCTGCTCAGAATGCATGCGTTCGGGGCTGGCAAGGGAGCTGGTAGTCCTTCTAGGGAGCGTAGCTGATTAATATAATCAGATTAACTGGCTCTAGAACAGACATATTTATAGCCATGATGACACATTATTAAGGATCTAATTTGGATCAGGACTCTGGGAATCTTATTTTTAGGTCCAGAGGAGAGCCCTGCAGTCAGGTGACCAGCAGGTCTCCTGGGAGCTTTGTGTTTATTCTGCCCAGTTGGAAACTCTCAGGGTTGGAAGAAATTCACAAGGTCCCATCAACCCACCCTTCCACCTGATGCCTGTATCACTGCATGTGTCCCCATTGAGGGACCATCCAACCTCCTCTAAATGCTACCCATATTCTATCCTAGAGGCCCATCTTGTCCTAGGAAAGTGGGAAGGAACTTCCTTCTACATCTTCTGTTCAGCTGGTCTGGGTCCACACAGCTGGAGAGAACACGTCCCCCCATTTGACAGCTCTTCAGAGTCGCTGGAGTCAGGGCTAAAGATCTGCTGGCTGTCACTGCTCCAGACTGAGGGCCCCATCTCACCTTTAGCAGCTCCTCTCAGAATACAGCTCCGCCTCGGCTTTTTGAAAAAATGTAAATAAATGTTCAGTCCTGAGCTCTAGGACCTTCCCGAATGCCTGCCTCATGGGACTGCTCCAGTTCTGGGTCCAGATGAAACTTGGCCAATTGTAGTCACCTGACCTTTGTTGAGGAATTCTGGGGGAAACACTTCTTCTAAAGAGAAATCACTCCACAGGCACCTGTGCTCTTGGTTTGGTGAGGAGAAAGATGGAGGCTGAGTATTGATAGTGGGCATCTGACCCAGGTGAGGGGCAGCACCTTGCCCCTGGGCACCCTGACGTGTGATCCTTCTGGGAAATGAGCACCTGGGCAGCTCTGGTTTGCATGCTCCACTCTGCCCACCCCAAGAGTGATGGAGTCCCTTCAGCCACACTTATAGGTGACCCTAATGGTAGGAGCCTGGGGTGTGTCTTATGCAAGACTGTGTCCCCTGGCTCACAGGAGATGCCTATAGTGTCACACACTAGATTATGTACACTTGAGACCCAGCTCTGCTGCTGACCAACCCTTCCTGAGACCTTGAGTAAGCGTCCTCACTTCACTGATCTCCAGCTTCTCCCTACTTCCTTTGTAGTTTTAAGGTTGAAACACTATGATGCTGGTCAATACTCACGTACAAGCTTCAAAGTTCCCCACAAATGTCACTGATGAAAGACTGCGAAGCTGCCTTGGTGTGCACAGATATTTTTATTTTGGTGCCTAGCAACAACAATGAACCAAAAAGAAATAAATTAGTTTTCAAGTGTGGGAAAATCAGACTTCAGAGGATATTTTGTAAAAGCTTCATACATAATAGGAGTGGGCTGATTGTCCCAAACCCACTTTTTCTCTGTTTCTTTTTAAAGCTCTGCTTTCTGTTAAAGGCAAGAAAACTGTGTATGTGGGTGTGAGTCCAAGTTTCGGGACAAACAAATGACTAGAAACTGCACTTCTCAGGGAAATGGCTTTTGGTGGCTCTTCTAGAGAAACTCCTGTCATTTGAAATGAGATGAGAGTTTCCCAAGTTAGATGCCAGCTAGATGGCAGATCCCATGGACAGGCTTTTAAAAAGGATTAAATGACTCGTTCTGTGTGGTCAGGATTCTAGTCAAGTGGCTTCTTTCTACTCTTCTGCTTGGCTTGCAGCTAAAAATAAGATTCAGAAATTGGGTTTTTCTCTTCTGTCCTCACCATAGAGGCACCCTTGTGAGCATGGGCATTGTTCCCGAGGAGGGTCAGGCCTAGAGGCCTCAGGTGGTGGCCGAGCCTCTCAGCAGCTCTGGGCACTCAGGATAAGGTGGGTGGCCTTTGGTTTACGTTTCTGGGTGAAGCTCTTCTCTCTCTCTGTCTTTTTTATAAAGAGAAGTTTTATTCTGTTTTTAGCTCTGCTGGTTCTTCGTGGCTGCATGGGCTTTCTCTAGCCACAGAGGGCAGGGCTACTCTTCTCTGCCTTCTGTGCGCTTCTCACTGTGATAGCTTCTCTCATTGTGGAGCATGGGCTCCAGAGCTCGCAGGCTCAGTAGCTGTGGTGCAGTGGCTCCGTTGCTCTGCAGAATATAGGGTCTTCCTGGAGCAGGGATCGAACCTGTGTCCTCTGCATCGGCCGGCAGACTCTGGTCCGCTGTCCCACCAGGGAAGTCTGAAACTCTTCTCTTGACCCGCCTGGGGACTCCCTCTGGGTGCTTCCCCACAACCCCCGGTCCTCTCTTTGCAGCACTGAGTGCAGGGCTTTGTTAACGTGGTTCTGCGGCATCCCCTCCTCGCTTTGCTCAGTCAGGTTCATTTTCATTGCTGGACCATCCGCTCCAGGAGCTTGGGGACTGGGTCCATCTGAGTCATTGTAGTGTAGTCCATAATCATATGTGGGGTAAGTGAGCATACGTCTGTTGCTGATGTCCTCCCCAGAGCGAGCACAAGGAAGAGAACTGCACCTGCTTCTCTTTCCTGGCTCCCTCCAAACCGCTGGTGACGAGTGAAGAAACTGGCCCCTGGGGTTTCTGCCAAATCCCGCATCCCTCTGGCAGAGGCACCAGAGGCACCTGCCCTCTGTACCCTCATTCCCCGTGACTGATGGGATTAAGAGATCCTTGGCAGCATCACTAGGTGCTCATCTGCTATTAGCTGATTAAAATGGGGGGGCGGGGGTGGGGGAGTGCAGAAATCTGCGTCCCCGGACAGTGTGTTCTTGATGCAATTGAAGAAAGACGAAAGAACTCTCTGAGACTTGCTGGCTTGCGTGGCCCTATTTTTGGCGTCAGACCCATTGTGAATTGCTATCTTTCTCCCCAACCATCAGCTGGAAAACCCATTAACAAATTAAAATTCCCTTCAGAGGCAGACCGGCTTTAGTTTCTGGGTTTCTAAATGACCTTAATTTTTATCACTGATGCCGTGAAGGTTTGGAAGCTTCCATTGTCACCAAATCTCTTGCTGCGCGCTGAGCCAGCGCAGTGCTGGGGTTTTACAGTTGGGCCAAGCTTCCGGGTTCCCGGGTGGTTCCCTGGAAGCCTTATTGGTTTCTGAGGGTCTTTGTGCCCCTTCTTTTTTTTTTTTTTTCTAAATTAGTTTTTATTGGAGT
The DNA here is from genome assembly GCF_032405125.1 of Capricornis sumatraensis. Taxonomy (NCBI): domain Eukaryota; kingdom Metazoa; phylum Chordata; class Mammalia; order Artiodactyla; family Bovidae; genus Capricornis; species Capricornis sumatraensis. Next base: position 12,182,161 of record NC_091078.1, read on the forward strand.
ATGTGGTAGTGGCTTAGTAGTGTCCGACTCTTTGTGATTCCATGGGCTGTAGCCTGTCAGGCTCCTCTGTCCATAGGATTCTCCAGGCAAGAGTACTGGAGTCAGTTGCCATTTTCTTCTCCAGGGGATCTTCCCAAGTCAGGGATTGAACCAGGGTCTCCTGCATTGCAGATGTTCTCCTTACTGACTAAGCTGCTAGGGAAGCCCTTACTGAAGAATAGTTGCTTCACAGTGCTATATTTGTTTCCATTGTACAGCAAAATGAATCAGCCATGCATGTATGTATATCCTCTCCCTTTTGGATTTCCTTCTCATTTAAGTCACCACAGTGCATTAAGTAGAGTTCCCTGGGCTGTACAGTCGGTTCCTATTAGTTATCTATGTAGTATCGGTAATGTACACGTGTCAATCTCAGCCTTTCCATTCATCCCGCCCTGCCTTGGTATCCATGCATTTGTTCTCCATGTCTCTCTTTCTGGTTTGCAAATGAGATCATCCAACAGACTGGTTCCAAATAGGAAAAGGAATACGTCAAGGCTGTATATTGTCACCCTGCTTATTTAACTTCTATGCAGAGTACATCATGAGAAATGCTGGGCTGGAGGAAGCACAAGCTGGAATCAAGATTGCCAGGAGAAATATCAATAACCTCAGATATGCAGATGATACCACCCTTATGGCAGAAAGTGAAGAGGAGCTAAAAAGCCTCTTAATGAAAGTGAAAGAGGAGAGCGAAAAAGTTGGCTTAAAGCTCAACATTCAGAAAATGAAAATCATGGCATCTGGTCCCATCACTTCATGGCAAATAGATGGGGAAACAGTGGAAACAGTGTCAGGCTTTATTTTTGGGGGCTCCAAAATCACTGCAGATGGTGACTGCAGCCATGAAATTAAAAGACACTTACTCCTTGGAAGAAAAGTTATGACCAACCTAGATAGTATATTCAAAAGCAGAGACATTACTTTGCCGACTAAGGTCCATTTAGAAGAGGCTATGGTTTTTCCTGTGGTCATGTATGGATGTGATAGTTGGACTCTGAAGAAGGCTGAGTGCCGAAGAATTGATGCTTTTGAACTGTGGTGTTGGAGAAGACTCTTGAGAGTCCCTTGGACTGCAAGGAGATCCAACCAGTCCATTTTGAAGGAAATCAGCCCTGGGATTTCTTTGGAAGGAATGATGCTAAAGCTGAAACTCCAGTACTTTGGCCACCTCATGCGAAGAGTTGACTCATTGGAAAAGACTCTGATGCTGGGAGGGATTGGGGGCAGGAGGAGAAGGGGACGACCGAGGATGAGATGGCTGGATGGCATCCCTGACTCGATGGACGCGAGTCTGAGTGAACTCCGGGAGATGGTGATGGACAGGGAGGCCTGGAGTGCCACGATTCATGGGGTCGCAAAGAGTCGGACATGACTGAGCGACTGGACTGATACCATTTTTTAAGTTTCCCATATATGTATGCATTAATTTACAATATTCGTTTTTCTCTCTCTGGCTTGCTTCACTCTGCATGACAATCTTTGTGTCCATCCACTTCTCCGCAAATGGCCCAGTTTCATCCCTTCTTATGGCTGAGTGACCCTCCACCGTCTCTGAGTGCCACATCTTTATCCACTGTTAATGCTCATTTGGTTTGCTTCTGTGTCCTAGCTGTTGTAAATAGTGCTGCTGTGGATACTGGGGTGCATGTATCTGTCTGAATTATGGTTTTCTCTGGGTATATGGCCCATAGTGGAATTGCTGGGTCTCATGGTAGCCTGTCCCAGGTGGTTTCTCACTCAGCTTGAGGTAAGTTCACATCCTAGGGGACGTTTTCCATCACTGTCATTTAACTTGTTCTAGGTCCTCAAGGGTTCCCTCTGGTGACTGTTAGGTTTAGGGCCTCTTCAAGACAAATTGAGACACACTTCTCTCAAACTGCTGCTAATAGGCTGGATTATCCTTGGGTAGCTGGAGAACTATCCAGAGCTGTGTCAGCCCTCCAGCTCATCACAAAATAGAGAAACCCTCCGTTTCCAATACACTGGAAGGCCAGGCCTCTGATTCTCATAGCCTGGGAATTTGGATGGTGTGCTTGTTTTCCTGTTACCTCTGTTTTCTGGAGATGCATTCTGCGTTGTCTAACTTGGATAAAGTGGGGGAGAATCAGGCTTCCTGTTGGGGCCTCCGTGGTCTTGGGTGGGGAGAGGGTGGGGGTTGACAGGCAGGTCTTCAAACTGCTGGGAGCGACAGCTAGAGGAGAACGAGGAGCAGAAGGGAGGTCCTATCAGTGTGGATCTGGGGATTCAAACTGCTTTGCTTTAGGATATCTGGGTTGAAGATCTCATTGGGTTGGGGGGTGGGGGATGCGGATTGTGAAGAGTTTGGGCTTGCCTGCAGAATTTATCTTTCTGCTTTCATGAGAAGCTTCTGCTCCCACAGAAGGGTGAGAGGAGACAGTTTGCTGAGACCAGGTGGGGTTAAGGCTCCACATTAGCAGTAAGTGTAAGGAGCATTCACTTATGGGCTGCCTGCAGAAGGCCAGGAGCTGGGCACTCGGCACAACTCTATGAAGAGGCCCAAGTATTGACCAGTAAGAAAAGTGAGGATGCTAGGCTGCAGTAACAAATACCACTGAGGGGGAGGTGTAAACAATAAGAATGAAAATTTCTTACAGTTCTGGGGGTTGCAAGTCTGAGATCTAAGTGTCAGCAGGATTGGCTCCTTCTTAAGGCCGTGAGGGGAGGACCTATTCCAGGTGTCTCTCCTGGGCTTTTAGACGGCCCCCATCTCCCTGTCCTCACATTGTCTTTCTTCTGTACATGTCCGTGTCCAAATTTCTTCTTCTTAGAAAGACAGCCGACATATTGGACTGGAGTTGCCCCCAAACAGCCTCATTTGAGCTTAATCACCTCTTTAAAGATGTTATCTCTAAACACAGCCCATTCTGAGCTATGGAGATTGGGACTGCGACACGAATTTTTTTAGAGCGGTACACAGTTCAGCCCACTACCAGCACAGAGGGGCTAAAGTAGCTTGCCTGAGGTGACGGGGCTATAGGATTATAGTTCAGGCAGCCTGACTCTAGAAACCCCTGGTTCTGTCCATAAAAAAAAAAAAAAATTAAAATGAAGACATGCCAAAGCAAGGTTATGGAAACTGTGATCTGTTTTAAATGTTTCCATGAATTAAATAAAGGAGCGCTTAAAAAAAAAAATCAAGTACAGTATGATCATGATATTCAAAGGGCAGTTACTTAATATGTAAACTTAATATTAATCCCTAGAGTATTACAAGAGTGAGATCTGGTAAGCCCTGAGGATGAAATCTGAACTTGACAAGCAGTGGGGTCTTTATCCACTCTGTGAGTGCATCTCCCTGGATGCAAACATAACCTCATCAGGGATGGCTTTGAGGTCCAAATTCCAGGTCCCCGGTGAATGCAGAACTTGGCTAGTGGCCTCAGTGCCTCCCTGTCTGCTTCAGGCAGACTTTCTGAAATTTTGTGACTCCCCAGTCTCTGGTCTTAGAATACTATGCTCTGTTTCCTCCCAAGTTTAGAAACTTGGGTTCTGGTGTCAACTCTGCCAGGAAGCAGCAGTGACCTTGGGAAGGTCAAATGCCTCCCACTTAACTTTCCTATCTGCACACAGAGGTATTGGAGGAAAAGGTGACCTTTATGGGCTCCAGCTGCTCCAGACATCCCTGCGACTCTGATGCTGTGACTAAGAGCTCTGCCACTCGATCCTGTGGCTGAATATTAAGCAAAACTGACTGCAGTGTCTGCAACCCTATTGGATCATCCTCGATGGCACCCAGAGCCCCTGGGTCTTCTAGTCACCAGGCATGATATCCACTGAACACTGCTCATCCACCATTATTGTGGATGACTGCAAGGGAGACAGACCTTCCATCATAAAAAAACGCAATCAATCAAGAGGACTTGATTAAAGTATATTTATTTGGTGTGGAGCCTGTCCTACCAGCAGTGAAGCAATAGCCTCTGTGATGTAAGATTTGTTTTAACAAATGGATGTATAAGGCCAGGAGCCATGGGAAGTGAGAACACCTGTCAGACAGAAGTGGCAATCGCTTTATCACATGGTGTCCTTCACAGTCTCGCCCAGAGGTCACCCTGAGATCTTGAGAGAGGCTCTGTGTTCTTCCAGCTGGGTTTTCCTCCTGCAGATTTCTGTCTTTCTAGTTTCCCTTTTCTCTATTTTTATTTACTCCCTCCTCTTCCTTTTCCTTTATTTTTCTCTCCTTTGTCCCTCTCTCTCCCATTCTTCCCTCTTTTCTTGTGAGTCCTATTTCTGTGATTTAGGCTTCACTTTCTGCAAGGCTTCCAAATCGAAGGTGATCGCTCACCTCCCTGGTAGGCATCTCCATTCCATGTGTCATAACATGAATGCCCTCTGTTCTGTGAAGGGGCATCGCAGCATAGAGATCTCTCTTGCATAGATGGCTTATTTGCTCATATTCTCTCCCCTCTCTTAACCTTTCTGGCCCCTGACTGTCTTCCTGGAGCCAGAGTCATCCTGCCTCATGCGCAGCTCTTTCTATGACTGTTGAAGCCGTCAATGATTGATTATAAACCACAGTGGCACCTTTCTTGAAAGTCGCCATAATTGAACACATGCATGATATTTATGTTTGTGTGCTTGGTTGATCTTTGCCTCTCACTTAGAGTGCAAGCTCTTTGAGAACAGAGCTTTGCAGACAGACCCTGTCTGTCTTTCTCACTCTTACTCTCCTGGAGCTTTGCACAGCATGTGGTTTATACTAAGTTCGCAATGCATGCTTGTTGAATGACTGTATAAGGTCACTTGGGCTTTCTAACACCCTGGGAGGGTAGGTGAGTGGGTATGTCAGTCTCCTTTGGAGGTGAAGAGTCGGTCAGATAGCTGGGTGACTTGCCCAAACCATCACCGCTGTCCATCAGATGACACAGACCTGGCTTGCTCCATTGTAGGGGACCACAGTGAAACTGATCCTTCCCCTGCCCATGGGGAGCTTCTTGTCCAGCTGAGGAGACCAGGGGAAGGAGGGGAAGGGCTGTGCGAGGAGCCTGTTCTTGGTAGTGTGAGGAGTGAGGTACGGGCAGCTGAGCTTCAGAGAGGCAGGGAGCTCTGAGCCAGGGATGACGGATCAGCCCTGAGCCCATCTCTGCTTCCATCTTCGGCAGCTGTGGTCAGTTTCTGCTGCTCCTGCCAAGGCTGTGCCTTTGCTAGCCTTCCCCTCCTGCTAGCTGAGACCCCGCCAGAATACTTGCTGGGGTGGCCTTCCCTACCAGGGCTGATTTGGGTCTGTTCTTTTTCTCCCAGCATCCCATGAACATCTCCACAGGTGCGGACTGCCTAGCCCCAGGTGAGGGGCACTGTGCATTAAGACCACACTGTGGGCAGTGCCCCTGTAGGTGTCATTGGCTGAGGGATAGAACTGGGAACCTGGCAGGGGCTGGCCCACTCTCTTAATATGATATAGGCCCAGGAAGGGCGCACCCCTGAAAAGTTTTTGTTTTACATTGGAGGAGGGTATCGACACTCATTCAATGCCTGCTGTTTGCTGGGTGCCAGCAAGATGCTTTACATACAGTATCTATATCCCTATAGCCCTCTGGGGCTGACACTGTTATTATCCCCACTGTACAGATGAGAAAGCTGAGGCTCAGTGTATTTAAGTGACTCATCCAAGGTGGGTACAGCTTGTAAGTAGCAGAGTTTGGATTCAAACTCAGGCTCCTCCAACTCCAATGCCCCCCTCACCCCAACCTCAGCCAACAAATATTTCCACGCTACCACAATGCTTCCTAAGACCTGGGAAAAGCAAGGCAGCTCCAGGGACAGGGATGCCATCCTGAAGCCAGAAGGGAGGGCCTGGCCAGCATGTCTTTCTTTCCATTTGTGTTGGAATGTGCTTGTAGCTGTAGACTGCCTGGTGCCCTTGGGCCAGTGGCTGCCAGCTTTACCCTTGGCTGAATCTCCGGCCTAAGAGCCCTTGCCACAGCTCGGGAAGACCAAGCAGTTTGCCCCTAGTGCTCTTGGAAACGAGCCGTGGGCAAAGAGCTTTGTTTCTGCTGAGGTCTCTGCTACTTACCAACCTCATCAGAGACTGTTTTGGGTCTCCAGGTAAGGACCAGAAGGACCCAAGCCTGCCCTCCTCGGACTTTAACTTCTGGGTTGCTAGTGTGTGTGTACCATTTTGGGTGTGCTTGTCTCTCGTCTGGTTTTGGTTTAGAATTTGTGCCATATCCCTTTGTTCTCTTCCCCTGTGGGTTTACACACAACCACAGGCCTGTGTAGAAGACAGGTGCTTGGTCATCTCAGCACCTGGAGCTAATGGAAGGAAGCTATGCATTTAATGAAACCAGATAAGCAATAATTTAGAGACTTTCTATCCAAGCCCTCTGATGTAATTTCCTCCCGTGGCAGATTTATCTTCTCAATTCTGTTCAACTCAGACCAATATTAGAATGGCTTTCTCCTTCTTGTTTGCACACCAGCCTGGGTTGGCTGCCAAGGACACGGTACCCGGAAGTCCTGAAGAGAGTTTGTCTTACAAGGCAGGGAGCCCAGCTCCTTTTCTGGGCCCTGCCTCTCACTGGCTGTGTGACTTTGACTCACTCATTTAACCTCTCTGAGCCTAGGAAGCCTCATTTCTCAAATGGGTATTCAGTAGTGATACTTGAATTGCATGAAGGGTCTATGTCAGGCCTGGGATTTCTGGATGGAATGCTCTAGCTTACTTAGCATTCCTCAGATTTTTTGCTTTCCTGTTAGTAAGAGCTGTGTCTTTCTCATCCACTCCCCCTCTTTTCCATTAAGGTCTAAAATGAAATTAGGAGGCTCTCTTCCTGGCCTCAGTGTGTCCTGCAAGGATCGTCTCCCGACCTCCCTCTCTGTGCACCAAAGATGTCAAGAGCTGAAAAAGAGTGGCCTGGTGGGAATGGAATCCATGTGTGTGTGAATGCTCAGTTGTGTCCGACTCTTTGTGACCCTTTGGACTGTGGCCTGCCAGGCTCCTCTGTCCATTCTCTAGGCAAGAATACTGGAGTAGGTTGCCATTTCCTCTTCCAGGAGGTCTTCCCAACCCAGGTCCTAAACGAGCATCTCCTATGTCTCCTGCCTTGCAAGTGGATTCTTCACCTGCTGAGCCATCAGGGAAGCCCAGGAAAGGAATGATTATTTGTAAAAGCCTTCCCATTTCTTCAAGGGGGATCTGACATGAGACTCCTGGAACCCATGAGAGAGAAACAAGCCTCATAGTCCAGATGAGGGAAGTCCAGTGCCCAGAAAGGTCAAGCGGTTTCCATAAAATCACACAGAAATCTGATGACAACAGCTGAGCCAGCATCAGGGGTTTTGACACCCAATTTGGTGCTTCTCAAATTTTAATGCACCCAAGAATCTCCTGGGGATCCTGTGAAAATGCAGATCAGAAGGTCCGAGGTAGGGCCTGAGATTCTGTATTTCTAACAGAATTCAGGCAGTGCTGATGCCACTGTTTTGTGGACATGGCTTGGAGTAGCAGGGGGTTCCATAGAGCTAGGAGGCTGAGGTCTTTGCAGCCCAGTCAAGTGGGAGTGAGCCCTCTTCTTGTGTGAAACCTCCTCCGCCCCCTTACTGTCTTCTGTACCCTCGACTCTTTCCTGAATTTTCTTTCCCTTGTGCAGGGAGGGCCTGGGCTGCTGCCCCCGTGCTTCCTGGCCCATTTTCTCCGGTTCCTTCTTGCTTGGGGCTGCAGTGAACGTCACATCTCAGTCAGTTTCTGGGGGCCCCCCCTGGCTCACACACCTGCTGTTTTAGGCTCACAGGCCCCGTTCCAGGGAGATTCGATGCCTGAATTAACTCCCTCTTGGAGCAATCCACCACCTTGAGTGCTAACCTAGTTTGTATTTTTAGAGTGTGCTCCATCAATTACTTAACTTGCAGAGCAGCTCTTCTGTGCAGTGGGGAGGTGCCAGCAAGGAGTGTTCTTCCTCCAGTTTCTGCAGGCTGCCCCCTCCTCCTTCCCAACTATCCAGAGGTCAGAGTCCTTGTTCTTTGGTGCTACATCCTATCATTCAGATTGGAGAGGTTATCCGCCCCACTTGGTAGAGGTGGCGGAAACACTGAGGCCCAGAGCGGGTGTCAGCAAGCTCAGGCCATGCCTGGTGATGGTGCCAAAGAAGAGGGCTCCTCAACCCTTCACCTCCCCACCGGGGAGAAGTCAGGACAGAAGGGCATCTTCCCAGTCTGAGCAGAGCCAGGCTCTCCCTGAGCCACTGCTTTGAAGACTGGGATTTGAAAGGAAGCCAGGTGGGGGCCATGTCCTGGGTCCCGTCAGGCAGAATGAGCTCCTGGCTCTGATTTTGTTTCTAAAGTTCAGCTGGAAAACCCACATGCTGGGAGATAGAGGCCAGGGCCACTTAAGCCTGTGGTTTCTGCCACACTCTTCCTACCCCAGGGGACCTTTGACTCCAGCCCGAGACAAGTGGCCGAATGACTTGGTTTGAGTTTCATGAGGTCTCCGCCACCTCGGGTGAAGGTGTTAATGAGCAGCGCTTGCCAGGAAGCCAGCAACAGGCAGACTGGCTTCCCAGCTGGCGGGGCTGGTGGAGCCTCCGTGGGTTGGGGGCAGAGAACTGCTTTAAAGCTGCAGGGCGACATGGCCAGCAGCCGAGACTTCTTAACAAAGCTCTGCCCCTTTACCCAGGGCCCCCAGATGTGACAATTCTACCCATTCTTCCACCAATTAAAAATGAGTGCCAGCTGTGTTCACAGTACTGGGCAGGATGCTAAGGGTGTTCAAGTCTCTGGCAGGGCATCAACAGGGCACAGTCTTGTTCTCAGGGGCCTTAGACAGCTTCCTGGGAAAGCATGCCGTGTATATCTGTAAAAGTAAAAGCATCAGTCAGTGTGTTCATGTATGTGTGTGTGTGTGTGTACATCCATGTGTATACAATGTGTATTGATCTGTGTCAGGATCTGGGTGTGTGCAGAGATATGTGTGAATGTGTATATGTGTGTGCTTATGTATTTTTGCACGTACATATTTGTGTTTGCATGTAAATGCTACTATCATGTATCTTTATGTGTTAGTGTGCATGTTTGTGTCACTGTGTGCATGTATCTGTGTCCCTGTGTCCTCATGTATGTTACATCTCAGTGTTTGTGTGTATATGTGTTTATATGTGTGCATATGTCTGTGAATATTTGAGCCTGTGTGTTTCGGCTTGCTCAGTCGTGTCCAACTCTCTTTGGCCCCATGGACTGCAGCACGCCAGGCTTCCCTGTCCATTACCAGCTCCTGGAGCTTACTCAAACTCATATCCATTGAGTCGATGATGCCATCCAACCATCTCATCCTCTGTTGTCGCCTTCTCCTACCGACTTCAAACATTCCCAGCAACAGGGTTTTTTCAAATGAGTCAGTTCTTTGCATCAGGTAGCCAAAGTATTGGAGTTTCAGCTTCAGCATCAGTCCTTCCAATGAATATTCAGGATTGATTTCCTTTAGAATGGACTGGTTGGATCTCCTTGCTGTCGAAGGGACTCTCAAGAGTCTGCAACACCATAGTTCAAAAGCATCAATTCTTTGGCACTCAGCTTTCTTTATAGTCCAATTCTCACATCCATACGTGACTACTGGAAAAACCAAAGCTTTGACTAGATGGACCATTGTTGGCAAAGTAATGTCTCTGCTTTTTAATATGCTGTCTAGGTTGGTCATAACTTTTCTTCCAAGGAGCAAGCGTCTTTTAATTTCATGGCTGCAATCACCATCTGCAGTGATTTTGGAGCCCAAGAAAATAAACAGTGGAAACACTGTTTCCATTGTTTTCCCATCTATTTGCCATGAAGTGATGGGACTGGATGCCATGATCTTAGTTTTCTGAGTGTTGAGTTTTAAGCCAACTTTTTCTACTCTCCTCTTTCACTTTCATCAGGAGGCTCTTTAGTTCTTTGCTTTCTGCCATAAAGTTGGTGTCATCTGCATATCTGAGGTTATTGATATTTCTCCTGGCAATCTTGATTCCAGCTTGTGCTTCTTCCAGCCCAGTGTTTCTCATGATGTACTCTGCATATAAGTTAAATTAGCAGGACGACAATATACAGTCTTGACTACTCCTTTCCTGATTTGGAACCAGTCTGTTGTTCCATGTCCAGTTCTAACTGTTGCTTCTTGACCTGCATACAGATTTCTCAGGAGGCAAGTCAGGTGGTCTGGTATTCCCATCTCTCGAAGAACTTTCCAGTTTGTTGTGATCCACAGAGTCAAAGATTTTGGCATAGTCAATAAAGCAGAAGTAGATGTTTTTCTGGAACTCTCTCACTTTTTTGATGACTGAATGGATGTTGGCAATTTGATCTCTGGTTCCTCTGTCTCTTCTAAATCCAGCTTGAACATCTTGAAGTTCACGGTTCATGTACTGTTGAAGCCTGGCTTGGAGAATTTTGAGCATTACTTTGCTAGCATGTGAGATGAGCACAATTGTGCAGTAGTTTGAGCATTCTTTGGCATTGATACATCTATATTTCAATGTCTGTGTGTGTGTGTAGGTGTGAATACATGTGTGAGTGTATGTGTCTGAATTTGTGTGTCTGTGGGCTAACTTTGGTCTGAGACACTTTGGAAGCCACCCTCACAGTGGAGACATCCCAAAGCCCCAGGTCCAGGCAGCTCTGGAGTCTGCCCCGGGTACTTTGGTTGTGGATGGACGGGGGCATGTCCTGTGTGGAGCGTCTTTGTTTGGGTCTATCCTGGATGTTCCTCCTGCGCAGAAGACACTGGGCGGTACTCACAGGTGCAGTGAGAGGAGGGAGAAAACAGATAGGATCAGCCCCACTGCATTCAGCCTGTGCCTGGTCTATACTGGATGCACGGCCGACTCAGCATGCACCAGATTTGTCAAGTGTGGGGGACCGCCCGGCATGTGCTCTGTTTGGAGGGGAGCTGTGGCAGGAAGGAGAGAGCCTCTTGGGGAGGGACAGCACAGCCCTGAATCAGCCTGCAACAGCCCTTGGCAGTAGACAGTAGGTGGACAGCAGAGGAATTGGCACACCTCTCCCAGGATAGTAGCCTCACTAAGCCCAAGACTCAGGACACCCAGTGTTTGATCCTGACCCTCACTGTTTGACCTTGAAAAAGTTACTTGGCCTCTCTGGGCCTCATTTTCCTACCTATAAAAGGAAGACACTGGCTCATCTTCTCATCTTACAGGGACCATTAAATTCTGCAACTGAACAAGTCACTCTGCAAATGGCAGACTGGGACAGGTGTCACGATAGAAAAGCCAGCACAGTGCTCTGGGGAATAAGGCTGAGAAAAGAGGGTGGGCCTTGGAAGGCTTCTTGAGCTTGGCCTTGAAAAATGAGTGGAGTGGGAGGTAGAGGAAACAATGCAAGAAGGATCTGAAAGGGAGGAGGGCGCATACTTCATTCATTCATTTAACAAGCATTAATATAGCACATATTATAGAGCAGGTGTTGTTCAAGATAGAGGTTGGCATTGTGCTAAGAAACTGCCTGCTAGGTAGTCTTGTCTACCCCCTGACTTTATAAATAAAGTTTTATTGGAACACACATGCCCATTCATTTACATATTGCCTATGGTTGCATCGGGCTCCAGGGGAAAGTTGAGAAATTGGAACAGTGACCATATGGCTGGCAAGGCCTAAAATACTATTTGGTTCTTTCCAGAAAAAGTCTACCACTCTGTTCTATATCCTTTACAAATATGGACTCATTTAATCTTCATAATTTGAGAAGGTATTATTGTGCCCACTTTACAGATGAGGAAACCCGAATTCAGAGATATCAAATACTATGCCAAACTCCATGCAGTTAGGAAGTAGATGGAGTGTGAACCCAGGCGGTTGGACTCCGGAGGGCCTGGGCCCTGGTCACTGTGCTGTGCTGAGAGCAGGCCGTCAGGGAAGGAGAACAGGCCGAGAAAATTTTGAGTGCCAGGCTTCAGAGCACTGCCTTGACCTTGCCAGACTTGGCTTTGGACAAGGGCAGCGATGTCTCTGAGCTCTGCTTCGGAAATTGCTATAATGTGAATATTCAGGGACTAGCCTGCCTAATGGGAATATCAATCTCCAAGCTGTATCTTTTAAGTTTTAGCTACTTCTCATAGGCGACAGCTGCATACCATTAGCTGGGCACTGCTCACAAGGGCTTCTGCACAAAGCCTTCCTAATTTGGTTTATTGGTCAGTGTTTGTTCAGTTGCCACGTGCTGTCGTCTGTCTTGCTTGCCTGACATAAATCATAAATGCACAGAAGGCCTGGGATGTGTCTTTCTCAGTTGTGCAGGGAGAGAGGCTTCTCTTTAGGCTGGAGGATTCCAGGACCACAGTCTTATCAGGAAGGAGCTGTTAAAATGCCTGAATGCAGAGGACCTTCTACAAGAGCCGAGAGTCCGGTGCAGGAGGGGTCAGTGAGGCTAGCAGATGCGGTCAGGGCCTCCCATGCCCCTACCCTCGCTTCCTGGAGCCACAGTGAGCCAGATCAACTGGAGGTGCCCAGGGTCAGACCCCCACGAGCAGCCCCAGTCAGAGACTCTGATGGGAGGATAAATACCCCAGAGTCTAGTTCTCACATGGAACAGCTTTTAGGCATGTTCTGCCCCCACAGAATTTCCTGTGATGATGGAAATGTTCTATAGCTGTGCTGTCCAATATGGCAGCCGCTGGCCACAGGCAGCAACTGAGCTCTTGAAATGTGGCTAGTAAGACTGTGGAACTGAGTTTTTAATTTTAACTAATTGTCGTGTCAAGTAGCGAGATGTAACTGGCGCCTGCCACGGTGAGCAGGAGGATCTGCCGTGCCTTGCAGAGGTCCCCAGAAGGACCCAGTCTGTTGACCACCTTTGGTGTCCCAACTGTCATCAGACTCTGCATTGACTCTCACCTTGCCCACTCCCTGACTGCTTCTTCGCCTGGAACTGCCACCCAAACAAAGTACAGATCTTCCTTGACGTTTTGCCTTCCTTGACTTATGATGGGGTTGAAATGAAAAGTGAAAGCTCACTTGTGTCTGACTCTTTATGACGCCATGGACTGTAGCCTGCCAGGCTCCTCTGTCCGTGGGATTCTCCAGGCAAGAATGCTGGAGTAGGTTGCCATTCCCTTCTCCAGGGGTCTTCCTGATCCAGGGATCGAACCCAGTTCTGCATTCAGGAAGATTCTTTACAGTTTGAGCCACCAGGGATTATAGCCCAACAAACATATTGTGAGTTGAGATACATTGTGAAATTGAGTCCAAAATGCATTTAATGCACCTCACCACCCAAACACCGCAGCTTAGCTTAACCTACCTTCATTGTGCTCAGCACACTTCCATCAGCCTACTGTTGGGCAAATCAGCTAACACAAATCCTGCTTTATGTTGAATCTCTCATGTAGTTTATTGAATATTGTACTGAGAGTGAAAAACGGAGTGGTTTTTCTGAGTCTGGTATGTGCATCAGTTTTTACCCTTGTGAATGGATGGGTGACGGGAGCTGTGGTTCACTGCTGCTGCCCAGCATCACGAGAGAGTGTTGTTCCATACCTGGCTAGCCCAGGAAAAGATCAAGGTTCAAAATCTAAGTATGGTTTCTGCCAGATGTTTTTGGTTTTGCACCATTGTAAACTTAAAAAATCATTAAGTTGAAACATTGTAGGTCAGAGGCTATTTGCATTTCTCCAAATCCTATGAAATTGCCCCTTGTTTTAGTTGAAAAAGTGGTTGAATGTCAGTACTTTCCTGATTCAGCTTGCACTGAAATTCCCACTTTGGATTAGTGTCTGGTGGACTCCAACCTCATACATGGAATGTTGAGGTTTATGTTGGTTTCTGTGTGCAAGGCATGGCAGGGCGGTTGAAGTCATTCCCTGCTCTGGGTTCCAAACTTGGCTCTGCCTCAAAGTAACTGTTGTATCTTTGGGCAAGTCACTGACTCTCTCTCTGCCTCAGTCCTCAGTGAGGCCAATCCCATCTGCATGTCTGCTCTACCTGTCTTGTAGAATGCTTGGAAGGAACGAGGACGCTCATGGAAGGGGCTGTTCATTGAAAGACGTGAACACAGTGAGAATGTAAGGTGCTCTCCTGTGCTGGGCTGTTTCCAGGTGCAGGGTCCCAGCTGCACTTCCTGGGTGGAAGGATGCCTGAGCATGGATGACAGGATCCAGACACTGTGTGCCTTTGATGCTACAGGACTGGACTCGCAGGCTGCCCCAGGCCTCCCTAGATGGGGGCGCCTGAGCCTGTCTTTGCATGCTTAGATCTTTTTTGGCGGGGAGCACTCAGCAGCTAGCATGAGCTCCTGAGCAGAAACACTGGGAAAACTCACCTTGGCTGCTGTTAGATCAGCTCAGGGGCACAATGAACTGATGGCTGCTCAGAGCCTCAGTTTGTTCCCCTTGTCCACAAAAAGGCTGTAAATAGTTTAACTAGGTGGTAAGTGTGAGGCTTTTAACTTTTAGCTTTTTCCTGAAATGGTACTGAACAGGAGAGTGGCATTGCTGGTAGTGTGGGTTTCCCATCTGTCTTCTAGGACTTCCTAGGGGTTTGTTCTTTCAGCTCAGACTGGCCTCTCTTGAAGTTCAGAGCCTTCCAGAACTTCCTCCCATGATGGAGGGAGATGCATCTGTCAGGGACCATTCAGGAAATCTTGGCTCCTGCCAGTGAGTGTAGTGGATGGAGTTTCTATGGGGAGCTGGGTATAGAGGTGTTGGAAGAGATCCAGAGTCAAGCAGGAAATAGAGAGGTAACCAGGAAATGGCAATAGGGGGAACCTGCTAGCATCCCTCAGGTTGGAGGGACAGGGGGCAGTTGGCTTCCTGGAGCCCAGGATCCAGCAGCACCTGCGGATGGGGCCACTGTGGAAGGCCTGCTGGCTGGGGCAGGACCACAGAGGAAGGAATCTCTGGGGGAGGGATGGCGGCCCAGATTCGGGAGAGACACCATGCAGAATGGCAAGAGGGGGACAAGTACACTGGTTTTCCTTCGTGTTTTTACAGGGAATACAGTCTTTTACCTGGAAATTCCTATTGACAAGACTTGGCAGAGGAAGGGAGTCAGGGGAGTGTAGAGGGGGGCTCAAGGCTGGGTCCGAAGGCAAGCAGGCAGACGACTACCATGGGGGCCTGAGAAAGAGCCTTAGGGTGAGATGCTCTCATCCTGGACCTGTGGATGAGGTTCAGAGAGTCTGTGCACCTCTAGGAAACGCAGGCACTATTTTTCTATATATGCTTGTGCATTTTGCTCAAAAAGTCAGTATCTTTCTTCAGATTCTCAAGTTAGTCTGAAACCACAAAAAAGATTCAGCATAATCAGTAATCCAACCATCTTTTCTCATGAATGGGAACCAAGGGCACAGACAGGTTCCTATTAGGAGCCTATTAGAAAATAGTTTCCTATTCTCTTGGTCCCTATATGTATATCTATATGTATATATAGCTGTGTCTATAATATATATTCTGCTGTTGTCCTTCGATCATCCCGGCTGAGCAAACCTATTAGGGAAAGTCCCTTCCCTGCTTCTCCAGAACCAGCCATGTGTCTCTTCAGCCATCCTGAGCTCAAGCACACAGGCATGCTCCTGCAGCCCGTAGCAGCCATGCATCGATCTGCATCCTGGTGCAGGTACACAGCCCAGTGTGTGGAGGATGCTGGAGAGAGCTGGTGCTGGAGATGGAACCCACTTCCTCTTCCTTCAGTCTTCCTCATTCAATAAGCATGTGCCTTGCATCCACCACGTGCCAGGCATTTTAACTCACCGCTGGGGAGACATTGCTAATCAAGATAGATGATATCCATCTTGTTATGGGGGTAGGGATAGAGTTGGAAAATAAACAGAATAGTCAATCTAGGTAATTTCTGATGGTGATAAAGGCCAAGAAGGTAACAGGACAAGGTGGAGGGATAGAGTATTTAGAGTTGAGTATGAGAGCTGCTTTTGATGGGGGAGGCCTCTGCTAGGAGATAAAGGATAAGAGGGAGTCAGTTTTCCAAAATCTGGAGAGAAAGCATGTTTGATGGGCGTAAGAGCCAGTGCGAAGGCCCTGGAGTGGGGCTTCGGGAGCACAACAGCAACAAAATGGGCCGAAGGAGAGCTCCTGCCTTAGAGTCTGACTTGTCTGACAGGCTCTGCCTCCCGTAGGATCTTCTTGCTTTAATGGGTGAATGGGTGGTGAAGCACCCCTTCCTTAGACAAGCCCCGTTCTCAGCAGTGTGTCTGGCAGGTGGCTAGAAGCTGGCATTCTGCCTCCTGACACAGTGGCTGATTTTTTTTTTTTTTTTTGGTATCTTTGAGATGCCAGGAGGATGGAGGATTGTGTCTGTTCAGGCCATCCACTGCACAAAAGCTCTGAGATCAAAAAACATGGGCTTAATTTGTTTTGTTGATGTTGCAGAGGAAATCATGCTTCCTTGGACTGAAAGCTCTGAAGACTAAAAGCTGAATGGAGAGGGGGAGTTTGGATTAAATGAATGGGCTGGCCAGCTCTGACCCAGTTTCCACCCAGCACAGCAGTGGCGGGGGAGGGAATTGCATTTCTCTCTGTGCTGGCCCCTGGCCGGTCACTTCTCCAGCTTGCCCTTTCATGGGGGGCAGGCCTTCTGTGCAAGTCAGGCTTGATGGAAGTGTCCTTGAAGGGAACTCGGGAGGGGAGGGGTGGAGGGTCTCTGATTGCTGTGTGTAGCAGCCTCATGCCCCACTTGAGTTCATCTTGGATGCTTCAGGCCTGCCTGATGTTACCCTGTCCCCTTAGCAGTGAGGGCAGGTGTAGGTTTAGCTGAAGGTCACTTTAATTTTGTGTGTGTGTGTGTGTGAACCTACAGCATGTGAATGAACTGGGAAGAAAATTTACTAATCCTCTGGCCTGCAAACAAACATCAGATGGGAAATTCTGAGGAGGCCGGAGTGGGCTGGGTGAGGGGAGGGCATTCCAACCCATTGCTGTGGCCAGTTTAGGGCTGTGAGTACAGTGAGTGGTCAAGACATGTCCACAAGAGACTTGATTCTGGGGGTCCTGGGTTGGCTCCACGTTTCATTAGCTAGGTGACTTGGAGCAGGTTACTTGGTCTCTTTTAGAGGCCTCAGCTTCTTCACTCTTAACATGGAGGGAGTGATACCTATCTGTCCTGTCTCTCAGGATTGATGGCTCTGGAGGGAGACAGGGCTTGAAACTGCTGCCAGGCACATAGTAGGCACTATCTGTTTGCTTCAGTGAGGCATCATGGAAAGGGACCAAAGCTGGTATATTATTCTAGAACCTTATGACTTGAAGGAGCTAGCGTTAATATGTATTAACAGTGACAGGGAGGAAGTTAAAGTGAATGGTTGCAAGATGAAGAATCACCTAAGCTAGGGCTGATCGAAAGAGGTTAGGCTAGGCTGAAACACAAAATGAACTAAAACTGGTAAAAACAGCTAAAGATAGCCACAGCCCTTTGTAAAACAATAGGCCCAGAGTTAGATAATGAACAAAAGGGATAGTATCACTCCTCAGGGAAGATGACACTGTTAGCAAAGAAACGAAACAGAAAGTGAGCATTTCTCTGTTTTCTCTCTGTTATCACCTAGAATGACCCTCTTTGGAATGAAAAAGGATAGAGCAAGTCTCTTGCAGGGAATTGGAGACTCATTTTAAACTGCATTTCTGAGGCCAGGTGGGCTCCTTGGCAGGGTCTTGAAATACAGTGTGGCTGTGATGGTAGGATTGCTGGGGGGAGTCTTTTGACTGATGGTTCTTTTTATTATGGGTTGTATTTCCAAGCTCATTTTGCATGTCTTGGTAATTTTCGATTGGATGCCAGACATAGTAAATTTCACCTTGGTAGGTGCTGGATATTTTAGTACTTCTATAAATAGTCTTGAGCTTTGTTCTAGGACGCAGTTAAGTCACATGGAAGCAGTTTTCTCCATTTGGGTCTTGCTTTCAAGCCTTATTAGATGCCTTGCGTACATGCTAACTCACTTTAGTCATGTCCGACTCTTTGCGACCCTGTGGACTGTAGACCTCCAGGCTCCTCTGTCCATAGGATTCTCTAGGCAAGACTACTAGAGTGGGTTGCCATGCCCCCCTCCAGGGGATCTTCCTGGTCCAGGGATCGAACCTGAATCTCTTAGTCTCCTGCATTAACAGGCGGGTTCTTTACCATTAGCACCACTTGGGAACCCCTTAGATTCCTTAATCTAGGACTAATTTTTTCCCACTACAGAGGCAATACCAGTCTGACTACCTGGATTAATTTGCTAGAGCTGCCATGGAAATATCACCGATTGGGTGACCTAACAACAGAAAGTTATTTTTTTTCACAGTTTTGGAGCTATCAGCCATATTCGATTAGGGTCTACCCTAATGACCAAATGGAGCTGTGTTCAGATGCATGGGGTAAGGGGGTAGGGTTAAGGATTTCCACATAGGGATTTTTGAGGGAACCCAGTTCAGCTCATAACAGTATTTCCTGCTCTGGCTGGTGGGACATGACCTATTCTCGGCCCTGTGTGAGTTCCAGGGGCTGTTCTCTGTGCACCTTCAGGGTGTTTCTGTCCCCCACCTTGGGTGTTAAGTCTTCAGTACTTAGCTGAACACTCAAGAAGGTCTCTCTGCTGATCCTCAGAGTGTTGTCTGGGCAGCTTTCTCCTCTCTGGTGCTCTGTTCTGTGAACTCTAGGTGCCTGGGCTTCCCTGGAATCCCAGCTCTGATTCTTCAACTCAGCAAGACCCCTGGGCTCTGCCTGGGCCCCTTCCTCTGAGCTGTGGCCCAGATACTCCCCAGGCTGAAGGCTGGGGTATTCATGGGCTCACCTTGTTTGTTTCACAGGGATCACTGTCGTGCCCTGTCTGAGCTCCAGTGTCTGCAAACTCTTGTTTCAAATATCACACCTGATTTTTTTAGTTGTTTCACTAGAGGAGAGAAATACACCCCCTGTTACTTCCTCTGGGGAGTCTGAATTGTGGAGAATACCTCTAGTGTTCTGGAACTTTTCATTCTAGCTCGTATTTCTAGTGGGTGTTAGAAGTTGAGTTTTGGAATTTCTATTCTAATGATGTTGTGTCTTATCCCTGGGAATACATTTTTGATTGGATTGTTAAGCAGAGTGCTTGTGAACCTTTGGAGATGCAAGCAGTGGTCACAGGTGCCAACCTGGTCTCCATACAAACAGAACAAGCCGGACCCACCAGTTATTAAGGAGCCAGTGTCAACATGTAGGCCTTCTTTCACCTGAAGTCACAGCCATGAATTTTTAGTACATACCAGGATTTCCCTTGAACCAGGTTTTGTCTTTATAGCAACCCAGTCCGACAGGTGCCGGTATCCCTGTTTTCCAGATGAGGAAATTGCAGGGTGATAAAGGATATTTCCCAAATCTCAGGTTTGAACTCGGTTCTGCCAGCCCTTCAGTGAGATGCCATTATTGCCCAACATCTTCATTAGCATCTTAATTAGGGAGAATCCAGGAGCTGTAACTTCAACTCAGTTCAGCAAAACAAAACAAGATGAAGAATTCTTCTTTGTCCCTGCACTGAGATAAGAAAACATCCCCAGAAGCAGATGGAGACTAAATACTTACTCCAGGAAAAGGCCTCATTTTTCAGAAGGGAACTGAGAGATTATTCAGTCCCTAATTTATAGTTAGGGTTAGTGGTGGCCGGTGGCCAATAGCTCTTGTAGCAATGGCACTGTCAGAGGATGGTGGTGTCACGGCAGCTTCCCTGGCAGGACTTCCCCTTGATGGCCCCCATCTTCACTGTATGGAGGGGCTTTTTGTATCACAATGAGTGTGCGTTTCTAAAGTATATAATTATTCCAGTAGCTGGAGGGATACAACCTTGTCGATTATAAATAAATCATCACCTCGCCTCCTCATCACCATCAAAATGTCTTTCATACTCCAATTAAATTAACGCACTTACTTTATTGTCTAATAAACTTTTTCCAAAAGTTTGTTCCCACCTCCGTCTCCATCTAGAGAACAACCTGGTTAAATGTCACCGCTTTGCCCGCCTGTGCAGCCGCCTCACTCTGTCCTTCAAGTCTGACTCCCTCCATGTGATCTGACACCGATCTGGGGTCCTGTTTGTGGTCCTGTCTGAGATGTGACCAGATTTACCCCTTTGCATGGGAGACCCAGACTGAACAGGGTGGGAGGAGGCAACAGGCGGGGAGAAGATCAGAGTCTGGTAACTTCCTCCTTCTTGTGGCAAGGTAGGGGTGGGAAAGGAGGGAAGAGCCTTGCTGAATTTTGTTATTAGTAAAAGAGCACTTTGCTCTCTTGGGAGGCCATCTCATGTCCAGAGCACCAGGCAAATACAGAGTCTGTGCTTTGATTTTCACTGCTGTTAGCAAAGTTTTGGTGGGAAGGAGACATGACATTAACTGGGCTGTTTTGTCAGAGTCAGGAAAGTACTTGTTAGGCCTAATTCCCTGTGGTGAAAAGACTTGTGAATTTCAGAAACATTTTGTGAAAGTACACAAGCTTTGGCTGACTGCAGGCTTGTAATTGAGGTATATGCCCTGGGAAGGAAGAAAAAAGCAAACACACAGGTCTGTGGATATGGTGATGGCTGGCATCCTTGCCCATGAACGGGAGGGGCAGTCACTAGAACATGTGGTCCCCATACTGTGGAGACGGCCCATGCCAAGGCGGGTGGGCGCCTGGCCCCTGACGGCCCACGCCGAGGTGGATGGGCGCCTGGCCTCTGACTGAGGATGCCCAGAGTGTAACTCAGTTCATGGGCCACGACTTCCAGAAGCCATCTGCCTGCTTCAGGCTGGAAGTGACCTTCCTTCTCTGAACTCCAGTTGTGCCCCATCCGTGTCTCTGACGTTAGGGCTCTGGTCACTTTATTTCTGGGATCTGAGTTAGTTACACGCCTTCCCACATCCTTATCTGGTCTGCACCCCCAGCTGAAGGTTGGGTCGAGGTTTAGGTCAAGGTCATCTTTTTGACCCCTCCAGTGCTTTGCGTGGAGCTGATGCCACCTCTCACAGGTGGACAGATTACCTCAGGCTTCAGTGGTTCTTTTCTTCAACTGCCTAATGTTGTCCATTAGGTAGGGTATTGCTCAGGGTGAAAAAAGAGAGTGATGCTTTCCTGTTTGATTCTAGGGTTCCTCTAGGTCAGGTGGCCCTTATATTCCAGGGGCCCAGGACTGATGAGGAGTGGCATCAGCTGGGATTTGAGGCTAAGCCAATAAGGGTTTGGACCTGCTGCATTAGCTGGCTTCTTGCCATGGGTCTCAGATGGCTCCCTTCCTCCTCTGCACTCAGGAAAGTGTGGGTTTGGGGCAGGACATGACTGGTGACACCCTGAAATTTCTAAGCTCTGTTAGAGGCAGTACATCCTTGTATTAAAAGACTGTCTTAAAGCTGAAGTAAAAGAGGCTTCTTATGATAATAAAATTATGTGTTTATGATATAAAACTCAGGAAATAAACGCATCATAAAGCAAAAGCAGTATCATCTATAATTCTGCAGTGCAATGATCATATTCCGGTGTATTTTATTATTAAAATGTAATGTTATTCTGAAAGCATGATTGGATCCTACTATATGTAAAGCTTTAAAATATATTTATTATTTAAAATGTAAGTAGCATATGTGACAAATATTAAAATGATTCATAAAGATATAAAATGCAAAGGAAAAGTTTTCTCCCCATCCATCCATCTGAATCTCTGAAACATTTCTCCAAAAGTATCTGCTCTTCAAAGATTATTCTGTATCTCTCCATGGGGTGGGGGGAGGGATGTGGGGAGGGATGTGGAGAGGGAAATGCATATATTAGCTTTAGTTAAGGCTTATTTTTTACTTTATTCCCTGGTGGCACAGATGGTAAAGAATCCACCTGCCAGTGCAGGAGATGAGGGTTCGATCCCTGGGTCAGGAAGATCCCCTGGAGAAGGAAATGGCAACCCATGCCAGTGTTCGTGCATGGGAAATCTCATGGACAGAGGAGCCCGAGGGACTGCGGTCCATGAGGTTGCAAAGAGTCGGACACGACTGAGTAACTGAACACACACACACACACACACACACACACAACCTTAGAGATCCATAATGAACATTTCCTCCTGTTGCTACTGATATTTCAATAATATCTTAAGTGGCACCATCATGTAGGTGTCCCATCTCTATTCTCTTTAGAACATATAGTTTTTTTCCAGTGTGTTATTAAAAGTAATACTTTGAAATAAATACATCTTTACATATAATATTGCCCCCCGCCTGCTTATTTTTTCAGGACAGATTTCCAGAAACAGAAATATTATAGCAAGGAAATATTATAGCTGTTGATAGATACTGTCAAATTATGATACTTTTTTTTTCTATAGAAACAGGACCATTTTTTCTGACCCATAAGTTCCTTTTGATGTTTTGAAGATTAAAAAAGTAATACCTGAAGACTTGCTCTTTATTAAAAAAATTCAAACAGCACAGAAGTACTTACTTGCAATGAAAAATAAAATGCACCCCTTCCTCCTCAACTTCCCATCTCTACTCAGAGGTAAGCCCTGATAGAGCCAAACTGGGAACTGGATGGACCTAAATTTGAATTCAGATGCTGTTACTGCCAAGATGTGTGATGGTGGATCAGTTATATGGTTTCCTCATCTGCATACTTGATGTGCCAGCAGTTGCCTTGTCGGATAGTGTAAGAAGAAAATGGGTGTATGGAGAGGTAGCCGCTGGCCAGGGGGAGCCACAGTTATAATTACCATCTTTGTTGAGTGATGGATTGCTGCTCTCTGTGATGTGTGATCCACAGCCTCAATCTGAAATCATGCTAAAAAGCAATCCGCTTATTCTGATGAGCACTGGTCCCTCTCTGCAAGATTGCTTTTAAATCTGAGCTGATGGAATCACCATGCTGTGAGCTCCCCAAGCAGGAGATGGTGTTTCCCACGGCTTGGGGAGCTGCAGCTGTTACACTGGGCTTCAGTTTGTGTTGTAGGGTGGTTGTCCAGGCCCCTTGAGTAGCAGGCTATCATCACTCCATTATTAGGATAGACACACCTTGGATTACTATTGCTGAGAAAGCAGGCATTAAGAAGAATAAGGCAAGAGAAGTCCCAGCTCGAATGGGCACTCACCAAGTGTCCCCTTGAAGTGTCAGCCTGCTCAAAACTGTAGGCATGACACCATAAACCCTACTATTTATATGACACTAAACTCTGCACACATCTTTAGTAACACTAAGCCTTGGGTTCTTTTAACAGCATCTCTCATTATAACTTTTTTTTTAACATTTACCATGCTGTCGTGCCATCTTTACTCAAGTGTCGTGGTGAACAAGGCAGTTTGCACCCAGTGGAAGCGCTGCTGATGAGAAGATGCCACTGAAGTCGACAGCCCAGGATAAAGAAGGATGACCCATCATTGAGAAGGCTGGGGGCCCAGCTGACCACTGTTCTGGATCCCAGGGTCCAAAGCATCCCATGTGGTCCTCAGGCTGCAGGTGTGAGATGAAAGAGTGAGGGTGGATTGTGATTCTGGGGGAGCCAGAGGAAGGCCTTTTCTTGTAACAGTATTCTGACCGGTCAGCCTCAGCAGCATTTTGTCTACATAATCAGTAGCTACCAGAAGAGGGGTGGACTCCGTGAGAGCTCCCTCAACAGGTGGAAACATTAAATTATTTTATTTGTTTACTGCTAAGTCACTTCAGTCGTGTCCAACTCTGTGCGACCCCATAGACGGCAGCCCAGCAGGCTCCGCCGGCCCTGGGATTCTTCAGGCAAGAACACTGGAGTGGGTTGCCATTTCCTTCTCCAATGCATGAAAGTGAAAAGTGAAAGTGAAGTCGCTCAGTCGTGCCCGACTCTTAGCAACCCCATGGACTGCAGCCTACCAGGCTCCTCCGCCCATGGGATTTTCCAGGCAAGAGTACTGGAGTGGGGTGCCATTGCCTTCTCCGTTTTACTTTTTTATCTGTTTGCCAGATGTTTATTGAGCATCTATGGGAGAGACCAAGGTTATAATATTAATGGCCAGGCACGAAATGAGAGCATGGGCACTGGTGTGGACTGGGCTCTCTGGAGACAGACCTTGGCACAGGATGGTTATTAGGGATCAACTCCCTTGAAAGGAGGGCCAGAGGCAGGAGTGGCCGGAGGGGTGAGGAGAGGGTGATATGGCCTCCGCCAAGCCTCAGCCAGCCCAGCAGGGTCCTCGGGGTGAATGTTGCCCAGTAGAGTCGGTTCCATTGGCCCAGAAGGGCTGGGCCTCACATCCCTAGATGCTCATGATCCCAGGAAGGGCATGATCTTGGATGAAGTTACTCCCTGCAACTGAGGCTGACCCTGATGGGCTCAGCTGACCTCCCTCCCTGGAGCTGGGCAGTGCTTCCTTCCTTGTGGGGATGGGGCCAGGGCATCCCACAGGCAGGCACAGCTGAGGATGAACCTGGAGCTCTGCCTGAACCCTGAAGAACACCTTGGCCTTTGGCTGTCATGAAGGAACAGGGAGAGCTTCCAGGGGAGTAAAATGGTGTGGACAGAGGTGTGGAGGTAGGAAAATAGCACACGTGGAGCCACAGTCAGAATGAAAGTCACCGTGGCTTGGATGTCTAGGCAGAGACTGATTGTCATTGAGAAACGGCCTGTAGGTACCTTGTGTGTGCACTCCCAGGTATTTGCTCCTTAGCAGTCCTCTGAAGCCTGTTGTTCCCATCCCCTTTATGGGATGTGTCTTCCCAAGTGCCCCAGGATAGCCTTTGCTGCATGTCCTCCAGCCCGAGCACCTTGGATCCCCGGGGAGGTTATCTGCTTTTTCTGGTGCAGAGCCTGGATTTTCAGGGCTCATCACTAGTGAAGATGGAGGTGACCGCTGGGGCAGCAGACCAGGGCCTTGAGCATGTCCTTGACCTGGCCACCCATTTTGGTTAATGGCTGTTCTGAGGAAGGTGTTGGGGGGATCCTGATAGAGCACCCCAACTCCCAGCTGTGAAGTAGCCCTTGTCCTCTTACCAGCATCTGGGAGAAGCCGCCAGCCAGGGAATCATACTTGCTGGGCATCTTGAAGCCCCTCAGACGAAAAACGTCTGGGCCTGATGGCTTGGTTGTTTTCATTCCTGAGTCAGCTCTGGAATGAAAGCATCTTGGTAAGTGGTGACTTGGTTCAGCTTCACTGTGATCTGGGAGGTCTCCTTGGCCAGGCTGTTGAGACATCAGGGGCGGTAAGGAAAGAGCATGAGAACAGAAGTGTCATCCCTTGAAAAGCTTCCCCAGGGCCCAGCCAGGTCCCTCCTGCTCATCCTTCTCCTCCTCCTCTTTCCCTGGTCCTCCTCCAGCCTCCTGCCTTCCCCTGGTTCTCCAGCCCATGCTGACCCTTGGCCGATGAGGGCCACACCTAAGAGTCCCTGTTCCATAAAGTTGGATTTCCTCTTGCACATCCTCAGAGGCCCTGCTTGGGTGCCATCATGGTATTTTGGGATCTGATGAAGGAGGAGAGATAGAGTGACCTGGTGGCCTGTTTGTGGCTAACTTCCCTCAGCCTTGACTGATGATTACAGTGACATGTGGACAGCAGGCAGGTCCCCAGTGCAGCCGCGTGGGATTGAGTTTCCTGAGCTGTTCCGTATCAGCCATCAGGGAGCCAGACTGCTGGCTGCTAAGTGTGCCAGCTTGTACCTGCATGGGGCTTGGGTTTCAACCTTACCCTCACTCCCTCCCGCTAAATGCTGAGCTCTCTTAGGAAATGTTGCAAAGCTGAAATAGCAATTACTCTACAGGTACAGTGATGGAACTGTCCGAAGGTAATGTTAAATAGAAATTTTCATTAAAGGGTCTTATTGAAATTGGTCCTTCACTGATTTTTTTTTCCTGATCTAGAAATCAATCATAGGAACCTTGATATATTTTTAATTTTCCATATGTGCTTGCATTGTACATGGTGTGAGGGGAGGGGGGCGGGGAGGGAGGGAGAAAGGGAGGGAGGGGGAGAGAGAGAGAATCTTTCTGTGGAAGATCCTGAATGGGTTGTTTCCCTTTAAACTCCCAACATAGCTCAGCTAACCCATGGGGCCTGCATCAGCTCAGCACACAAGATATTCTTGGAGCTTGCCTTGATAGAACTCTGAGATACTCGCTACTTTTTTTTCCTTTTTTTTCCCCTGTGGTTTTTCTGAACCTGAACAAAGCTTGTTCTCTGTCTCTAAATACTGCTGGGTGGTTTTTTCCTTTGGTTTCTGCACTGTGGGTCTGTTTAAGGCAAGCCTTGGGCATCTCATAGGTGCTCCTGCAGCTGCAGTTGGGTTGCTATAGAAACCGAATCTCACAATGTGGCGTGGGGCCTTTTTAGTTTTACATGTGCTGCTCCTGACCTGGGAACAACGGTGACGGTGACCTTTTTGCTCATGGCCTGAGCTGAGAATTCCCCGTGCTAATTAGTGAGGCGTTTCAAGGCCCTGGCCATGGTGACCACCTTGGGAAGTCAGGAACCCTTGGAGGGTGGCTTTCCCTTCGCTCAGGGGCAGCCTTTGCCTTCGGACAGGCTGCCTAGCTTTTCCTCCAGCCTCAGCAGCACTCACTGGGTCAGGGAGTCCTTGTGCTGTTGGGACTGTCTGGGAAGCCCCTAGGATAACCTCCAGAGCAGCTGGGAACATGGACTGATACTGCCCTGGGGACGGTCTCCCCCTTGTAGCATGGAGATGACCGAGGCATATCACATGGCATTTTATATCTCATGAACCAGCTGATACAATCGTGACTATAACTGCCATGTGGCAGATTAAGGTGGCTCCGAGTCAGCTAACAGGTGCTGTTTCATTAGTAATTCCAATCAAAGATGTTAGCTGCTATTTAAGGATCTAGCAGCTTGGCCACCTACACCACTCTTCATTCGGCAGCCTGAAGCTTTTGAAGAAGAGACGGGAAAGGTCGCTCTCTTCCCTGCTGCTCATCCTTGGAGAACTGACTTTGGTGAAACACTGGGTGACTCTCAGGATTGAGTCTTCCCCGAGAGCTGAAGGCAGTCTGGACAAGTCACCACAGTAATTCCACAGGCGGGAAAGTCTCCAGCCATATTAAGCAAGCTCTATGCTTGTCAGCTTTCGAAATTATATCCTTGTATTCTCAAAGCAGCCTATTGTAGAAGGCGTTTTCTTGGTCCCATTTCTCAGATGAGGAGATTGAGGCTCAGAGAGGTTAAATAGATCACCAGTGTTCACTCAGCTAGGAAGTGGCACAGCTAAAATTTGACTCTGGTCTCTGATTCCAAACCCCAGTCCCTTCGTGTTCCAACTCAGAGACAGTGCAGGGCCAGGCAGACCTGATTCCTTGTGAACTGAGGCTGTCATTCCTGATGGCTGCCATTCTCTCTGATGGGCAGGTATCTCACCTGGTTCTCTGGCTCTTATCAAGTCCAACCTAGATGAACCACCCTACGAAGAATTTCCCAAGGCTTACCACCACTTCTAAGTGGCTGTGAAGGAAGTAGGTATCTTTGGCAGACTCTGTGGATGCAGGGGCTTCAAGACCAGCAGGAGCTTGCTGGGACCACCTTCCCTGTGGGAAAGCATGCCTATGGAGGGGGTCTGGCCCCTCCGTGGGATACTGGTGTCCTCCAGGGCTTTTTCTCTGGCCTGGTTGCCCATGTCTCTGTGCGCACCTGTCCTCTTCAGAATCCTGGCTGACCCTGGGCTATCATCATGGCATCGGTTGGGCAAACACATTCACTGAAAACCAAACACGTGCTAGGAAGGAACATCCTCCCTACACCTTGGTCTCCTGTGCAGCACACTGCTCCGTCCACCGCCCCCCTCACGCCCCCCACCCCTGAAGCCTCCCCAGACTGGGACAGGAGGAGGGTCAATGATGGGGTAAATAGCAGTCGTCAGACACTTAGGGAAATGAGTTCAGATTCTCACCAGACAGGAGCTGGAGCCCCAAGTACGGAATGCTGATTCCTGTTGCCTCCTGCCATGTCCCTGGGTGGTAGAGGGGACGAGGTGGTGGGGGGGGTCCGCCACCCACCATGCTGAGTCAGGGCACACATGGGCATGCTAGATGTGGATGAGAGCTGCCAGTGACTCTCCTAGGGAACCCTTTTTGTGTTCTCTTGCTCATCCTCATAAGGAACCCTGGGAGATCCCCACACTATTATGCCCATTGCACAGTTGAGTAAATGGAGGCACTGACTGATTAAGTCACTTGGCCAAGGTCTTACAGCTAGTGAAGTAGCGGGTCCAGGAGGCCAGGCCAGGCTCATCTGATTTTAGTCCTGGGTCCCCCTGAGGTTGCAGGGGCTGGGTGGGTAACCTAGGAGCTGAGGCAAGAGAGGGCTAATGCATAGAGTGCAAAAAGCCCAGCTGGGAGGATGAGAGGACCTGTGGGGCAGGAGTGACAATGGAGATGGCATTGGGAGGTGGCACAGGTGGTGAGGGGAAGGGGGCCTTGGGTGCCAGGCTTCCATTTGCTGGCACTGCGTACCAAGGATGCGTGGTCCTGCCCTTGAATATTCATTTGTCTCACCTCCCGGGTCTTGTCTGGGGAATTCACACTTGGGGTGGCTGCTGTAGCCTAGGAGTCGGTGGGACTCAGAGTGCAGGGTGGACATGGGCACAGTGGGTAGCAAAGAGGAATGGCCTTGTGGGGGCTGGAGCCAGATCTTGATCCCATGGGTAGGGAGACACCTCAGAGAAAATGGGCCTTTCTAGTCTCCCGGGACACCGCTTTTCCGACCCCTACACCCCCTCTAAGAACTGTGAGTGGCCAAGTCCCCTCCACTGCTGGCCTCTCTAGCAGAGGGCAGTCCGCAGCGGACTCCAAGCTGTTCCGAACTTATGCTCCTGTGGCCTTGACGGAGTGAGTGAGCCCCCACAACCCTCACTTGGCCAACCATGGGACCCTGTCTTGCTATAAGAGACAAAACAAATCTCAGCCTATTGCTCAAGCCTTCTATTTATAGTCAGCACATAATGAAGCAGACCCTCCTGTCCTGGACCAGAAGGGGCCGCCTGGCTGGTGGGCCATGTGGTGAGTCTGCGGGGCCGCCGCGTGGCTAATAGGAGAGAGGAGAGTTTGGAAAGCCTCTTGTTGATGTTCACGCTTCATTTCTTCCCAGTGTGTTTTTGGTCAGCAGAAGGATTAAAAATAGCATTTAGAAAAAATTTTGTCACCGGGTGTGACCCTGGGGGGCTATTTGGATCGTAGTTGCTTGTTTCCCTGTTTGAACAGTGTGCTCAGCTCTTAACAGCCCTGGAAAGAAAGCCTAGCAGAAAGCTTCAGGTGTCCCCCTCCCTAGCTGGGTCTTGCTTTGCTTTGTCAAGACCCCAAAGTTCCTTGGCCAATGTCTGTGATTCACTGAGTTCCCCCTTGAGTACCCCCAGGGTACGCAGTGTATCACCTGAAGGCATTCTGGTAAAGATCCCTTGCTATCCTCACTCCGCAGCTCCTACCCTTCACAGATCCCTGTTACCTACCGTCAAGTTCAGACTCAGCCTGGCATCCAAGGCCTGGCCTCAGCTCACCTTTCCAGCAGCATCGTACCCTCTTCTCCTAAGCCACCTTCAGTCATCTGGGGCTCTCTGCTTCTCTAGAACTGGGTGGGGGGCGGGGCGGGCTACCTCTTGAATTTTGACTTCTGCTGGAATCCCCTCTCATTTCCTCTTTGCCCGTCCTCATCCTTCTCATTGTGCAAAATCCAGTTCACCTCCAGTCTCCTGGGATTCCTCCAACCTCGGCATGATCTCACGTTTTTCTTCTTTTTCTGGACCTTTAGAGCAATTCTGTCTGAACACTTTCATTTGACAATTAATCATGTTATGCCTGGCAGTGTCTTCCCCACTATTATCTCAAAGTGTTATTTAAATATTTCATCAGCATTTAAATCTTCGTATTTGTCCTGCCACCTCAACTGGACTGAAGCTTGTGGGAAGGTGCAGAGAGGGTCATAGACTTCTCCAGCAGGCAGCTGGGTGTGGTGGTCTCATCCATGAAGATTCACAGCCTCCTGTGTTTCATCCTTGCTCTGCCTCTTCCTGACCATATGACCTTAGGAAAGTTTTCATCTCTCTGTGCCTCAGTTTCCCCACCTATAAAATGTGGATAAAAATTGCACCCACTTCATAGAGTTTGGAAGGATCAAGTGAGTTAATACAGGCAAAGAAGGGCTTAGAACAGGGCATGGTAGTGTCTGCTGAGATCTTTCGTATGCCCATTTCCCTTCCACCCAGCCCCAGCCCACTGCTATGGACAGAATAGATGGGCCAGATTTGCTTATTTGTTTTATTTGGTGTCCTCTTATTTGTACAGATGAGAAAGCCCTGGCCCAGAGAGGGTAGTGGGGTTTCTTAAGGTCACACGGTAGGAAGCGATGGAGAGCCTGAGGTGGCAGGGCTGAGATTCCAGCGCTTCAAGGGGAGACCTTTCTTTTCATATGCTGCCCCCTTGAGGGGGCTTTACTTTGCAAGAGGCACTGAGAGAAAGCTGTTATTTTATGCTTGAACACCTTTTCCCTGGAGCAGATGGGCTGGGGTTGGCAAAGGCGCCACCAGCCTACAGGACTCCAGGGGGATCATTCACATCGATTGTTCACAGCATGTTCTATGGGAATGGCCTCCCCTCGAGGTGTGCAAGGAGACCCTGGGATGCGCCCCATCATACTCCTGGGTCTAGTGATGGAGCCTGAGGCCTCCTGCACCTGGGAAACACAAAAGCATCAGAGCCAACGGGTACCATTCATCCCACTTGAACAGGTTAAAGGCCTCCAAAGGGAGGCATGGCTCCCTGTCCTGTACACTGCCTGTCCTCATGTTCCCCTGGCCACTTTCTGAAAGACCCCTCAGGGCCTGGGGAGGCATTTCAAGGTGGTGAACTATTCTCAAACACCTTCCCTCCCTGCTTTGTGTCAGGAGAGGGATCAGAGGCTGGCTGGGACATGTGGTATGGTAAGCTACATAGGTCCTCCAGGATCAACACCCCTTTCTTGCTGCCCCATCCCAACCCCAGGAGACAGTGAGGTTGGGGGGTCAGAAATGGTAACAGCTGAGCTAAGCCTTAAAAGTGTTTTGTAGGCTGCTTTTCAAATAGAGCCAAAGACGACAGCTTTCAGACAGATTTGTGATAAAGCAATACATACAGTGAAATATAATGATGTTCATGGTAAACCCATGTGTGCCTGCCATGCAGGAGATGTGAGTTCGATCCCTGGGTTGGGAAGGTTCCCTGGAGAAAGGAATGGCTACCCACTCAGTATTCTTGCCTGAAGAATCCCCACGGACAGAGGAGCCTAGTGGGCTGCCGTCCATGGGGTTGCAAAGAGTCGGACACGACTGAGCGACTAATACTATGTATATGGTAGAATCTAGGTGGTGAGTATTCAGGTGTTCTCTGTAAAATTCTTTCAACCTTGTTACGTGTTTGAAATTTTTCGTAGTAACATATTGCGGGGGGAGAGCGAGGACTCTGTAGCTGACTGCCCAAGTAGCAAATCCCCTCTCTGCTCCTTTCTAGTTCTGTGACCTTGGACAAGTTACTTAAGCTCTCTGAGCCTGTTTCCTCATTTGTAAAAATGAGGCTAATCATAGAACATATTTTAGGGGGTAAGATAATGCATTTGAAGTACTTCTTAGGCAAAGACTTGGGACAGTCACTGATGCACTTAATATCCAACTGATAAATATCATTGTTACTGTCAATTAGAGAGCTTCATTTGGATGGGCTCTCAGAAGAGGATATTGAATTAGGCAATTAGAAGGTTATTAGTGACCTGAAGGAATAATTCTAGGAACATGGTGGGACGGGAGGAGAAGCCAGAGCAGGGGTTTCAGTAGAGAGGAAGGTGGTAGAGAAGTTAAGGCAATAAGTCTAGACCTAGTTTGCAGAAGGCTTACTAGAAACTGGGGAGAGAACTGGGGTAATGGCTTGAGAGGGAAAGGAACTTGGCAGTCAGAGGAGACTTGCTTGTGGGCCTCAGGAGATAAAGAAGGTTATGCAAGTGCTGCCTTGCTCCTCAAAGTGTGGTCCCGAGGACCACCAACAGCTGCATCACCCAGGAGCTTGTTAGAAAAGCAGGATGCTGATGTTTGTTAGAGAAGCTCTGAGCTGGTCCACAGATTCAAAGTGCAGGATGGGAAGGGCCCTTCCAGGCAGGATGCTCAGATACAGCCTGCGTCAGGAGGCAGAGTCAGTGGTCCAGCCAGGCATTTTGTCACCTTTCCCTGGGGTCAAGGGACCTCAGACAGAGCCACCTGGGAGTGTTCTGTTGCCTTTTTCTCTTGTCAGTTGCTCTAACAGAAGTGGCGTGTCAGAAGAGCCGTGAGAGCCCACGCTGCCTGCACTGTGCACGGATAAAGCAGGGGACGCATACCCACCCGACTTGACACGCGACACTTCTAGGGCGTTTTGAACATCTAATCCAGAGAACACTTCCAGGGCTTGCGCCACGTTCATGGCGTCTAATTGAAAAAGAAAAAATTAGATAAACGCTAACAGAAAGATTAAGGGCATCGGCACGAAGGTATGGAACTCCCGCATCTGATCTGGCCGCTTCGAGCCTGACCGTGATCTGGGTCTGCTGGCTCCTTGGCCCAGGCAGGCGCTTTCGAGCACCGTAGGCCCTGCTGACCCTTCCCGTCCTGTGTCCCCAGCCCAACTTGTTGAAGCGTTTGAGTTTGTCACCGCTGGTGCATGTAGCCTCTTGCTTTTAGGAAGTGGCCAGTGGCCAGCCACATTAAGGGACTCGCCCAGGGTCATCTGTTTTGTCCACAGAGCATGGTCCTGGCTCCCAGCGTAGGTCTCTTAGCTCTGTGTCCTATAACCCCTCCCTCTGTGGGTTTCTAGGCCCTGCCACCAGAAGCCCGCTTCAATCTCCATGGAATCCCATGTCTACTTCAGGGGGCCTTGGCTTGGGCTCTCGGGGGCCTAAACAGCTGCATTAGGAAGTGTGTATATGCCTGTCGTATGACATTACCACAAACCAAGTTGCCCTTGGTGAATTGCTCTGAATTTTCTATCCACAAATGTTCCTATACCTTTTCACTCCAAAATTTTACCTGTTGAAAAACCTATTTAATAGGAACTTGCCATTTTAAAAACCAACCCAAATCCCACCAGCTTAGTGTAGCAGCTTTCCCTATCTTTCATTTTAAAAAATGTCTTCAGTCACTGAAAAGCTCTTCTTCTTTTACCCTGTGCCACTGACAATGTGTTTTAGGTTGACTTCCTGCCTTCCACCCTCCTTCCCTCCCCTTCCCTCCCCTCTCTGTCTTTTTCTTCCCCTTTCCTTCTATCCTTCCCCAGCTGATAACTGCTGAGTAGCACAGTGCTTCCATCCTACATTCAGAGTTTATAACACAATGCTTCCATCCTACATTCAGAGTTTATCTCCTGCAGGAGGATACAGTTGCCTGATCCTGCTCAGAAAGCATCCCAGGCCCCCCCTTGGTAATGGAGCTGTCTATTCTGCCCCCTGGCTTGCCGGATAAGTTCCAGATCCTTGGAGGTAGAGGAGAAGCTCAGCATCAAGGATGAGCTGGAAACACCTGTCTAGCCCTTGCTTTCCCATCTCCTCAAGTGGAACATTTCAGCTGAGGGATCGTGTGTGTGTGTGTGTGTGTGTGTGTATTGGATATGATTGGAATGATAGAGTTTTAGGCACCAGGAACCCTCTCCCTTTCTAGCCTGGTATCAGATAGTTTTCTTTTGATACTTCTGACTCATAATAAGTTATACGTTCCAAACAGTCATCTTTACTGTGTATGGCTTTCTTAGAATGTATGCATGTGCTTTTGAAACAGTCATTGAATTATATGCCAGAAGACATATTTTAGTACACAGTCATCATAAAATGCAAATGTTATGCAAATCGTATTTCCCTGGGAAGGCCATGCTACGTGCTGCTAGAAACAGCCATTGCTTTTCGTGCTGTAGTAGCTGTGTGACCTTGTGGGAGTTACTTTACTTCTCTGTGCTCAGTTTTCTCTTCTATAAAATGGAGCTGATCATTTCTAACCCTGCTGGGAGGGTTAATTTAAGGACATACGGTATGTAAGGGCTTCCCTGGTGGCTTGGTGGTAAAGAATCCGCCTGCAGTCCAGGAGTCACAGGAGATTCAGGTTCAATCCTTAGGTTGGTAAGATCCCCTGGAGGAGGGCATGGCAACCCACTCCAGTATTCTTGCCTGGAGAATCTTATGGACAGAGGAGCCTGGTGGGCTGTAGTCCATGGGGTCTCAAAGAATTGGACATGACTGAAGCAACTTAGTACGCATGCGCGGGATATGAAGCACAAGCAAAAAGCCTGGCAAACAGAGCAGAGACTCCACATCCTTCCCTCTTCTTTTCCCTACAAGTTTTCTTTAGAGCTTGAGAACCTGCCAAGGAGTTAATAATCTGTTAACAAACACTTAAGTGTTCCAGGGAAGCTCAGCCTACAAAGGATTGCTTTTCAAGAGGGAAGAATCTTCTTGTAAACAGTCAACTCTGATTTAGCTTTTAACTTTGGTAAGCCTCTGGTTTAACCTGTTGAGTTTTCTTTGCCCAATTCTACCCGGAATTCTGGGAACCCTTCTCCAGTTGGGTATGTAGCTTGTGAAGGCCAGCTTTGCTGGGGTCTTCCTAATTTCCTTAGGAATGGACTTTGGACTGGGTCATGGTGCTAGTCTCCTCTAGGGGATCCAGATCTGCCTTCGCTTCCTGGTTCAGACATGCTCTGCACCTGCCAAGACTGACTCACTGCCTCCATTTCTTGGGGGTCTTCTGATGGAATTCCACTCATGGTCTAAAACTGAGAACAAAACCATTTGAAAAGCCCTCTCTTCCTTCCGGATTCTGGGTCCCAAACAACTGAAGACTGATGATTCTTCACTCTGTTGCTGCCAGCTGGGTGAGCTGGGCTCTTTCTCTCCCAACTCTGGTCTTTTTTGTCCTGATTTGCAACCCATGGGATATATTTAACATTGGAGGGAGGGCAGAACATTTGGAAACCTAATTCAACCAGCAGCCCCGTGTTGCTTGAGCATTGTCTGACATCCTCATGCCTGACTTTGATGTTAAGCCATAAACTTATTGTATTACTAATTCTAGGTGTTGATGGAAACAATTCAGGCTTCAGGGTTTCTCCAAGTACAGGAAGCACACAATGGGTGCTTTTGGCACCTTCCAGTGATACGTAGATAAGACCTTGAATCACCAGGCAGAAGAGAGTCCTTTTTCACTTTTCTTTCAGTCCTGATTATCGCACCTCGAGTATCTCAGTTTGGTGTTTGCTTTTAATATGCATTTCGTTATTTAGCTGTGCCAGGTCTTAGTTGTGGCACACGGGATCCTCGATCTCCATGCCAGCAGGTGGGGTCTTTAGTTG
Organism: Capricornis sumatraensis; assembly: GCF_032405125.1. NCBI lineage: Eukaryota > Metazoa > Chordata > Mammalia > Artiodactyla > Bovidae > Capricornis > Capricornis sumatraensis. The sequence goes on from NC_091078.1 coordinate 12,217,420, forward strand.
TGGCATGCGGACTCATATTTGCAGCATGTGGTTCTAGTTCCCTGACCAGGGATCAAACCTGGGGCCCCTTGCATTGGGAACTCGGAGTCTTAGCCACCTGACCACCAGGGAAGTTTATCACTTTGGTGTTTTGAAAACTTCTCAACACTCTGCCTTGTTCCCTTTGAACAAAGGCACGGCCAGCCTTGGCTGAGAGCCTCTGTCAGCAGTGGCATCCGGCTGGAATTTCGTGACCTGGTTTTGTTTCGCATTGTGATTAATTTTGAAAGTTATCTTCTATTTTTCCACGAGTTATACCCGTTTTTCACATATAGCAGTGTTCTAAGGTTTTCTTGAGATATATTTGATTAAAAACATGAGTCTGCTTAAAGAAAAAGCTTAAGAAGTGAATGGTGCAGGTAGCACGTAAGTGGGGCAGAGTGTGTGGTGGGCAGGTGTGAGTGGCTTAGGAGGCACTGGCTGAATCCCTCTCCTGGATTAGCTCCCCGAGCTGCTGACCTCGACTCCATTTTTGACCTCACCATTGATAGGTCACGTTGGGGTAACTTCCACCAGCCAGATAGTTCCTTGAAGGTGAAGGCACTGTCTTTTTTTTTTTTTTTTTGTTAATAATTTCTATTTATTTTTGTCTGTGCTGGGTCTATGTTGCTGATCAGACTTCTCTCTAGTTATAGACAGCAGGGGAAGCCCAGGCACCATCTTTTGCATCCTTGTCACCCCATGCTCCTCACAGGGACCTCAACACATTATTATTTAACTATTTCACGCAGATAGTGATGGACTTGTGCTGATCCTGGTGCAGCTGACTTCCTAGCAGTCCCTTCTGCCATGGGGAAAGTTGTCCAGAAGTTAAGAGCTGGGCGTTACTACAGATATCAGAGGCTATGCTAGTGCCCCACCCTCCTCAGGGGTCCACACAGCTCTAAGGCTTGCCTTTGTGTGTTACTTCAGCGAGGCACGTGCTGTGTTTGTATGGTTGGGAAGCAGGAAGAAGCTTGTGCTAGCTGGTGATGTGGGCACACAAGTCCTGAGTTGGATGAGGGATGGGTCCCTTGGAGGCAGTGGCATGTTGGTGCTACAAAACGTTTAGTGGATCTTCCCAAAAGGGAGGCATTGGCTGGCTGGCTGTGGCTCTGACGGCATGGCAATTATCTTTGTGGCCTGGGCTCCAGGCTTGGGACAGCTAAAACACTGGGTGTCACTCAGGCTTGATGTCACCGTGATGGTGACACAGTTGGTGATGGTCTGTCAGAAACTTTGGGTTCCCTGCCTCCTGGGCCTGGCAGGACCACTGCCTCCCCGTGGACAGTATGTGGGGCCTTTCAAGTGTGCAGGGCTCTGTTTTCTCACTGGCCTTTCAAAGGGATTACATGCATGCGTGCCAAGTCTCTTCAGTCACGTCCAACTCCTTGCAACCCCATGGACTGTAGCCCGCCAGGCTTCTCTGTCCGTGGGAGTCTCCAGGCAAGAATACTGGAGTGGGTTTTCATGTCCTCCTCAGGGGATCTCCCTGTCCCCTGGGTCAAACCTGCATCTCTTACGACTCCTGTATCAGCCAGGGTTCTTTACTACTAGTGCCACCTGGGAAGCTCCAAAGGGACTGGGGACAGACAAGTAAGTCTCTTTATTTCCAGATGTCACCACTGCTCCTTGGTGTGGCACGGGACACCAAAAGTAATCTCCAGAGTCTCTTCCCATTTTAAAGTTTTTTGAATCTGACCCTGGATAACTGGGCTTGAGTTACACTGGTGTGAAATGAGGAAGTTAAATCAGGACAACCACTTGTTTGGGATGAATTTCTTGCAGGTATCATAGTACAATAGGATTAACCAGTGAGCAGGTTATCTTTGTCTTGTTCACCACCATAGGCCCAGCACCTAGCACAGTGGCAATAAAAATAGGCTCATGAAGTGAAAGAACAGGAGGTGATTCTGAGTTTTGTGAGAAATGGTAAATAAGCCCGAAGGAGGCAATGTCCCTTTGGCTTCTTGGTAAGCATGACCTCACCCTAGTAACTTGACCAGGGAAAAGGAAAGAGAAAGCAAGAGTGAAGATGAGGCTCTGAGTCTGGAATCCTGCAAGTGGGAGGGGCTGGCTGTGTGCTCTTTTGATCCAAGGTCCCGGCCTCCTAGTCACTGATTGTCTGTTTCCACAGCACAGACTTTGGGGGGAAGCTGCAGGCAGTCTGCAGTTGCTGCTGTATTCATGTTGCAGCTGCTGAGACGCCCGTTGGCTGCAGCTGCCCCAGGGCTGAGCCCTCAGCATCTGCTCAGTGGCCTGCAGTTACTGCTGTAGGCTTCAGACTGGCTGGAGCCGAGGTAAACCAGCAGAGGGGTCCCAGGCCTTCCTTCCAGCTTGGAACCCTCCCCACTCCCTGTGTTTATACCCCCTCTGCTTGGAAAGTCACAAAGGGCCAGGAGCAATCCCTGAGATCCTCTTCTGCTCCCTAGGACTGAAAGAGTATCCCTGGGACCCCAGAGGTCTCAAGGTGCAATTATATTTCAATCTTCATGCAAAATCGTAGAATGTCATGCCATCAGTAGTTTCCCTTTTAACATTATTTTGATTGTTTTGCAAACCAAGAATGAGAGCCAATCTGTGGTCCCTCCAGTGCTCAGTCTGGGCAGCCGAGACCACCAGGAGGGTGAATGATCAGTTGTTACATCTGCTTGGCAAACGTGCCTTGATACACTGCCTCCAGGAGGGATGCCGGGTCGACTGATATGAGTTAGAAATTGATCGTATCTCTTAGAATTGGTGCAAGTGCAGAGATGGACAGCGGATGGTTCAGAGGAGGGGAAAGCTGCTGCCTCTAAAAGGAGTCGTTCTCTGCAGCCCAGAAGGCCAAGATGAAACGTGATGCAAGAAAAGTGTGAAGAGGGCAGAGAGGAGTGGTGACCTGTGAACTGTAATCAAGGCACTTCGGTGGTTCAGCCCTTGACCTTTGTGGGTTAGCACACTCCAAACTTTATCAAAGCCTGCTCTGTGGCGGCCCTGATATGAAGGTGCACTGTATTAAGACAGAGATGAGTTAAGCGTCTCTGGTGGGGATTGCACTGGGTGGGCTGGGGAGGCATGTGTGGATGTGATGTTGAGCAGCTGGCTCCTGCCTGTATCCTCCGTGGTTGTGGCCATTACCTTTGTGAGGTCCTCCTCGACTTCACCTGCAGAAAGTGCCTACTTGGTTTGTTCTTCCGGGGAGTATTGTGCTGATATTCACTAGCTTTAGCTCTCCAGGTGGACGTTCTCAGTGGTGTTGGTAGAACCATATTGTGGCATGGTTGTGAGAAGATGGGCTTTTGCTGTAGCTAGCATCCAAACCATTTGTGCAGAAGGAGGTGGACTGGGATTCAGGGCTCCAGGCTTCTAGGCGTAGCTCTGCCCTGCATCTGTTAATGGGACTTAGGAACAAGACTGGCTTATGGTTTCCCTTCCTCTGGTCAACGGGAGAAAGGTTGCCTGGTGTATTGTGCCTGCATACACATGTACATATAAAAATCTCACAAGATATTCTTTAGCTCTGAAAGATGTAAACAGATAATAAAAGCATCTTATTTGAGAAAGATCACTAAACAGTTAAAGTTATTAGACAGGTTTCTACTTACTATGGCACTTTTCAGGGTCCTTAATATACTGATACTACGAGGTTGGCCAAAAAGAGCTTTGTTTTCCATAAGATGTTATGGAAAAGACTGAATGCGCCTTTTGGCCAATCCAATAATACAGTAAATCACTGCAGTGGGGTTCCGTGGGCAGTGATTCACAAACTTAGTTGATCATGGAATACTTGGGTTGGAGAGGAGCCTGCTAACTAATGTTCCTTCGGATCTACTTTGGGAACCACTAGTCTAGATAAGTGGTCCTCAATCCCTGATGATTTTTGCCCTCTAGGGGACTTTTGGCAATGTTTGGAGACATTTTAGTTGTCACAACCTGGGGAGGGCGGAAGAGTGCTACTAGCCTCCAGTAGATGGAGGCCAGAGATGCTGTTAAACATTCTAAGACATACAGGACAGATGCCCACATCGCATTTATCTTGCCAAAATGTCGTTAGTGCCGAGGTTGAGAAACCTTGGATGAGATGGTCCCTAAAGTAGCCTTCCCCCTCCCAGCTCTAACGTTTGGGGGAGTGGGCCTTTTGATGACGCTCCGTAACTTGGTGCACCTGTTTACCCAGGGGGATGTCTGGCCCTTTCACGTCATTGCTCTCTGGAAGGCAGGAGAGATGAGGTCATTCTGCTTTATCCTTGTTGATACTTGAACATTCCTGGCTCACAAGCCATGTACCCGTATATCCATAACCATGGTCTGCATCTCTGGGAGAATGAGGGCTGGTGGCCAGGTGAGCAGAACACAAAGTCTCCCTTTCCTGGGTCTTATTTCCACTCTCAGTGGCCAAGTTGGGGGAGCTCACTCTGCTCTGTTGCCGGAGAGACTTGGATTTCAAAGCCCACACTGCCTGCCAGGAGCCGTTCCCACAGACAGTGCTGAGATTCCAAGAAGACTCTTCAGCTCACAGAGATTCATCATCTTTATGAAGTTTTAAAATCAGAGATGGGTTTTACAGATACTCAAGATATTCTGGCTTTTTGTGCTTCCTCTTGACCACACCCCCTTCTCCAAACACACATTGTCCTCTAGTAACCAAAACATAATACGTAATGGAAATTCCATCACAGCTGACCCACAGAGACCCAAATGGGACCATTGCAATTATGTCTGAAGTGTGGCGCTGTCGTGACTAATTAGCCCTTCACAGAAGTGAACGCTCCCCTGTACAGCTTCAGGGAGATCAGCCTGTTGTGGCTCAAGGTAGACTGTTGGCAGCATCTCTTCCTTTTCTGGGCTTCAGAGGTACACATCCTCTAAGGAGTCCCTGCCACCACTGGGCCACATGAACAGTACAACTCAAGGTGGAAATACACTTCCTGCCTGCCTCCTACCCCATCAATCCTGTGCTTCTTCTCATCACAGGGAGCCTTGTTATCTTCATGGGCATAAGCCATTTACCAAGACACTTGTTTCTCCCTGGGAAGGCTGTGTAGGCAAGGATCAGCAGCAAGGCCAGCTCTGTCACCAGTGGTAACTTACAAGCGTCTTGAGGAAGCCATGGTGGAAGCTGTCCCCTCTCTAGGTGGTGGGGTGCATTGTCCTGTGTCCAGAGATGTCAAATGAGATCAAATGAGTGAAATTAATGCAACAAATTTTACTGGCCACTGGCCCTGGAGTGGGTTGTAGGAAACACCTTTTTCAAAAAAACACTCAGTGATGAGTGACTTATTGGATGAATAAGTCCCAGCCTCTTGCTTAATTGGTTCAGACATTTATTGAGTGTTAACCATGTTCTAGGGAAGTGCTGCTATTTCTTCTGAAGGTTGCAGAGTCTGCAACTACAAGACACAGAGAGGGGGACGGAAGGCGCTGTAAGGTTTTGGGTCAGGTGTCGGGGGCAGCAACAATCTCCCACCACCACCGTCAGCACCTGTTCGGTGTTACAGGTTCTGGCACTTTGCTGAGTGCTTTCTGTGTCTCAGCTAACCCTCCCAGCTTCCCACCTATTCACCCACTCAGTCACCCACCCTGTCATCCACCCACCCAGCCCGCTGCCAACCCTCCACCCAGCCATCCTCTATCCACTCTCCCAGCTACCCTTTCAGCCACCCTCTGCAGTGGACCATCTCCATTTCCAGGTGAGGCAACTGATGCTTATGGGAGGTTAAGAACCACCCAAGTTGTAACCAGACCTCAACTCATTTTTCCAGCACACTCCGAAGCCATTCTCTTAATTCTGCGCCTCCCATGAGTGCTGATTTGAATTCAGGTCCTCAGCTCGTACCCAGTCTCCACAACCTCAGTGCTCCAGCCAGGCTCAGGGCTCTGGGGAGGATCAGAGTGACCACCCAGAGTGTGACAGCACCATGCTGCTCACACGCAGTAGACAGGGCTTTCCAGCGTCAGGAAGGATTGTTGTGTGCTCAGAAATTACATGTTCACCTGTTAGAACCGAAATAACCTAAGAGGAATTTTTCAGGTCGTGGCTACAACCCATAAGTGGATCATAAAATCAATTTAGTGGGTCACAACCAATGCAAAAAAAAAAAAAAAAGGAAAGGATAAGAAAGTACATCCCATGTAATAAGGTTAGATGTTGTTTCATGAGCCCTTTGTTGCAGTTTCTTATATACTAGATGTGTGTGAGTCACAACGGAAAATAAATTTCTTACTGCGGGTGAAGGTTACAAATTTGAAAGCACCACCCAGGAGGGGAGTTGGGCAGGCCGCCAGCTACAGAGACAGGCACGCTGTGTGTGCTCTTTGAATCTTTGCTTGGTGGGTGGGTTGAAGGGGAAAAAGGACACAGCAGGTCTTGGCAGGTCAGTCAGCAAGGGTTGGCTGAAAGCCCACTCTGAACTGGGCTTTGTTGGTGTTTTGGGGGCTTCATGATGTTAGAGAGGAGGTCCCTGCTGACCTTGAGTTCTTCCTTTCCAGTCCAAGAGAACAGCTCTATCCAGCAAAGTGAGGGGATGTCATAGGCAGTGTCTACAAGAATAATGACGGAGCAGTGCAATGTAGCTCTGGCTAAAAGCATGAACTCCAGGGCAGCTGGCCTAGATGTAAATCCTAGCTCAAATCTATCTCTTGTAGTTCACCGCTTTGGGTAGGTCACCTAATCTCTCTGTGCCTCAATTTTCTCATCTGTAAAATGGGCATAAGAACGATACACACTGTGTGAAGTTATTATGAGGATTGAGTTAGTATTTACAGAATGCTCAGAACAATGCCTGGCCCAAGGCCACCATATATATATATGTGTGTGTGTTTGTTGTATCTGGTGGCTCAGATGGTAAAGAATCTGCCTGCAATGTGGGAGACTCAGGTTTGATCCCTGGCTTGGGAAGATCCCCTGGAGAAGGGAATGGCAACCCACTCCTGTATTCTTGCCTGGACAATCCCACAGACAGAGGAGCCTGGTGGGCTACAGTCCATGGGGTTGCAAAGAGTTGGATATGACTGAATAGCTGACACTCAGCATATGAGCTTTATCTGAGAGCCTAACAGGAAGCTTTATCAAGGCAAGACTTAGAGCAGGCCTGGATGATTATTTTCCTAATATTCTTCTTCCCATCATTCAGTTCAGTTGCTCAGCTGTGTTTGACTCTTTGCGACCCCATGGACTGCAGCGTGCCAGGCTTCCCTCTCCATCACCAACTCCGTCATCTTCCCAACGTGATCATCCATGACTACTGTTTTCTCATCATAAAAATATTCTAGACACTGTGCAGAGTCTCCCATGTATGTCCTTCTGTCCAGGGAAGTGGGGCTTCTTATGTCCATTTCTCAGATGGTGATGTGGCGTGCTTAAAGAGGGGCCAAGCCAGGCCCCAGCCCCTGGTGGGTCTGGTTCTGAGACCTGTGCTTTTGAACCAGAGGGTGCATCCTGTCCTTGGCCTGCCGCCTGCCTCTACTTTCTTTGAAGATGTGGCTGGTTTGGTCCTTTCCTGGCCCAGAGAAAAGGGTACTGTTCTTTCCACTGGGCAGAAGGAGGGTTTTGAAGCACACTGGCTCTGTGGAGTGCCCCAGCCCTCCCTGAGGGGTAATTCACACAGCCACGGGGAGACCTGACTTCCTGATGGCTCTCACAGCTGCTGGATCCCCCAGACAGCCTTGCTGGGGGCTGTGCTGGGGTCTGAGAGTTATCAGCAGCCTGCTGTACCCCACACCTGGCTCATCCTCTCTCAGTCTGAGATGTGAGGCCCCGCCTTGGCTGGGAGCCCATGACAGATGCAGCTCCTCTTTGAAGTGCTGAACTGAAGAGACTTCCAAACAGGAAGCGTGGCCCAGCAGAAACCCATGCATTTTCAAAGGCTCTCCTGCCTTTGGAGGAAGGTCCCCGAGAAGGGCTGGAATCATTAGGGTGCTTAGTTATCTGGCTCAGCTCCAGGGAACCCAGGATCTCAGTTTTGGTCTCAGCGGAAGTCCTGCCACCTGGGCAAAGCTGGAGGGCAGCCCGCCTGCCCCACCAGGGTGCCGGGCCCACATCCTTTTGATCCCTGACTTATTAGTGAGCTTTGATTGCTTGTTGCACACCTACTGCATATTCACTAGACACAGTGCTAGATATAGATCTAAAACTATAGAATAAATAGTCTAAATAAATATAAATATTTGTTTATGGCGTCCCACTCCAGTATTCTTACATGGAAAATTCCATGGACAGAGGAGCCTGCAGTCCATGGAGTCTCAAAGAGTCTGACATAACTGAGCGGCTGAGCATAATATAAAACATATAAACACATAAGAAGAACATATATTATTCATTAATATGTATTATTAATAATATATGTTAATATAAACATTCTTATTAATTCTTACACCCTGGAAGTAGAGGCTGTTTTTATTGTCTAAGAACTTCCTGTGAGTATTCCTTCTGTGAGTGTTGCAAAGGTAAATTGTTGAATGAATAAATGAATATTGGCCTTCATTTCTAACCCCTAATGGAGATACAGAAGATCCCCGTGATGAGAGCAAATGCCCACTGACTGTCTGAGCTCCGCTTGGCTGCTTACTGGCTGTGTGATCATGGGCAAGTGTCTTGATTTCTCTGTGCCCCTGGTCCTCATCTGCAGAACGGGAGATATCAGTACTAGTTGTGAGGATGAGAAGGATTACAACCCCCTTGCCAAGCATTTCTTATCATTTTTATCTTACAGCTCAGGAACATGAGTTCTCGAAGGGTTAAATAACCTGCTGCAGTTTGTGCGGCAAGTTTAGATTATAAAACAAAGCAAATGAAAGACGAGGCAGATCAGCAAAGCCGGGACTGTTTGTCCTCTGTGACAGCATGCCGTTCCTCTGGCTAGATTAATTCTCAACTCTTAAGTCAGAGGCTGAGATGTTGACGTTCCAGAAGTCCACTCTCCCGGACAGAGACTAACATTCTGTTCATGGGTTGACTGAACATTCGAAATTAGATGCTGGCCTTGGAAGGGATGAGGGAGGGAACACTTAACTCCCAGGTTTGGGGAGGGGAGGGACTGTGCCCATCTCAAAGAATCAGACCCCTCTCTTATTTTTCAAGGGCCTTGGGGTGCGGGACAGCATCCTGAAAATCTGACCTGCTGCAGCAGAAAGCATGGCTTTGACCTACCTGTGAAATATCTGAAGCTTTCCAAGTTCACACTGACTCTGTGAGCAGGCAGCCCTGGGTTAGCGTGGACTGGAGAGGCAAGGAAGGCATTTGGTTCATTCTCATTTTTATTCTGTGGCCTCTGAGCTTGAGAATACAGAGTCCCTATCTCCTGGCATCTCCTTTCTTTTCATCAACAGTGACACGCTGTGTCCACATTCCCTTCTTGGCGCCGTCCTAAGGTATCGGGCACACAACAGTGTTTGCCTCTTTTCAGAGTAAAAGTTATACCCCTTATTTTTCAAAACCAAGAGGGGTATAATTTGTGACTAAAACCAAGGTGCTCAGACTGTGAAAATATCTGCTGCTTGGATGTTTCTGTGTCGATTAAAAGTGAAAGTGAAGTCGCTCAGTTGTGTCCAACTCTTTGGGACCCCATAGACTGTAGCCCACCAGGCTCCTCCGTCCCTGGGATTTTCCAGGCAAGAGTACTGGAGTAGGTTGCCATTTCTTTCTCCAGGGGACCTTCCCAAGCCAGGGATCAAACCTGGGTCTCCTGCATTGTAGGCAGGTGCTTTTCCGTCTGAGCCGCCAGGGAAGCCCTCAATTAGAGAAGTCATTTCTAGCTCAGATCTAGAGAAGAAACTCTTTATTTGTTAGTGAGAAGCCCTTTGTGAGTGTCTTCCAGTGAGAATCGGGACCAGTTGAGCAAGCATGGGCAAAGCCAAGTCTCCTTAATTTATTCATTGACTCTATTTTTTTTCTTTTTTTAGGCTAGAAAACAATCACATACTTTTGGCCAAAACCAGCCCTGGAGCAGGAATCCAACAAAACATCATACTAATTAGATAATCTAATTTCCAAAAAGAGACCCCAGCTCAAACTACTGCCTTGCTAGCAGTGACGCAGAGATGACAGAAGGATCAGTGAGCAGAGGCCCATCATTCCCTTGACGTTCACATGGACCCTCACCAAGGTTTAGGGCTTGGTTGGAGCTTGGCTGAGTTTTGTGTGTGTTGAGGGGGTGGGAGGTGGGTATCTGTAATAGTGAGAAATACCCGATTTAGAGGAAAAAGTGCTATAAACTGGATGACTTAAATAAACAGAAATTAACTTTTTCATTGTTCTGGAAACCAGAAGTTCAGAATCAAGGATTTGCAGGTCTATATTCCTGAAACCTGTAGAGGAGGATCTGTCCTCGCTCACTCTAGCTTCCAGGGTGGTCGTCCCTTGTTTGCATTCCCTAGCTTGCTGCTGCAACACGCCAGTCTCTGCCTCCATCCTCGTGTGGCCTTCTTCCTGTGTCTCTGTCCTCTCAGGGCCTCCTCCTCCCTGTTTTACTCTCTTCTCCTTTCATAAGGATGCACATGATATTGAATTATGGGCTCACTTGGTTACATCTCCAAAGACCTTATTTCCAGATAAAGTCATGGTCACAGGTACTGGGGTTTAGCACATAACCCTATTTGGTGGTGAATGCAGTGCAACCCATTATGTATAGACACCTTGCCTGAACGGTGGAGAGATGGATCAGGCTTTCTTCTGCCAGTATGAAGAAGTGAACAAGCTGGGGTTCTTCTGGGAATCAGGTTCCTGGAAGGAGGAGGAAACCGCAGGTAGAGGACTTAAGCTCTGAATATCCTTTTTTTCCAGATCTGTGTTTCCCTAGATGGGGTCTCCAGACTAGCAGCATCTACATTAGCTGAGAACTTGTGAGAAATGTTAGTTCTTAGGCCCCACCTCAGACTTACTGAACCAGAAACTCTAGGGTGGGGCTCAGCTACCTCTGTTGGGTGGTTCAAGGGTTATTCTACATTCTTGCCTTTTATTCTTACTGCAGTGCTTTCAGATGGGGTTGCCTGTTGATGCTGGAAGATGTTTTGGGTTAAAGTAGATATTAATCAGAGAAGGCAATGGCACACCACTCCAGTACTCTTGCCTGGAAAATCCCATGGACGGAGGAGCCTCGTAGGCTGCAGTCCATGGGGTCGCTAAGAGTCGGACACGACTGAGCGACTTCCCTTTCACTTTTCACTTTCATGCATTGGAGAAGGAAATGGCAACCACTCCAGTGTTCTTGCCTGGAGAATCCCAGGGACGGGGGAGCCTGGTGGGCTGCCATCTATGGGGTCACACAGAGTCAGCCATGACTGAAGCGACTTAGCAGCAGCAGCAGCAGCAGAAAAAGTTCTGGAACTTCCCTAATGGTCCAGTGGTTAAGACTTTGCCTTGCAGTGCAGGAGGTGTGGATTTGGTCCCCGGTCAGGAAGCTAAGATCCCACATGCCTTGGGGTCAAAAAACCAAAACATAAAACAAGAAGTGATATTGTAACTCATTCAATAAAGACTTCCCTGGTGGTTCAGTGGTTGAGAATCTGGCTGCCCAGGAGACACAGGCTTGATCCCTGGTCCTGGAAGATCCCATGTGCTGTGGAGCAACTAAGCCAGCAAGCTGCAGCTACTAAGCCCACGAGCCTAGAGCCTGTGCTCTGCAATGAGAGAAACCACCACAAGGAGAAGCCCGCACACCACAACTAGAGAGTGGCCCCCACTTGCCTCAACTAGAGAAAGCCCATGTGCAGCAATGAAGACCTAGCACAGCCATAAAGTAAAAAAAGAAAAAAAAAAAAGATTCTCTAAAAAAATGGTCTATGTCAAAAAATCTTTTTTTGAAAAAAGTATATGGTTCTTTGGTCTAAGTCAAACAAGTTCTGTGACTAGCTCTGAGCTTTTGATATGCTCAATGCACTGAACATTGAAAATTTCCAGGAAGGGAAACAGTAGCATTTTCAAATTTCATTGATAAAAGAAGTCCTTCTGTATGGAGTATCCCATTGGACTGGCATTCTGTAGAGTACGCACTGGGAAGCACTGCTCTCGTCCACATATGAAGGCATTCAGCAAACTTTTTATGAATCATCTTCTAAGAACCAGGCCCTGTGTTGGGGGAATAGAGCAGTGAAGACATAGATTCTCTCTCCATGGAACTGAGAACTTGTGCCGGGGCTGGCTAACTGCAGGCTGTGGGCCAAGTCTGCCCTGCCATCTGTTTTTTTTTTTTTTTTTTTATGGCCTACTAGCTCAGAAAGGTTTTTTCAGATGAAATAATTTTTAATAAAGGATATTTTATGAAATGTGAAAATTCTATGAAATTCAAATTTAAGTGTCCATAAATAAAATGTGATTGGAACACAACCACTCTTGTTTGTTTACATTTTATTTCTGACCACTTTTGTTCTGTGATGACAGAGTTGATTAGTTGCCAAAGAGATTTTAGGCTCCTGCAGAGCCTAAAATAGGGCTTTGCAGGTGGTGCTAGTGGTAAAGAATCCACTTGCCAGTGCAGAAAATGCAGGAGACATGGGTTCAATCCCTGAGTTGGGAAGACCCCCTGGAGAAGGAAATGGCAACCCACTCCAGTATTCTTGCCTGTGAAATCTCATGGATAGAGGAGCCTAGCAGGCTACAGTCCATGGGGTAGCAGAGAGTCAGACAAGTCTGAGCACCCATACATCCAGAACCTAAAATATTCACTAGCTGACCCTTTACAGTTTGCCAGCTCCTGCTGTATGGAAGCAAAGAGGCTGTGAGCAATTATTTGTGGATGCCTTGAGTGTTCTGGAGGAGGAGTGAAAGCTCCACATGATTAAAGAGCTGTCCTTACTCAATGGAGGTGGAGGGGCCATTAGGGAAGGCTTGCTGGAGAGAGAGCTTAAGTCTGAGTGGGAAGTCTAGAATATGACTGCGTGGAGCAGGTTGTTTCAGGGAATGGTACATGCAAATCCATGAGTCATAAAGGAGACCCAGTCATGGAAGGAAGGGAAGAAAGCCCAGTATGGCTGGAGAATAAGGAAGGTGAGGCTGAGCGTGGTTTCATATGTGATCAGATATAAGGCAAAACCCAGACATCCAAGAACATCCCTGAAGGCCATGCTGAGGATGCTGAACTTGATCCTGAGAGCAGTGGGGAGTCATGGAAGAGTTTAAGCACAGGGATGATAGAAGTGATGTGAACTTTGTGAGATCTCTCTGGCTTAGTGTGGAGGATGGATGGGGCACTGGAGCAAAAGCAGATACCTTATTATTAATTATGAAGCCTAGCAGTCAGTCTGGGGAGAGAAGGTGTGGGTAGAGGGAAATGAGTGATTTGAGATGCAGAAGCTTTCTGTGATACTCACTGCCCTTGTACTGGACCCTGTGTGCTTTTTTTTAAAATATAAATTTATTTATTTTAATTGGAGATTAATTACTTTACAATATTGTATTGGTTTTGCCATACATCAACATGAATCCACCACAGGTGTACACGTGTTCCCCATCCTGAACCCCCTTCCCTCCTCCCTCCCCGTACCATCCCTCTGGGTTGTCCCGGTGCACCAGCCCCAAGCATCCAGTATCATGCATCAAACCTGGACTGTGATTCGTTTCATATATGATATTATGCATGTTTCAATGCCATTCTCCCAAATCATCCCACCATCTCTCTCTCCCGCAGAGTCCAAAAGACTGTTCTATACATCTGTGTCTCTTTTGCTGTCTCGCATACAGGGGTATCATTACCACCTTTCTAAATTCCATATATATGCATTAGTATACTGTATTGGTGTTTTTCTTTCTGGCTTACTTTACTCTGTATAATCGGCTCCAGTTTCATCCACCTCATTAGAACTGATTCAAATGTATTCTTTTTAATGGCTGAGTAATACTCCATTGTGTATATGTACCACAGCTTTCTTATCCATTCATCTGCTGATGGGCATCTAGGTTGCTTCCATGCCCTGGCTATTAAAAACAGTGCTGCAATGAATATTGGGGTACACATGTCTCTTTCAATTCTGGTTTCCTCAGTGTGTATGCCCAGCAGTGGGATTACTGGGTCATAAGGCAGTTCTATTTTCAGTTTTTTAAGGAATCTCCACGCTGTTCTCCATAGTGGCTGTACTAGTTTGCATTCCCACCAACAGTGTAAGAGGGTTTCCTTTTCTCCCCACCCTCTCCAGCATTTATTGCTTGTAGACTTTTGGATCGCAGCCATTCTGACTGGCGTGAAATGGTACCCCATTGTGGTTTTGATTTGCATTTCTCTGATAATGAATGATGGTGAGGATCTTTTCATGTGTTTGTTAGCCATCTGTATGTCTTCTTTGGAGAAATGTCTATTTAGTTCTTTGGCCCATTTTTTGATTCGGTCATTTATTTTTCTGGAACTGAGCTGCAGGGGTTGCTTATATATTTTTGAGATTAGTTGTTTGTCAGTTGCTTCATTTGCTATTATTTTCTCCCATTCTGAAGGCTGTCTTTTCACCTTGCTTATAGTTTCCTTTGTTGTGCAGAAGCTTTTAAGTTTGATTAGGTCCCATTTGTTTATTTTTCTTTTATTTCCAGTATTCTGGGAGGTGGGTCATAGAGGATCCTGCTGTGATTTATGTTGGAGAGTGTTTTGCCTATGTTCTCCTCTAGGAGTTTTATAGTTTCTGGTCTTACTTTTAGATCTTTAATCCATTTTGAGTTTATTTTTGTGTATGGTGTTAGAAAGTGTTCTAGTTTCATTCTTTTACAAGTGGTTGACCAGTTTTCCCAGCATCACTTGTTAAAGAGATTGTCTTAAATCCATTGTATATTCTTGCCTCCTTTGTCAAAGATAAGGTGTCCATAGGTGCGTGGATTTATCTCTGGGCTTTCTATTTTGTTCCATTGATCTTTATTTCTGTCTTTGTGCCAGTACCATACTGTCTTGATGACTGTGGCTTTGTAGTAGAGCCTGAAGTCAGGGAGGTTGATTCTTCCAGTTCCATTCTTCTTTCTCAAGATTGCTTTGGCTATTTGAGGTCTTTTGTATTTCCATACAAATTGTGAAATTATTTGCTTTAGCTCTGTGAAAAATACCTTTGATAGCTTGACTCTACCAAAAATTTAGAGAAGAGCTAACACCTATCCTACTCAAACTCTTCCAGAATATTGCAGAGGAAGGTAAACTTCCAAACTCATTCTATGAGGCCACCATCACTCTAATACCAAAACCTGACAAAGATGCCACAAAAAAAAGAAAACTACAGGCCAATATCACTGATGAACATAGATGCAAAAATCCTTAACAAAATTCTAGCAATCAGAATCCAACAGCACATTAAAAAGGTCATACACCATGACCAAGTGGGCTTTATCCCAGGGATGCAAGGATTCTTCAATATCTGCAAATCAATCAATGTAATACACCACATTAACAAATTGGAAAATAAAAGCCATATGATTATCTCAATAGATGCAGAGAAAGCCTTGGACAAAATTCAACATCCATTTATGATAAAAACTCTCCAGAAAGCAGAAATAGAAGGAACATTCAGTTCAGTTCAGTTCAGTTGCTCAGTCGTGTCCGACTCTTTGCAACTGCATGAATCACAGCACGCCATGCCGCAACATAATATAAGCTATATATGACAAACCCACAGCAAACATTATCCTCAATGGTGAAAAATTGAAAGCATTTCCCCTTAAGTCAGGAACAAGACAAGGGTGCTCACTTTCACCACTACTATTCAACATAGTTTTGGAAGTTTTGGCCATAGCAATCAGAGCAGAAAAAGAAATAAAAGGAATCCAAATTGGAAAAGAAGAAGTAAAACTCTCACTGTTTGCAGATGACATGATCCTCTACATAGAAAACCCTAAAGACTCCACCAGAAAATTACTAGAGCTAATCAATGAATATAGTAAAGTTGCAGGATATACAATCAACACACAGAAATCCCTTGCATTCCTATACACTAATAATAAGAAAATAGAAAGAGAAATCAAGGAAACAATTCCATTCACCATTGCAATGAAAAGAATAAAATACTTAGAAATATATCTACCTAAAGAAACTAAACAGCTATATATAGAAAACTATAAAACACTGGTGAAAGAAATCAAAGAGGACACTAATAGATGGAGAAATATATCATGTTCATGGATTGGAAGAATCAGTATAGTGAAAATGAGTATACTACCCAAAGCAATCTATAGATTCAATGCAAACCCTGTGTGCTTTGTGATGGCCTTCTACACGATGGGCCTGCATCCTCTTAGACCCTGACTTACTAATGAGCATTGATTGCTTGCTGCACACCTACTACATATCCATTAGGCTCAGTGCTAGATGTAGAGATATATTTATCTTTATTTAGAATCTGTTTGTATAGATGTAATAATTAATAAGAATATACATATTCTTGTTATATATTGATATTTACAGATGTAGGTATGTATTTGTCTAGACTATATATCTTCTATAGATATAAGAATTTATAATCAATGTATTTTATACAATACATTCTAAAGAATGTATAATATATATTTCACAGAATATATATATATTCTGTGAAGGTGAAAGTGTTAGTTGCTCAGTCATGTCCAACTCTTTACAATCCCATGGACTGTAGCAAGACTGCTCTGTGGGATTTCTCAGGCAAGACTACTGGAATGGGTTGCCGTTCCTTTCTCCAGGGGCATCTTCCTGACCCAAGGGTCAAACCTGGATCAGCCACAGTGTAGGCAGATTATTTACTTTCTGAGCCATGAGGGATGTGCCCCTATATATATTCTATAGATATGAAAATTAATATGCCAGGTTCCTGACCTCAGGATTCTTAATTGGAAGGGATGATGGATGCTTGAATATATTGAGGGCTGATAAACAGAGGAAGAAATAATACTGTGAGGGGACAGAGAGTAAGGGTTGAGAGAATATCATTGAGAGGTGTTAATTCTTATTAAGAGATCTGGAGAGGCTTCATGGTGGAGGTGCCTTTAAATAGTTTTGAATAATGTCCCGCATTTGGAAAGAAATGTAATTAGTCCAACAGGAGCAAAGCAATGTATTTGTGACAGTATGAGGTATGTATACAGCAAAGGGATCAGGAAGCAGTGTGGCTGGAATGAGTGATGAGTGGAAGCTTATGGAAGGTGAAGAGGTGGTCCAGAGGCCCCTGATCTGGCATGGGACTTGACCTAGGCTTCTGACTGATTTAACACTCTTGACACCTTAATCAAGGCTGTGCTGAGACCATGAGCAACTCTCAGGAGTAAATCTGCAGGGCAAGAGAAGACTCTCTCTCTCTCCGTTGCCAGGGGTCCTGCCTACCTCATTTCACGACCTCCTGAGGCAAGTATAAACAATAAAACACACCCCCTCCCCATCACCTTGTTTACAGGCTCAGCCCCTTTATCCAACAGCAGACTGTTGTATTATCAAGTCCTCTGGGGTTCCTAGCCCATTCATCCCATGGCTGTGTCTGTTTCTGACTTCTGCTTTGGCATTCTTCTTCTGGGTGGTGCCTACCCCTCAAAACTGTGAGGTGTTTTGTTTTTTTTTCCAAAATGAATAACTTTTAATTGAAGTATGGTTGATTTACGATGCTGTATTGGTTTCAGGGGCTTCCTAGGTGGCTCAGTGGTAAAGAATCTGCCTGCCAATGCAGGAGATGCAAAAGGTGCAGGTTTGATCCCTGGGTCAGAAAGATCCCCTGGAGAAGGGAATGGCAACCCACTCTAGTATTCTTGCCTGGAAAATTCCATGGACAGAGGAGCCTGATGGGCTGCAGTCTATGGGGTGGCAAAGAGTTGGACATGACTGAGCATGCATGGATTAGTTTCAGGTGTTTAGCAAAGTGATTCAGTTATATAGACATACACAAGTGCATATCTATTCTTTTTCAGATTCTTTTCTATTATGGTTTATTATGAGATATTAAACATAGTTCCCTGTGCTGAGATCATTGTTGTTTGTTTTATATATAGTAATGTGTATATATATTAATCCCAACCTCCTAATTTATTCTCCTCTTTCCCCTTTGATAACCATAAGTTTGTCTTCTATGTCTGTGAGTCTTTTTCTATTTTGTACATTCATTTGTAGATATATTTTTAGAATCTACATATGAGTGATATCATATTTGTCTTTCTCTGTCTGACTTCAGTTAGTATGATAATCTCTGGTTCTATTCATGTTGCTGCAGATGGAGTTATTTCATTCTTTTTTATGGCTGATTAATGTTCCATGTTCATTATCCATTCATCTGCCAATGGACATTTAGGTTGCTTCCATGTCTTGGCTGTTGTAAATAGTACTGTTGTGTACATTGAGGCGCATGTATCTTTTTGAGTTAGAGTTTTCATCTTTTCTGGATATATGCCCAGGAGTGGAATTGCCAGATCATATGGCAACTGTAAGTTTTTTTTTTTTTTTTCAAGAAACCTCTATACAGTTATTTATAGTGGCTGCACTGATTTATATTTCCACCAACAGTAAGAGGGTTCCCTTTTCTCTATACCCTCTCCAACATTTATTATTTTAGACTTTTTGTTAATAGCCATTCTGACCAGTGTGAAGTGATACCTCATTGGTTTTTTTTTTAATTATCATTTTTCTAATAATTAGTGATGTTGAGCATCTCTTCATGTGCCTGTCAGCCATCTGAATGTCTTCTTTGGAGAAATGTCTATTTAGGCTTCTGCTCATTTTGAGGATTGATTTGTTTGTTTGTTTGTTTGATATTGAGATGTATGAGCTATTTATATGTTTTGGAAATTAATTGATTATTGGTCACATCAGTTGCAAATATTTCCTCAAATGATGCAAGGGCTTTTAATGAGGTTTTTCTTGGTTCTTGGTCCTGTTTTCAGGGCTGTGACACAGGGTTACTTGCAGTTTGAGTCTTCTGTCATGTACCATAAGATACTTAATAAAGGTGGGTGATGATGACCGGCCCCTTAAAAACAGTTTGGCTGATTTCTTTTTAGATGTCTTTTCAAAATTGTGAACTAAAACAAATACACAGAAAAGTGTATAAAATATGAAAGTACAACAAAAAAGTGAATGATCGTGAGAAAATCCATGTAACCAACCAGATCAAGGAATAGAATGGTGCCGGGGTCCCCAGGAGCTTCTCTGCATGTCCCTTCTCCTTACCTGGCTTCTCACCTCTGATGCATCAGTGCCGAGGAATGCTAGTAACAACTCTGTCTGTCCAGCTACCCGTCAGAAAAGCAGCTGCAGAAGGAGAAGTAAAACAGAACCTTGGTATTCAGGCAACAATCTGACCTTTCTTCAGAGCAGCCCACACAAAGGAGGTCTGGTCTCCATGAGTTCCAGGGGCCAGACTGACAGTTGTTATGGAAACATGGGGCTCACAGTGCTGTGGCTCAGGTGATGGCCACAGCACTCAGACAGGGGCTCCCATCCTGTAGGGCTCTTGTCTCATTGCAGTTTTTATGTACTTCTAACAAGAAGCTCCTGAGATTTAAAAGAAGATTCCTCTCTCGTGTTAGCTTCCTCCCAGCATCCTCCTGATCCAGCCACACCTCAGTATTGTAGATGGAGCACTATGGGAGGAAAAGAATGAATGCTGCTTTTGGTCCAGGGGAGGCTGTGGGTCCTTAGGTGAGAATGTTACAGAACTAAGAGCAAGAGTTCAGTAATCACTCATTAGCAAACATGACGCGCAGGTTTCAGACATCTTTGCAAGCTGATTTTTCTAACAATTGTCTTGGGCCTCTCTCTCATTAGAATTTGTGTTTGTGAAAGGAGGCCCATCTGAACAGGCATAAGGGGAAAAGCCATCTCCATCGGAAGAGAAGGCTGAAAGGCTTTGCCCTGTCTTCTAGGAGAACAGTGTGTGTGCCTTTTGAGATTTCAGTTCTTGAATCACTCACCCCAGTAGTTCTCCAATATTTATAATGGGTGCACTGCAATTAGATTTGCAAATTCAGAAAACTGGGGGGTGGGGAGAGCTCCTGTGGGGAGGGAGGCCCCTGTGTTTGCAAGTACGTGGGTTGCATACGCTTTTCTTCAGCTTCCTGTGGACTCTCTTTCTGACTTCATCTTTGGGCTGGACCTGCTGCTTTGTCAAGTGTGCCCTCCTGACCGAGGTCTGGAGACAGGGGAAGGGTGTGGGTGCCCCGGGGGTAGCGAGCCGCCATGTCCAGACGCTCGGTGTGTTCTGTCTGGGTGGAAAACCTCATCTGAAGCCAGACTGAATCACACCAGTTTCTAAGACATTCTTCAACCATGTTAGGCAAAAGAGTCCCCCGCTGACAAGCTGGGATAGAAGGAAACCTGATATAATTTTGGAAAAACCTTCTTCGAGAAAGAAGGTTCTCACAGCTGCTGAGCCTCTCCCCGACGTCCAGGGTTGGAGGGGTCCCAGGCCACAGGGAGGAGATTGATGGGTTCAGGGGTGCCAAGTGGAGAGTGGAGGCTTTGCAGGGCTGGGGTGCTGGCCATTCCCAACTCGCAGTAGAAGAAGGAGAAGCAGTTGTCAGAACACAGTAGAAATAGAAGAACCCTCCCCTCTCCCCCGGCTGTTGAATTATTGTTATTATTTCACATTAACAGCCAGGCCAGACTCTCTTGCATTTGGCTGCTCTGTTGGAAATCCAGATCCAGGCTAGGGTTGTGAGAACCCAGAGGCATAGGAGGCTGGAGTTTCAGAGCCCAGCCAGGCTTCCGAGGCGGGTGCAAGCTCAGAGCACAGGGACACAGGCCTCTCTGCAGACCCCCAGCAATCTGTGCCTGGGTCCTCACACTTAACATCACTGGGTCCTGAGTGTATCTGTATGCCTGATCACCTGGCCATCTCTCTGCCTCCTGAGGTCTCTGACTTGCTGGGCCTTGGTTTCCTGAATAGGGGTCATGTTTCCCATTGGGAAAGGCTCTGGAGCAGGGGGAATGGCCTTTATTGCAACAGCTCTTTTGACCTGAAGCCAAACCCCATCCAAGTTCAGCAAATGGAAGAGGTGGAAAAATATTCAGTCAGTGAGGTCTATAGGCACGTATTGGGTTAGGTCCTAAATTGTGGTGGAAATTTTCCTGGAACGGGGCAGATCCTTTTGTAAACAAGAACATTCATCTTTTTTTGACTGACGTGCCTAGTGAGGCATGTGCCTCTCAGAAGCCCCATGACATCTATTCTTGTTTGGGATTTGGTGTTTGTATTTGAAAATGTAGCTGCTCGGAGGAACAGCAGTGTGGGAGCCAGCAGCCCTGTTCAAGTCATGGAAACTGGCCTGGTTGGGCCAGGATGTCAGTGGTGCCCAGGGAAGGGCTTGCTTTTCCAATGTCTCTTGAGCCGTGTTTTAGGTTACTCATTCAGTATACATACCTGCTCATCCCTTGCTGTCTGCCACACACTCTGGATATCTGAAAAAATGGACCTTGACTTCAAGGATCTTTCAGGCTAATTGGGGCATTCTGACATGCATGGATGAGAAGACAGCTAAGGCTGCCAGCCAGGGCCCATGTGGTGTTGAGAGAGAGGAGTGGATTGTGGGCATTGGGGTTAGGACATGGAGGGCTGTCTGTCATCGGGAGATGGCATCACTGGGCTCCTGGGGCTTGATGGAGCAGAATGAAGATGGGCGGAGAGAAATGCAGAGGGCTTTCCTGGGATGGGAATAGCTGTAGAGGTCACAAGGACTGAGTCCTCCCAGAGAGAGCTGGTGGGGGAGTGGGCTTAGTTAGGAGTGGGAGGGCAGCCGGTAGGCCTGAAGACTGGGTCTTGGGGATATGGAAAGAGCAGATTTGGCCAAGGCAGTTCCCTCCTGGAGCACACCCTCTAGTGGAGATGGGTGGGAGCTTACCCTCTCATGGAAACTGAAGGGGAATAAGTGCCCCCGGGTATAAGGTTGGGCAGTGGTAATGGCTATGAGGAAGAATACTGCAAGCTAAGGGGATGAAAGGAATTTGCTTCCCTTGGCATTCCCAGGGACTTTGCTCACCAGTCATTCACCTTTTTACTCCACGTTGCTTTTGTCTGTTGACTTGGATGGCATTGTTCAACCAACCATCAGCAATTCAGCCCACTTGCTCTCTGATGGTAAATACATTCTTCCCAGATGCCTTTTTAATGATGGTTTAGGGCCACAGAAACAGTGTCCCTGTTTCCAGGGAGATTGTTTAGGTTCTGAGCACTTCCTGCTGTAGAAGCAGGGGGGTGCTGCCGAACTCAGAGTGGGCTGGGAACTCAGGACTCCATGGTATGGCCCTGAGCCCTGAATACCAATGCATTCCCTTCCCTCCGCTCTCGGGACCTGCTCCAGCTGAGCTGTTAGAGCCCTGAGGGACCTCATCTCCATCCCTTGGGTCCTATCTTTCCTGGCCCCAAGGCTGTCCCTTGGGGGTTTGTGACAGACACACCCTGGGTTCCTGGTCACTATGACCTCTCTGGGCCTGAATTTCCCATCTGTAGCATGAAGACTAGGGGAGTGGTCCATAGAGTTTCCATTGGGTACTCAATAAACTTTAAAAATCATAGAGCATTTCAGAGGGTTGCCAGCTTTTTATTTTTCAAGCAAGAAAGAACCTGTCAAATGCCAGCTCTAGCATCATTGTCATTTCATTCAAAGGGCATGTTAATACCCAACCAAGGAGTGATGACATAATGTCAAAGAAAAGGATATTTCTCCCTTGGAGAGGAGTGTTGGGTGTTTTTCACTGCCACACACACACATTACACTGCGCTCTTGCTTTCCACTTCTAAACTCCATCGTGGAGCAGCGCTGCTCTGTCCCCTAGTGGGTGGGGACCATGGGACCAGAGCGCCGGAGAGCCAGCCTCGCAGGATGCTTTGCTGAGGGGAACCAGATCCTCTTCTTGATGCTCAATCTGCCACGGGCTCCGTTCCTTCCTCTACTTTTCACCTCTTGACCCTTCCACTGTCTCTCTCTCAGCAACTCCTCTCTCGAAGTGGGGATACTCCAAACTGCCCTGGGCTGCTTTTCAGGAGCTGGGAGAGGTGGAAGAGAGGAGGAGCCCAGGACCTCCGTAACCAGATGAACTGGTCCTTCAGATGTCAAAACTCCGTACCTTTGGATGGGATTCAGTTGTTTCCCAATCAAGTTCACATTCTTGTTTTTATTCCATTTGCCTTTTTCCTACTCACGTGAGTCATAAAAGTTAACCGGGCTATGATATGGAGATTTCTGCCTTCTTTTGTGAAAATGAAGGTTTTGGATTTCCTCTGGGTCTTAGTTATCCTTATCCAGTCTGTTTTGACTAGAAACAAAGCTGGCCTTTACTTTGGTGAAGAGGGCAGAGATGGGGTTTACTGTCTAGAAAAATCTGGATTCCCATCCTGATGGGCCCGCTATTCGCTGTGGAACCTTGGGCAGGTCATTGTCCAGGGTCACACAAGTGCATACTCTGGCACTGAGTTGATAACACTGTTTCCTGTGCTCTCACCACCTACTTTGCATTCATCATCACAGTTGATCCTCATCGATATTCTCTGAGGACGGTGTTTGTGCACCTGTTGTTGGGTAAAGGACACTGATGCTGGATAGACTGGAGGGACTTGTACTGCGTTGTATAGCTGGTACGAGGGGAAGTCAGGAGGTGGCCTCTGGGGACAAGGACCCCCTGTGCCTCCACCCTTTTGTGCTGTGTCTTCGCCATCGGGGGAGGAGAATCTACTCAGTCTTTTAAGTGAACAAGCTGTGTTTCCTTGAAGAAGCTTCTACCCTTCTATGACCCCAGGCTTCTTTCTAAAGGGAAGGAACCCGCCTTATGCACGTTCTCAGGTCCCTTGCGGCTCTGACATCTACAGATCTATGACTCTGAGATGCATTCTATTAAGAAAAGAAACAAATCTTTTGAAGGGGTTTGAGTGCTCTCCCAGAAACAAGAAGTCTCTCTGGATTGCCTTCCCAAACAGTGCTAGATTCTTCCTACAGGGAAAAGGGATTTGTATTGAGCATATAGGCCTAAGTGGGATTTGTAAGACTGGACTAGCCATAGACCTGCAGACAGCCTTAGTGCCTCAGTTGCTTATCTTTAAAATGGGCACAATAGTGCCTAACTTACAATCTTGTTAACAGGATTCACCAAGCAAATACAAGGCATTCAGAAAATTGTGTATCTATTATCAATCTTTCTGAATATCTGGTCCTGCCTCAGACCTGCCTTCTGTGGTTACAAGTGATTCCTCAACTGGAAAACAAGTGTGATCTTTGTCTTCTGACTTGAGCCCCTGTGGTGGTTTTCTTGTGCCTGTGATTCTTAAGTCCTTTTCCCAGGACAGGGCAGGCTGCCCTCAGACTGGCATGGTAGCTCAGCTGCCGTGTCTTTGCATGTGAGCAGGCTGTTGTGGGCCCAGCCTGGCCCCTCTGGCTGAGACGTCAGAGCTGAGGTCTCTGCTAATCCAATTCCAAGTCTCTGAGGTCCAGAGAGTGAACTCTGGACTGTCACTTCTCTGTCCCCATTTTGTTAAACTGATTGATTGAGAAGATCGTTATTTTGCAAACATGGTGTATAGGCTGAGATGGAAGCATCAGTCTTGAAAGTTCAGGGTTGACTTATTAATTTTAAGCAACAAGTGTGGCACATCTCACCATGGGATATAGTGTCTAATGGGTCACTCTGTTCCCTAATTGGCACCCTGTCCCGTAGACCATTTTTCCAACATCCTATCCATACATGACTGATTATAACCAGATGTCTGTACTATACAATTCTGTTATTTAAAAGCCATAGGGTATAAGGCAGTTGTTTCAATGCTAGTAATAAGCAGCATTTTATAAGGAGATTCCATCTCCTCTTGGTACATTTTGCCTATCCGGAGGCAGCAAGGAAGAGGAAAAAAACATGGCCTTTGGTCTTAGAATAGACTGGATTAAAATTTCACCTCTGCCACTTAAAAGATGAGTGATCTTGAAAATTACCCATCCTCTGTGAGGCTCGTAACATTCCTATCTTGCAAGATTGTTGTGAGGATTAAATAAGATGGTGTAAGACTGCCGAGGAGAGAACATGGCTGGTAGAGACAAGAAGTCAAGGATTTCCTAACAGCCAGTTGACCCTCTCAGTCCCCAGGCGACAGGTGCACAGTGCTGAACATGAGAAGAGCCAGTAAGGACCCCAGTGCTTCCCCAGCGTCTCACGCTGCTGGGACACGGGGAAGCGCAGGACTCATGGTCCAGAGGCCAAGGTCAGGCCAAGGTTTCAGAGCTAGACAGAACCCCGGGGAATGTTTCCATGGCCCCTTTGAATTGGAAGCAAGGAAACCTGAGGCACAAGAATGGTAAGCGATTTGTTAAAGAGCACCCGGCCCTTTCCTGCTGTCGCCCTTTCCCTTCCGTGACGACCTATGTCTTCACACACTATGCAGGTGGGCTCCTAGGAGTGTGAATCTGGACAAGGTACCTGGGAAGCCAGAGCTAAAAATGCCCATGATGATAAGTTATCTCACAACCAGCAGAGAGACCCAGGCAATGCGATGGTTTTCTGACATCCCAGAGCAACTGGCCTTGTCCGAGCTTCTTTTTAAGCTCCTGCAGCCTGTTTCTGTGGACGTGCTGCCCCTTCCCCGGACATGTAACCTGTAGTTAACAGACGAAATAGCTGCTGGATAGGTTGAAGGTGGAAGTGTTAGTCTCTGAGTCATGTCTGACTGTCTGCAACCCCATGAACTGTAGCCAGGCTCCTCATGGGATTTCTCAGGTAAGAATACTGGAGTGGGTTGCCATTCCCTTCTCTAGGGCATCTTCCCGATCCAGGGGTCAGACCTGGGTCTCCTGCATTGCAGGAAGATTCTTTACCATCTGGCACAAATGTGGTGCCCCATGTACATCTGGGTCCTGGGGGGCTGATGGGGCTACACGGTGCAGGGGAGCTCCCTCCTACCAGGGGCAGGTTGGATGATTAGAACTTCCCCAGGGCAGAAACCAATCCTGCCTCATCTCCACCCCCACCTGCCCAGTTTCAGGTGCCCACCTCCTTCCTCCTCTCTCTTTGCAAAACGCTATGAAAATCCCAGCTGGTGGGATTATGCTTTATTTGCTTGAGCTGCTCGAGGTAATCGGCCTAATCCCTAATACGCAGGATTATTGGTACCTGGGAGAATCCTGCGGCTGGGCCACCCTTCTAGGATGTGAAGGAGGCTGTAGGGGCCAGCAGGAGGGGGTGGGAGACAATTTCCTCTTGAGCTGTTTGGAAGAAGTGGGAGTGGCTGGAGGGCAGATTCCCCAGCCTTTAGGCCTGGTGGAGACCTGTGGCAGAGGGACGAGATGATAGTCTGTGAGGGTGTCCTGGAGCCCTGTGGGTTTATAGGTGTGGTGTTCAGGCATTTCTGGGTCTTGGGCCAGGCTGCAGCACAGGATGTCAGCACATTGACCATGAAACAGAGCATCTTATAAAAGCTAAAATGGGCCTATGGGTTTTTACTCAGTAGATTTCAAACTTTTTTTCCTGCAGAAAACCCCTTCACTCAGGTGCAATCTAGCCCAGAACCTTAATAGGTGAAAATGCTCAATGTCACGGTGATTTGATTTTCTCAGGGCCTGGAGGCCTTGCCTTCTCTGCTGCCACTTGCTACCCCCCTAAGGCACCTGATAAAACACACAATGCTGGCCTTTAAGGGACAGAAAACTATGGATCTAACCTACCACTCCACATCGGTTCCCAGATGGGGACTCTGTTTACTTTGCTTAGAGAGGTTGGGTGACTGGTCAAGGCCACACATCCTGTGCCTGGCAAAGCCAGGGCTAGAATACAGGCTTCCTAACTCATATCCCAGAGCCCTTGGCCTTGCTGTGCTGTGCTTAGTTGCTCAGTCGTGTCCGATTCTTTGTGACCCTATGGACTGTAGCCCTCCAGGCTCTTCTGTCCATGGGGATTCTCCAGACAAGAATATTGGAGTGGGTTGCCATGCCTTCCTCCAGGGCATCTTCCCAACTCAGGTCTCCTGCACTGCAGGCGGATTCTTTACTATCTGAGCCTTGCTACCAACCCTCTGACAGGAGACAGGAACTTCTGGTTTCCTACTTTGTGCTCAGCTGAGGGCAGCTGCCTGCCAGGCTGCTAGCTCAGTTTTTCTGGGTGAGAGAGGGCATGGAGCAGAGGACTGCTGCTGGGGAAGAGTGAGGGTGGGGGTTCCAGGCAGACTGAAGCAGGATCCATCAATGCAGGCTCAGGAGAAATGGCTTTCTGATGTCGACCAGGGTAATGCGAGGATGAAGTGGGACTATGAGACATGAGGGGAGGGCAGATGGAGGTTTCTGGGTCCTCGCTTCCCCTACAGCCTTCTGGATGTTGAGCACCCAAGAAGTACTCCATAGCACCAGCCCTGGGCAGAGAGAGGTCCAGACATGAGTCTCCCAGGAATGGGAAGTGCTCTGGTCTTGGACAGTGCCCCGCCCCAGAGGCTCTCCAGCCTGGCAGCATCAGGCCAGGATGCCCTATTAGGGATGCAGACTGCACAAGAGAAGATGTCTCCTCCTCTGGCAGCATCTGCATAGAGAGCCTCTTGCTTAGCAGCAGGGCTCACAGCCTGTCAACTCAGCCATGTTCATTTCCCATCTGACACTCTGCTCCGTGAAGGGTGATTTAGGGTTCCAAGCTGGTTCTTGGCCAAGAAAGGAACCGTGTTCCTCTGCCTTTGATTTAACCACCCTCTTAAGGCACAGGAGCCTTGAAGAAGGGTCTCTGTGGTACACACAGTACCCAGACATGGGCCAAATGGAGTGTTCTGATGGTAACAAACCTCTCCTGGGCCCTTCGCAACAGTCCATAATCCTTCCACGCACATTATCCCCGAGAGGAAGTCAGCTCAGGTGCTTGTCTCTCTTTGGTGTCAGACAGCTGGGTTTAAATTCTGACTGTGTCTTCCTGGGCCAGCTGATTAAGCCCTTGTCTGCAAATGAGTGCATTGAAACCTGCCTCATAGAGTCACGGTGGTGATGTTCAGAAACGGTGGTATTGTTTCTGAGTATTATCACCCTTACTTATTAGTAATATTTGTTCTAGACATTGTGCTTGCTGATGACTGACTTCCCATCTGCTTTAGCTCTCCCTCTCTCCCTCCTTTATCTCCTTCTGGCCTCCCTCCCTCCTTCCCTCCCCTCTCCCTTCACCCTTCCTTCCTACCTTTCACCAAGATGCATCAAGTGCTTACTTACTCTGAGCTTATAATGTTTCATTGTTGAGGACACAGCCATTAACAAAAGAGGCAGAAATGCTTCCCTCATGGAGCTTATAACCAGTGATGATTACAGTATGCCAGTTACCAGATCGTGGAGGAAATACTCGGGGAGGCATGGAACCTAGATGGGGGTGATAGAGTAGGGGACTGGTGGAGGGGTGGGATGTCACGTTCAAGGGGCTGGCAAGAGAGTTCTCAATGATGGGTTGAAGATTTGAATGAATAATAAGGTGAGGGAGCAGCCGTGGCTATCTGGGGTGGGCGTTGGGAGTCAGCCAGTGCCATCAGCCCCAGCTGGTAGTGGGCCTAGAACATTCTGACAGCACAAAGAGGCCAGGGAAGCTGAGAGAGCGAGGGGGGTGAGTGGGAGGCTTGTACGATGATGGCAGAAGCGGGCCAGATCGGGTGGGTTGGACTGTGTGACGTCTCTGACTTGTCCTCTGAGTGGGATGAGAAGGACTTACATTTTGAAGCATAGCTTTTCTCCCTGATGATCACTGCTTAAACAACTTCCTAGATCCAACTGAAATGTTAACTAAACCCAAGACAGACTTGGAGCTTTGCAGGGGGTAGGTGGCCTCAGTGGGGATGACCAAGGTGACTCTGGAAACTTCCTCCTTCCCTGAGGCAGTCAGCCAGCAGGTGTGGTGCCCAGGGTGGCCTTGGCACCTGGCACCTAGAGGTGAATGAGTCCAGCTGAGCAAGAGCAGGTGTGGCTGATGCTCCCAGGGAGGGTGTGGCCAGCACAGCAGGCCACCTGGCAGGACCTGTCAGTGCCAACATCCTGTTTGTGCCCAGGGAGATAACCAGGCCCTGCCTGTGACAGGTGGGTATCTGAGAGTTGAGCCTTGATGCCATCTTTGCCCGCCCTTCATAAAAAAAATGGTACTTTCAGAAAGTGCTGGACGCTGCCTGACCATATTATATGGCAGGACACGTCTATGTTTACAGAAGGGGTTTTGAGAAATGAAATGGCTTGTCCAAGGCCATCCAGAAAAGCTGGACTTAAGGATCTTTTGATAAGCTCTTCTTACCACACAGAAGACTCAAGTCTCCCAGTATACCGGGTCCAATGTAAGAAGGATGAGAGAGAAAGAGACAGCCTGGACCAGAGGACCAGAAGCAGTGAGGTCCGGGATTAGCACAGGCCTGCTCTCCCTTGCTAGGCCTGGGCAACTCCCACTGCTGGGGAGAGCTGAGCCCCTTGAAGATGAGAAGTGTTGCTCTGTGGGGCCCCCACATCAGACCAGGTGGAGATTTCTGCCGTCCTAGGAACACGAGGACTCCAGATTGCAGGCTGGCAGGGCAAGGATCTGCTTGGGAGTGCTGGGTTCCCTGGGCTACATGTGGCAGAATCATCCCGTCAGGAGCAACAAGAGGGAAGGGAAATAGAGTTCGCTGGGGGGTTGTGTCTTAGCTCGGTGGATATGGGGTGGGGCAGGGTGGCACTGGGCAACTGGGCCTGTGGACCACCCCCAACCCCAGGCTCTGTGTGTCCTTATCCATTCCGTGACGGGGTTGGCATCCAAAGGCACGGCTGAGGTCCCTTGTCAGGCTTTGGTCTCTGACATGATGGTTCGTAGGAAATGCCCGATCATCTAACAGATACGTGCTTTGGACAGTGAATATTGTGCGGGTGACTGTGGTCCAGTCGGGCTGTTGGCCACAGGGGGCATAGGAGGGGTGAGGCCGCGTGCCCAGGCCCAGGCCATGAGAGCTGAGAGCTGCCTGTGTGGGCGTGTGATGGCAGGGGGCTGCCAGCTACTCTGTTCCCCAGGGTCCCTCCAGCCTCCTGGAGGCAGCCTGCCCTGTCCTCTAGTCCAGGCACTGAGATTAGAACTGTCCTGTGTTGCCCCCAGAAGCTGTGGCTTCTGTTACACAAGACTCTGGTAGGAGAAAGTGCAAAATGGAGCCCTTTCCTTGGGTCGGTGGGAGGGTATAGCTGCGGCCTGACCTCCACCTTCCAGGATACTCCCAGGAGCCACCTGGTCTTTTTTTTTTTTTTTTTGCTTCTCCTTCCTCCTTGTTCCCCTCTTCCCTCCAAGGCACCCTTTTCTTCATTTTAGAAAATCTCATGACCTTTCTGAGGCTAGGGTAGCTGGAGCCTGTAGCTGGCGGAGCTCTCTCTCTTACACACACACTCACCACCCCTATCATACTCCACCCCACCTCACCATGATTTCTTAGAGGGTGAGCAGGGATCAGGGCCAGCTCACTCCTGACACCAGGGGGAGCCTGTCTGGCCCAACTTGAGTCCTCCTGACAGAGGGACTGGGTCCTCTCTGCAGTGGCAGGTGGAAGGACACCCACTCTGCCGTTCAGAACAAAGCCCCATTCCCTGTCTTGGAGCACAGGAGAGAGCAGTGTCCTGGGACCCAGGGGCCCGCCTCTCTCTCGCCCTCAGTTTCCTCATCACAAGGGCAGTTGATCTAATGGAGCGTAGAGGGTCTGGATCCAGGGCTGCCGGTGTAGGAATCCATGCCCCGCTCCTGGGGGAGTGCCACACAGCTCCTGCTGGAACCTCCACAAGTTGGGTGCCTTATCTCCTGGGGGCTCATTTCCTAGTTAACGCCTCATAGCTGTTAGAACCTATACTTGTTTATCTTCTGTAATTATTTTCACTATGGTCTGGTGTCCCTCCCAGGGCCTCCAGTTGATAGCTTAGTTTTAAGTGCACTGAATACCCTTGGAGCCAGCCTGTCCCGTCAGTGGGTGCTCAGCCACGCCAGCTGTAACTGCCACACCCCTAGCCCTGTGCTAAGTGCTGTGCGCTGCTTATCTCACATAAGCTTTGCACCGCCTTCCTGGGGTCTGCCTGTCAGTCCCCATTTTACATGGAGGAAGGCTGAGGCTTGTGGGCTAACATGCCCGAGGTAGCCAGCTTGTACATGGCAGAGCAGACCTAAGTCCAGATGGGTTTGCTGGAGTTCTCAGGCTCTGTGAGCCTTCCCCTGATAAATACCTGCTTTCAGTTGGCCTATCTGTAAAATGGGGATAATTTCACCTGCTAGGTCTAAGGAAGATAATGCAGAGAAGACACAGTTTTTAGTTTCTGGCACCCAGCTCTGGCTTGATGAATGATGGTTAATCACTATTGTATTGGACTCTGCTCCGTACCCTTCCTCTCCCTCCAACTCCCACCCCTATACGTACCCAACAAGGCTACTTAACTTCTCTGGGCCTCTGCCCCCTTTCTCTGGAAGCAGGAATTATACCTGCTTTTGAAGCTTTGGCCGGAGTGAGGTCAGAGGTGCAGAAGGACTTTCCCTTCAGGCCAAGGACACTAACCTGGCGGCCTAGCATCAGGCTTTGTGGTGTTCCTCTCTCCTTGCTTCCCCAGCCATCACCCCCTCAAGTCCTGTCTCCCATACGTAATTATGCTCACAACATGTAGTGTAAGCAAATAATAATGAGACTATTATCTCCCTTTAGTCTGTGTTTTTCCTTTCCTATCACAAAGTAATTAAAATAATGAATGCCTTGTAAAACAATAGGTAAGCGGGCTGGCACGAGAGCGTTATCTGCCATATACCTCTTGTACTCTGAATTATTGATGCAATGAAACCACTGTGTCTGGGGAGGACTCCCTGCCTCCCAGCCTCTTGCATGCCGATTGCCTCCTCCAGAGTCAGTCAGTCGTTGGGGAGTCCGTACCCCAGGATCGAGGAGCAGAGAGCTAGCTAGTCCTCCAGGTCATGGCCCTGGACTAGTTCAGGGATGTCTCCAGGAGGCACTGCTCAAAAGGAAACACAAGCCTCTGATCTGAGGGCCTTGCCCTGATCTTTCCGCTGTGTGGGCAGAGGGAGAAGCTGGGATCAGGCTGGGGGTTAAGATGCACACCTCAGTTCATATCAGGGCAGGGATGATCGAGTCAGGCCAGAGTGATTAGAGGCAGTGGTTCTCACCCTGGGGTTCCCAGAGCAGCTGCATCAGCATTTTCTGGGAACTTGTTAGAAATGGGGGTTTGGGAGTGAGGCCCAGCGCTGTAGCTGTACCGGGTCTGAGCTGTGGCACAGGGATCTTCCATCTTCACTGTGGCATGAGGGATCTTTAGCTGGAGCATGTGGGGTCTACGAGTTCTCTGACCAGGGATTGAACCCAGGCCCTCTGTGTTGGGAGTGTGGACTCAGCCACTGGACCCCCAGGCAAGTCCCTCAGCACTATGTCTCCACAAGCTCTCCAGGTGATGCTCTTGAAGTTGAAGAAGCACTGCTAGAGTGTCTGTGGTTCCAGGAGGCACAGGAAGGGGTGAGACTAGTTAATAAAACACGTGCTATCGTGTGCCGCTGGGCACTGTTTAATCCCAGCAACACCTATAGGGCGGGCAGTCTTCCGAGAAGGTCCCGTGAGGCAGAGTGGCTGAATCCACACCTTCAGTCACTAGTGGTTGCCCCTGGATCAGCGTCTCTGTCCCTTCCTGGGCACCCACCTGTGCAGCCTCATGGCCAAGGCTCAGGGCCCTAACAGGCCATTGGGCTTGGCCTCAGGTGGCTTGGGTAGCTGGCTCCAAAGACATCATCAAGCAGCCCCCACATATACCCACCCTGTGCCCCCACCCCAGGGCTCCTTTTGGATTGTTCCAGTGCTGGGAAGCCCAGTACACTTGGAAATTAAGCATGAATGCCTGGTGTACCTAATGCTCCGTCTGGCTTCCCAACACCCTGAGTCAGGGGTGGCTGGCGGGGGAGAACCAAGCGTCAGGAGCAGCTTCCTGCCTGCCTGCAAGTCCCCAGGAGGATGACTCATTCAGTGCCTCCCAGCTCTCCTTTCCTCCCTCTGTTCCACCCCCTCACAGAAGAAGATTTCTACCTCTGCCTTCGGGTTTTCCTCCTCACTCCAATTTACAATGATCTCCAGGGTCAGTTTGTTTTGTTAATGGATTCTAGCATTTTAAATGATGACCATAATTTTGCTGACATCTTTTTGAAACATCTATGTCTGCAAAGGAGAAGGCAATGGCACCCCACTCCAGTACTCTTGCCTGGGAAATCCCATGGACAGAGGAGCCTTGTGGGCGACAGTCCATGGGGTCGCGAAGAGTTGGACACGACTGAGCGACTTCACTTTCACTTTTCACTTTCATGCATTGGAGAAGGAAATGGCAACCCACTCCAGCGTTCTTGTCTGGAGAATCCCAGGGACGGGGGAGCCTGGTGGGCTGCCGTCTATAGGGTCGCACAGAGTCAGACACGACTGATGCAACTTAGCGGCAGCAGCAGCATGTCTGCAAAAATAATCTCAATGGTTATTTGAGTAGGGGGCCCAGTTAAATTTAAATTTAATTTTAAATGAATGTGTTTTAGGTATAGTATGTCCCATGCAATATTTTGTTGTTGTTCAGTCCCTTAATCATGTCTGACTATTTGCGACCCCATGAACTGCAGCACACCGGGCTTTCCTGTCCTTTACTATCTCCCTGAGTTTGCTCAAACTCATGTCCATTGAGTCAGTGTTGCCATCCAACTATCTCATCCTCTGTTGCCCCCTTCTCCTCTTACCCACAATCTTTCCCAGCATCGGGGTCTTTTCCAGTGAGTCAGCTCTTTGCATCAGGTGGACAAGCTATTGGAACTTTAGCATCAGTCCTTCCAGTGCATATTCAGAGTTAATATCTTTACATACTTAAACTGAAAAATTATTTGTTGTTTATTTGAAATTCAGATTTTGCTGGGTTTCCTGTATTTTATTTGGCAGCCCTTAAGCCCAGGCTCCATAGTCAGTGAGGGGATGACATTCATAACCCCTTTTACTCTTCATTCATGGTTATTAAGCCAGCTGTATACCAGGCTCTCTGTTGGGCACTCAGGATTCAGCAGTTAGAGGATGCAGACGATAAAAGAAATAAGTAAGAGATCTACGGAGTGTGTTACAAGTTTTAGGTGCATTGTAGAAAAATAAAACAGAAAGGCAGCATCATTAGAAGATAGTTGGAATTTTGAAAGGATAGCCAGAGAATGATTGAACAGGTAATATATGAAGCAAAGACTTGAGGGAGGTGAGGGGGTAAGCCATGATCCTTGGTGGGAGAAGAGTATTCTAGGCAGAGGACAGAGCACGTACAAAAGCATGCAGTTTAGGGGCTCACGAGAGGCTCAGTTATCTGATGAGGTCAGCCTTGTTTCCTCCAGCACATTTTTAGCCAGGAAGGGGAATTTACTGTCTCCTAAAAGAGTCTGTGGTGGATTTCGGGTACAACCGCATCCAGGTGTCCCAATGATGACATTAGTGTTCTATCACTTCTCCTAGTTCCCTCTGTGTTAGCTTCATTCTCAGAGAAGGGTAACCTTTCTTACTATTTTCAGCAAAATCGCAGGCTTGAGTTGTATTGGGTCGGCATAGTTCACATAACCATCCTTGGCCCAACTGCTATTGCCAAAGGGATAGACTGGTCTGATTGACCAGTCTCCATTCCTGGAGACAGTGTGTACCTTTAGGCCCTTTTGAACCATGCAGACTGAATGAGAAGATGGAGATTTCCTTCGGAAAATAGGGTGTAGTTGTAAGAAGGGTATGAAGGCTGGGCAGGTGGCGATTACAGAATGCCGACTTCACTTTTTTTCTACCCACTCTCATCCTAGACAGGATGGTTTCTCTCCTGAGCTTTTTGATTTTTTTTTTTTCTTTAAAATGGGAAGAGAATAATTTCATTCTTCTTTCTTTCACAAAAATAGTTTAAGAGGAAACAAAGGCAAGATTCTATTTTAAAAAGATTTAAAAAAACAATCAAAGCCATAATCCATCCCTTCTTCCTGACCTCTGTACCTTCAAACCAGCTCCACCTCAGCAGGGGTCTGTCTGGCTTTAATTCTTTTGGGTAGAATATGTTTTTTAAATCCTCTTGGTGCCCACGTCTCAATCCTTGTTCTCTCTGTTGCCAGGAGGCCCAGAAGATTAACAATGGCTCAAGCCAGGCGGATGGCACTCTCAAGCCAGTGGATGAAAAAGAGGAGACAGTGGCAGCCGAGGTCGGCTGGATGACCTCCGTGAAAGACTGGGCAGGGGTGATGATATCTGCCCAGACGCTGACCGGCAGAGTCCTGGTGAGTCCCTGGCCCCCTCCTCACATGAGGGGGCTTGCTGTCTGGTCCACGATCTCTGCTTTTATGAGGATGTGGTGTTTCACTCTGTCTTCTCTAAACCATTGGCTGTTGTGAGGCAGGGGTGAAGAGTGAGTGCTTACATGGGATCATGGAGAGACTGGCATCTTTGTGCACATCTGAGCCAGTGGTCTGTGGGGTGGGGTGGGGGGCAGGTATTTGCAGAGTGAGCCAGCGTCTGGGGCAGAGAGGGCCTGTTGGGAAGGATATAGAGCATTTCCTCTGCTGGCAGAGTAGGTGTGCATTCTCACACACACAGTACACACACACACACACACATACAGCTTGACTATCTTGGTGAGAAGAAAGGATCAGAGACATGTGTGCTCAGAATTCTGCAGAGGCTCTATAAATATGGGATCTGGTGAGTTCTGAGTGTATGTGTTTGCTTGCGCATTCTCAGGTATACATGTCTGTGTTTGGTGGCCTTCTGAAGATGTTACTATTGTCCTCTGGCCGCCATAATTTTCAGAAATCCCGCCTTCTGTGATCAGAATCATGCCCATGGTAGAAACCCTTGGTCCTGCTGGTGATGAAACTCAGCAGCAGCCCACCTGTGACCGCTGGTCCCATGCTTAGACCATTGCTTGTGTGACCTTATTTCTGCGGTGGCTGTTCTCAGCCCCACCTGCAGCCTAGGCTCATCCTTCCCCTTCTCTGTGCACTTACTGCATTCTCTCTGATCTGCTTGTGTGGAGCTAGGCTTCATTAACTGGCTTCATGAGCTCCTGGTTTTTGACGAGTATTGTGGGTGGAACAAGCCTGCAGTGACCAGTAATCCCTGTTTGCCTGGGGAACCTTTGCACCATGGTTCTTTTGGTGCAAAGACTGGGAAAGTTGTGGGTAAACAGACATGAGCTGGTCACCTGGTCAGACCAGCCTCATGCCATGGTTGGGCTTCTTCCCTGGGTAGCCCTGACCGCCAGCTGTCTTGGGTCTGATGAGTGAAGAGTTTCCTTGCGAAGGATGTGACATTCTAAATAACTCCCTGTGATTCTGGAAGCTGTTTTGTATGGGCTGTCCTTCCTTGTCCTGATGCTGGGGTTCAGTCAAGAGTTATTTGGCTTAGACATAGAATGAATGGGGATGTCCTGGTGGCTAGGGAGTATCAGAGATCAGGCAAGGATGCTGAAAGATAGATGCCATCACTCTTGATGTTTCATAGCAAAATCTCAGTGAGAAGGTGACCCCAGATGTTGGGAGATGGTGAAATTTCACCCATCAGAATCCTTGGGGAGAACTCTACATTATATTTTTGATAAATATCACTCACAGCTTGAGGAAAGGAGTCAGTCACTAAATGTCATGTTCAAATCACCAAACTGGTGGCCAAACAGCCTTCAAGGAGGACAGGGCTCTGTTAACTGAGGGACCACCAGGAGCTGTGCCTTCTGAAGACTCTGGTTATGGAGTCATAGATTATGTTATTGGTAAGTAGTGGCAAAATAGAAAGTGGGAACATTTAAAGCTGGGACTATGGAAAGGAGCAGAGAGAAACTGGTGAGACCAGTTGCTGTGTGGAGGAAGATGGAGGTGGCTGGTCTGGGTTGGCGGGACTTGGCTCGGAAGCCCTGAGTGTCTCGTGAGGAATTGAAGGTGGCTTGTTGTGGGTTGTGTTGTCTGACCATCACCCTCATCTCCCCTCTAGAGTCTTCAGTAAAGTCTCCGTTATTTTCTCACACTTGGATGTGAGTAGATTCTGTGTGGGAAATTTAAGGAGGTTGGAGTCTGGGTCTGTGCATTCACCCGGGTTGAAATGGAAGTAGTGCGTTGTACGTGTATAGTACAATGAGAGGGTGAGGGAATTGCAGACAGCTTGGTCGCACAGTATGATGCCTGCTGCTTCAATGTGGTCCCTTAGGACCATTCTATCTATCTTCATCAGCTAAGAGATACTGAGCACCAACTTTAGGCTAGGTGTTTTATCATCTCTGTGAAAAATAATGAATAATCCTAATCCCATTGCACCACGGTTGGAAGGTATTGAAGAGATGTCTGGAGGAGAAATGCTTTGAATACAAATGTTATGTGAGTGTGTATGTGGTGGAGAGGCTGAGTGTGGGGAAGCAGGGAGTCAAGGAAGAATTCACAGGGCTTCATTGGAGGGAAAGCCTTTGAGCTGAAACATCTATTTCAAGGTGAACTGAGCACATTTGATGATAGAGACAATATAAAAAATAAAAACATAGCTGAGCTTGAAAACAGGGACTACTTAGTGGGCCAGGAGCTGAGAAGGATGCCTAATAAAACAGAAAGCATTTGAGTGGAGCTTGGCAATGTGGGTTAGGATCCTGAAAAGTTAAGGGAGAGGAAATGATTCCACAGTGAGGGGGCAGCAGGAAAAGATCAGGGCCATGGTGTGCTAGGCAATGAGGATGGAGCTGGCAGTACAGAGGCGCCTGAGGGGCAGTGAGACTAGGAACGTGGGTTGGAGACAGCTTGTCAGGTCTTCAGATGCTGAGCTAAGGACTTTGGACTGGAATCATCCATTTTATGGATGCATCACTGCTTGTATTTCCATCTACCAGATTGGGTTGTTTCTACTTCTACTTCAGATTTTCATGGGAATATGATTTTTGATTTCAGTTTGGTAAATATCTGGGAATTGGATTGTTCTGCTTTCTGGTTAAGTTTAAGTTCGCCAGAAACTATCAAATTAGCTGTACCTACCAGGACTGTATGAATGTTCTGGTTGTTTTTCATCCCTGCTGGTACTTGGTAATATCAGTTCGTTTTTAAAACTATAGCATTCTAAGCAGTGTGTAGTGATATCTAAGTGTGGTTTTAATTTGTACTTCCCTATGTTTGGGGCTTTCCTGGTGGCTCAGGTGGTAATAATCTACCTGCAGCGCAGGAGACCCAGGTTTGATCCCTTGGTGGGGAAGATCCCCTGAAGATCTTGGCTACCCATGTTTAAATATCAACATCTTTCCATATCTTTATTTGCTATCAGTATATCTCGAGTGAAGTTTCTATTCAAATATTTTCCCCATTTCTAATTGGTTTGTTATTATTGAGGGGTTTCCCCATTTTTATTGAGGATTATTTTCACTGCTATCTAATTGTCATCACCCCGAAAGGAAACCCTTTACCCTATTTTAGCAGTCACTCTCCATTTCCTCATCCCTAGCCCCTAACAACTACTAATATACTTTCTATCTCTATGGATTTGCATATACTGGACATTTCATGTCAATGTAATCATGTGTTGTTGTTGTTGTTGTTTTAAGACTTTTAAAATCAGATACTACTGCTGACAACGACGCTACTGAGAGCCTCTCGGGAGCCAGGCACTGTGCTAAGCCCTAGGTGTTGTGATCAGATTGCAGGGCAAGGACAGTGTTGAATTTGTTCCATAGCTCCCATTTTGTTATAGGGATGCATGATGAGGAAGCCACAGAGCCAGTCTTGTCAGTGAATTTACGTCCATTTTACAGGTGAGAAAATCAAGGCCTAGGAAGGGCAGTGAAGTGACAGAACCAGGCTGGTACTTGCAGGCCTCCAGACTCCCCATCCAGTGCTCTTCCTATGTCATCACTTCCCATCTGAAGATGATGCCTTCTTTCGAAGCCGCTGTCATCTGTTGCTTTGGCTGTGACATGACTGTCTCTGAGCCCAACTAGGTCCTGAGGCTGCTTGTTCTGATGCTCTTAACATTTGCGTGGACTAGCCTGGCATGCTCAGGCCTTCTTGGCTGGGACTGCCCATGAGGCCAGCTGTTTTCCGAAGGTTTCTTGGGAGAAAAGGTGGCCTGGGCTGCTTAGGTGTGCTCAGGGTGGATCAGTCCCACTGCCTGAAGAGCAGGAAGCTCTGAGTACAAGTGGCACCTTCAGAGCAGGCCTCTCCTTTAGGGAAGGCAGGTCCTTGCTCTGAGCAGGGAAGAGATTTCATACTGCAGTCTCAGCATGCAAGGGGAAGCAGCGCTCCCTTTTCAGAACCCAAAGCTGTGTTTGTCTTGAACTGTCTGAATGTTTATCCTTGCAACAATGGTACTCGAGTGAGACTAGACACCGGCTGTGCAGTTTTCCTTTTCAATTTTTAATTTGTTTTCCTTGATGCACAGTTCAGGAGCTTGGCCTCCACATCTGGGCCCTTACCTGTCTCATTGTCACAGGTGAGTCTCAAAACCAGGCAAGGCGGGGAAGGCCCAGCCGGGGAAGGATTGTCCAAGACAGCCTTGGCGTATCTGTGGATTCACCGGTTGTCCGGATCTCTCAGACAAGCACACTGTTCATTCAGGAAGTATTTACTTCTCACCTGCACCAGGCATTATTCCAGGCACCAGGCAGCGGGCAATGAGCACCAGGGATTCAGTGTGTGCATTATTCACGCTGCTAAACTAGATAAAGGTTGTAGCGCTCAGTGTAAACAATGAGAAATGAGGGTCACCGTTTACCAGTGCTTTAATTAACTGTTAATTCTATTAACAACTGGATGACCAGGTCTCAGAATAGCCCATCTTTGTCTTGTGTCTCAGCCTTAGCTTTACAGAAACAGTGAGACCTCAATAGGGCCTCCTCTTTTAAAAAAATTTTTTTAACTTTTCATTTTGTATTGAAATAGAGCCAGTTAACAATGTTGTGCTAGTTTCAGGAGGACAGCAATGGGACTCCTCCATACATCCACAGGTATCCATTCTCCCCAAAGTTCCCTCACATCCAGGCTGCGTAGGGCTTCCTCTTAGAGTGATGGCTGAGGGTTTCTGTATCAGAGTGCACCCCCAGACTCTTAAGGATGACTACTTTCTTATCTTTTTCTTAAAGCAAAAATACTTGCTATCTTCTGACTAGAATGTTGGTGCATGCTTAATTCAAAAGTTCGGAATATATTGGGAGAACTGATGATCAGTTCCACTTTGGGACCTGGAGCTGGTCCATGCTGAGGGACATTTCAATGTCACAGTGAATGCCGGTGAGATGCCGCCCAGCTGTTTGGGTGTTTCTGGGGACTCTTCTCACTACATCTCATATTATCTGCTTAAGCACAGGTAAATAGTTCTTTGTGCTAGGATTGCTGTGGTCCTTCTGGTTAACCTCCAGTGAACACTCTAAATTGGGAAAGGGACACTGGCCCCTCTTCTGTAGTGATTGCTGGGAGGCAAGTTCATGGGCCGTTGAATATACACAGCGTCTCAGGGTTAACATTCTGTATTTTGCAGCCTCCCAATTTCATCTCTGAATCTCTTCTCTCATTTCCCCTTTGCCTACTATTTGAACTTTACATGTGTGTGGTTATGTGCTCTGTAGAGTTTGGGGAACTAAATGAAATTTTTCTAAGAATAAGCCAGTACAGGCAGACCTCAGAGATTACTGCAAGCTCAATTCCAGACCACTGCAATAAAGTGAATATCACAATAGAGCCAGTCATTTTAGAGTTAGAAACCATGAATTTCTGGGTTTTCCAGTACATGTAAAATATGTTTACATTATGCTGGAGTCTGTTAACTGGGCAATAGCATTATGTTTTTTAAAACAATGTATTATACGTGTGTTGGGCTTCCCTGTTAGCTTAATTGGTAAAGAATCTGCCTGCAATACAGGAGATCCCGGTTCAATTCCTGGGTTGGGAAGATCTGCTGGAGAAGGGATAGGCTACCTACTCCAGTATTCCTGGGTTTCCATTGTGGCTCAGCTGGTAAAGAATCCATCTGAAATGCAGGAGGCTTAAAAAAAAATCTTAATTAAATCTTAATTAAAGAGACGTAATTAAAAATCCTTTATTACTAAAAAATGCAAACAATCATCTGAGCCTTCAGTGAGTCATTTACTATCATCAAAAGATCACAGATCACCCTAAAAAATGATGAAAATTTTGACATATTGCGAGAGTTACCAAAATGTGACACAAAGATCTGAAGCGGGCAAATAATGTTGGAAAAATGGCACCTATAGACTTGCTCAAGGTAGGGTTGCCACAAGTCTTGAATCTGTAAAAAACGCAGTATCAGTAAAGTGCAATAAAGTGAGGTATGCCTGTATATAAATAAAAAGGATAAGAAGCACACAGAGTAGGCTTTTGTTTATATTGTTTGGTTGTACTTTGTAGATTTATAAGCCAAAATTAGTATTAGAAATAGTCTAAGTCAGGGTTAAGTTTTTCTGTAAAGGGCTAGCTAATAAATATTTTAGGCTTTGCAAGCTGTAGAGCTGCATTTTGTCACAACTCCACTCTGCCACCGTAGTTTGAAATCAGCACAGACAGTACATGGGTGTGACTCTGTTCCAATAAACCTTTATTTATAAAAACAGGTGGGGGACCAGATTTGTTTCATGGGCCATAGTTTACTGATTCTTGGTCTAGTTCAACGTCGTATTTCATAAACAAAGAAATTGAGAGGCAGAAATTGAAAGAAAAATTTTAGGTAGGAATTCCCTAAGATGATATAATACAGGTTTGATGCATGATACTGGATGCTTGGGGCTGGGGCACTGAGATGATTCAGAGGGATGGTACAGGGGGGGAGGAGGGAGGGGGGTTCAGGATGGGGAACACGTGTATACCTGTGGTGGATTCATGTTGATGTATGGCAAAACCAATACAATATTGTAAAGTAATTAACTCCAATTAAAATAAATATATATATGTTTTAAAAAAAGAGTGACAGTACCAGTGAATGCATTTATAATGGGAAAAATTATAGACATACAGAGTTATAGAGATAGATATAGGTACACACACACTAACACCACCATCTCCATTAGCACCTTGTTTCTGAATATTCATATTAATTTCCACAGCAATCTCAGAGTGACTATTTTCCTAGAAAAACGATGTATTGTGGCCAAGCATGGCCTCACCTCAAGGCGTAAGCACAGTCTACACTGGCTGGGTTGTATAGCTGCTCAGCCCCTTTATAGATTCAGTGTTTTGTGCTCACTTCAAAGCCTGGTTTTGCCAATATATCTATCAGCTCCTTGAACAAAGATAGAGCCTTTAGAATTACTCTTTTTCTTTTGCTTATTGACCTCATATTCCCATGCTGCTATATTTAAATATTGCTCCAGGAAACAGACACATCTAATCCATGAATTGAAAATATATTCTACTTGCTTTACTGTCTGGGGAGTGATTTGTTGAAATAAGGAGAAAGAAAAATGCCAGTCTTTCCTTTTATCTTCCTAAATATATGCATGTGTCATTTTACATTAGCATAGTATACATAGCCTAGGCCATTCTATCCTTATCTCCTAGGGCCCCATAGAAAATATGTAACAAGCTTTTCTAGGAGAAATAATCCTATTGGCTTAATAGAGTTAAATAGGTGCATTCACTGCTATGCTGTCTGTACCTGAAACCGGACCAGTAGAGCAAAATGGAGAGCACATGGGCAGAGCTTAATCACATGGGTGACACCGTTGACTTCATTTCTCCCTTTAAGTGCCTCATGGTGGTGGTGACATTTCTCATCAGCATCTTCTACTTTGTATTTTCAGTGATGCTTGGTGGCAGATGCTTGGTGGCTTTCTGTCTCATTCTCCTCCTCACCTCCTTCCCTATCCCCCTTTTTTACATTTTAGACAAATGTACATAAAATTTCTATATCCCTTACAGACGACGCCCTATGTAGCAGACAGATCTTGGCTTGCATAGGCTTTTTTTTTTTTAAATAAGAAATGCCCCCATAGTGAAATGGTATATCCTGCTTTTCATGCAGTTGGGAGTAAATTGAGATTTAATTTGAGTTTAACTCCCCTAAGTGAGTCTTCTTTTTAAAGGAACTGAGTGGTAATCCACACTCCCATACCCCATGACTTAATAACAACTCTTTATTTTATCCTGTGGATAAATGGAGTTTATATTTGGTGTTTGAATCAGTAAATCAAATGAGGAAAGCTTTATTTATATTATTAAACATAAAGGTTTATCTGTGGTGAAAGGTGCGCTAGACTGCACTAGATTTGTTACTTGGGACCCAGCATCACTGGGTGGGAAAACAAGTCAGAGAAGTCACTGAATTCAGTAGGAACCCATGGTTAGTAGTGAGCTGTCTGTCACTGGAGATGTTCAAAGAAAGGCTGGATTTCCATTGGTGGCACTGCTGCTGATGGTTGGCCAGATTTCATCCTCATTACTTTAATTGGGGTCCACAGAAAATTAGATGTAGGAGATGCTCCAGAATAAAAATACTTCCCTGGAAGTTGAACAGACTTCTTGTCCCGTTTTCAAGATTGTCCAGTGGGTATCACCGTGTAAGTCCTCCAGTAAGAAAGACTTTGGCTCAGCATTTCCCGCTCCTATTTCACCATGGAACCCTTACCCCATGAAGCATCTGTGGGCATCACAGAGAACACACTTTCGGAAAATTGTACCTACCCCAGCTATCGCCTATGGGCCAAATCTGGCTCACTGCCTGTTTCATACAGCTCACAAGCTCAAGATGGTTTTTACATTTTTACGTGGCTTTAAAAAAAAAAAAAAAAGATTATTCTGTGATGTATGAAAATGATGTG
Organism: Capricornis sumatraensis; assembly: GCF_032405125.1. NCBI lineage: Eukaryota > Metazoa > Chordata > Mammalia > Artiodactyla > Bovidae > Capricornis > Capricornis sumatraensis. The sequence goes on from NC_091078.1 coordinate 12,261,047, forward strand.
AAATCATATTTCAGTGTTCATAAAGTTTTATTGGGATACAGCCGTGTTCTCATTTACATGTTGTCTATGGGTGTTTTTGCAATGCACTGCCACAGCAGAACTGAACAGTATCCGCAGAGTCCGAGAATCACCACCCTGGAGGAGTTACTGTTGGGTCCGGGACAGAATGCATTTGGTGACTCCCAAACCAAACCATCAAGTTCCCCTTCTGCTCTGTGGCCAACAGGACTCGGAGTGGCCACCAGGACTTGTTTCCACAGTTCAAGGCAATGGATGAGATGTACCATCCAGTCCCTTCTTGTAGAGACCCTCTACATTTACTTCCACAAGCCCAACCAGATGATGCAGGAGACAGAGGGATACAGAGCTAGGCAGGCCCCCAAATCCCACAGCTGACTCGACACAGGAATTTCCGCTTCCCGTGGTCAGTGGACTATCTCTGAGAACTGTGCAACAGGGTCACTTTCTGTCTCCTGGGCCCCACCTGCCTGCATCCCCCTGCAGTCAGCGCACCCTGGGCCAGCCTGGCAGTGCAGTGTCTGGTCCCTACCGTGGATGCCCCTGGTCCAGGCCTGCAGGCCAAGTGCCTCAGCCATACCAGCCACTGAGCTCTGCTGCCAATCTGCAGGGCATAGGCTGTGTGTGCCTGCCTCTCCAGCACATTCTGCAAAGAGCAGCTATTAAATTTGCTAGCTGGTGTGTTGGCTTCTCTACCCTCCCCCATGAAAATAAAGGAGACTTTCAGAAATTAATCCCCAGAGAGGCCTGGGGGAAGGAAGAGCCTTCTGGCCCAGGAGCAGTGGTTCATCCCGGCTGTTCATCCCTGGCTGCTGCAGCCTCTGGGCTCTGGTGGCCAGTACTTACGCTGCTGCCTCTTTCCACTGGGGCTTTTGCCAGGAGTAGGTGCCTGTTTTGTTCTTCTGTCTCGTCCATCTGTTTGTTTATCCATTTCTATCCACTCATCCATCCGTCCAATGCACATGCCTTCGCTGGTGTTCCCCAGCACACAGGAGCGAATATGGCGCCCAGGCAGTGGGTACCTGCTGAATACAGCAGGGCCCTCAGGCTCTCCCTTGTGTCTGCTGACTCCGGTTCAGCTTCTCTGTCTGGGCTGGGAGACAGCAGCCTGCCCTGGGGCTGATCCAGCACCATCTGATTTGGGGCTTCTACTCTCTTTTGCTCCCCATCTGGCCTGGTGTCTCATTCATTTGGAACCAGCAAGGACAGGTGGAGCACTTAGCATCCCCAGATCACCAGGTCCTGCCTTTCCTGTCTCCCTGGGACCTGCCTCCTTGGGGAGGGATGCTATGGTGCTTGGCATGTGGAGGGCTGCTCTGTGTGGTATGGCAGGGCAGCTAGGAACACAGCCTCTGTGGTCATTCTGTTGAATCTCAGCTCTAGGGCTTTCCCCCTGTGCCAGTTGCTTCGTCTTCTAGTGCCTCAGTTTCTTCATCCGTTCAGTTCAGTTCAGTCACTCAGTCATGTCCGACTCTTTGTGACCCCATGTATCACAGGACGCCAGGCCTCCCTGTCCATCACCATCTCCCAGAGTTCACTCAGACTCACGTCTATCGAGTCAGTGATGCCATCCAGCCATCTCATCCTCTGTCGTCCCCTTCTCCTCCTGCCCTCAATCCCTCCCAGCATCAGAGTCTTTTCCAATGAGTCAACTCTTTGCATGAGGTGGCCAAAGTACTGGAGTTTCAGCTTTAGCATCATTCCTTCCAAAGAAATCCCAGGGCTGATCTCCTTCAGAATGGACTGGTTGGATCTCCTTGCAGTCCAAGGGACTCTCAAGAGTCTTCTCCAACACCACAGTTCAAAAGTATCAATTCTTCGGTGCTCAGCCTTCTTCACAGTCCAACTCTCACATCCATACATGACCATAGGAAAAACCATAGCCTTGACTAGACAGACCTTAGTCAGCAAAGTAATGTCCCTGCTTTTTAATATGCTATCTAGGTTGGTCATAACTTTTCTTCCAAGGAGTAAGCGTCTTTTAATTTCATGGCTGCAGTCACCATCTACAGTGATTTTGGAGCCCCAAAAAATAAAGTCTGACACTGTTTCCCCATCTATTTCCCATGAAGTGATGGGACCAGATGCCATGATCTTCGTTTTCTGAATGTTGAGCTTTAAGCCAACTTTTTCGCTCACCTCTTTCATTTTCATCAAGAGGTTTTTTAGCTCCTCTTCACTTTCTGCCATAAGGGTGGTGTCATCTGCATATCTGTGGTTATTGATATTTCTCCCGGCAATCTTGATTCCAGCTTGTGTTTCTTCCAGTCCAGCGTTTCTCATGATGTGCTCTGCATAGAAGTTAAATAAGCAGGGTGACAATATACAGCCTTGATGTACTCCTTTTCCTATTTGGAACCAGTCTGTTGTTCCATGTCCAGTTCTAACTGTTGCTTCCTGACCTGCATACAAATTCTCAAGAGGCAGATTAGGTGGTCTGATATTCCCATCTCTTTCAGAATTTTCCACAGTTGATTGTGATCCACACAGTCAAAGGCTTTGGCATAGTCAATAAAGCAGAAATAGATGTTTTTCTGGAACTCTCTTGCTTTTTCCATGATCCAGCGGATGTTGGCAATTTGATCTCTGGTTCCTCTGCCTTTTCTAAAACCGGCTTGAACATCAGGGAGTTCACGGTTAACGTATTGGTGAAGCCTGGCTTGGAGAATTTTGAGCATTACTTTACTAGCATGTGAGATGAGTGCAATTGTGCGGTAGTTTGAGCATTCTTTGGCATTGCCTTTCTTTGTAATAATAGTCTCTGCCTTTTAATGTTTATTTTAACTTTTTATTTTGTATTAGGGCATAGCCAACTAACAATGTTGTGATAGTTTCAGGTGAACAGCGAAGGGACTCAGCCATACATATACAAGGATCTGTTCTCCCCTGAACCTCCCTCCCATCCAGGCTGCCACATAACATTGAGTAGAATTCCATGTACTATACAGTAAGGTGCTTGTTGGTTATTCATTTAAATGTAGCAGTGTACATCTGCCTTTTCATGTTGTTAGGAGGATTTGATGCATCAACATATGTAAAATGTTTAGAATAGTGCCTTTTATGTGGTTAGGGCTAATAAGCATTTGCTATTATTATCTTTGTTAGTATTAATGGAGCCTGGTCACCATCACACAGAGGAAATATGATGGTGTGGAGGGTAAATCCTCTCCTGTGACAGGAATGGAGGAGCCCTCAGACACTGCCAAACTCAGACATCATCTCAGAGTGCTGAGCCACCTCTGGGCATGCCCATCTAAATAGGGTCTGAGTATTCCAGGGCCCAGGTTTGGGTCCAGCCAGCCAATGATGTTTGGTCCATGCACACAATTCGGGCCCTGTCATTTCTGAAGCTGGCTCATGCCAGCCTGACTCCTCACTGTCAAGACAGCCAGGAAATTCTCACTTCATACAGCCATCCTGAGCTGGCTGGGGGCCGGAGGGCTGACTGGGCTTTCCCTGGGAACTGTACATTATAGGCACGTGTGTCACAGGAAACACCCTGGCAGGCTGACAGATGAATCTTGAGGAAAGAGGGACAAGTGTGCTCACTGTGGTCCCCATATCCAGTCCTCCCTGGATGTGGCTGAGGCTGATGAACACAGGGCTGGTTTCAGAAGGCATGTCAGTACCTTCCGACCTAGGGAGGTGTCTTTAACATCCATTGGCAGGCAGCAACCCCAAATCCGTTGGAAAGATGCAGGAAGGTGTGTTAAGTCACCAGAAGAGAAGGACACAGTTTCTACTGTATATGCCCGGACTCTCCTCCGAGTCTTTCACCCATTCCTTCAAGCATTCCTGCAGCACCTGAGAGGTGTCAGACGCTATTCAAGATACTGGACACATAGGGGTTCTTCTAGCAAAGTCTGCAAAGTGAAATCATCCCAGGTGTTGAAAGTGAAAATGTTTTGTTGCATTTTCTTGCAGTGCTTTTGGGTGGCAAGATGCTTGAAGTAGTTTGGTGATAAATCAGGGCCTGTGACCTTTCCATCCATCCTTGGAGAGGCCTGGAGACTCACCTCTTCTAATCCTGATCATATGTCCCGTGTCTTTCTGTGGCTGGATGCAAGGGGCCTGAGTTTAACAATATATGATTCATGTTAAACTGGCACACTCTGTCTCTCTCCTTCCCACTCTTCCTTTCTCCCTCCCTCCTCTCCCTCCCAGTTAGTAAAAGCTGGCGCCCCCTGGAGGCTCTGTAGGAGACAGAACATCTGTATTTGGAGCCCGCCATCTAGGGCCTCGGAGAAGGCAATGGCACCCTGGTCCAGTACTCTTGCCTGGCAAATCCCATGGACGGAGGAGCCTGGTGGGCTGCAGTCCATGGGGTCGCTAAGAGTCAGACACGAATGAGTGACTTCACTTTTACTTTTCACTTTCATGCATTGGAGAAGGAAATGGCAACCCACTCCAGTGTTCTTGCCTGGAGAATCCCAGGCAAGACGGGGGAGCCTGGTGGGCTGCCGTCTGTGGGGTCTCACAGAGTCAGACATGACTGAAGCGACTTAGCAGCAGCAGCAGCAGCAGCAGAAGCATCTAGGGCTTCCCAGGTGGCCCAGTGGTAAAGAATCTGCCTTCTAATGCAGGAGATGCAAGAGATATGGGTTCAACCCCTGGGTCGGGAAGATTCCCTGGAATAGGAAATGGCAACCCACTCTAGTATTTCTCGCCTAGAAAATTCCATGGACAGAAGAGCCTGCTGGACTACAGTCCTTGGGATCTCAGAGAGTCGGACATGACTGAGCACACACCAGATGCATCTCACGCTGGGACACTTTTTCATGCACCTTTCTTTTCCCCCAGGGCCTTCGGGAAATGCTCACAGTTTAGCAGCCCCTATTTGTCAGAAAAGTACCTGGTGGACTGAGGCTCTCCTTGGAGCCTCCATTTCAGCTGTGAAGAAGTTTGTTGAACAGGAAGACTCAAAAATAGAGATGATGATGACAAAGTTGCCAGCCATTGTCATTGCCAGGAAACACGTGTTTGGAAAATCACACTCAGGACCACACACGAGCTGACGCTTCCAGGTTTAGTTTACTAGGCTATGTTTAGGAGGAGGCAGACTGGCTCGTGCCTCCAGGCCCCAAACACCCCAAATTGGTACACTGAAAGCCCTGTTTTTAGGGTCTGGGTTCAGAATGAGGCTTTTCCCAGAAAAAACGACTACTTCAGAAGAATGACAACAACAGAAAATTTGCCCTAAAAATTTAATTGTGGAAAATGTTCTCAGGTGTTTGAGTAGTGGAGGGAACTAGGACAGGACATTTACTTCTCTGGCTTTCTTAAGGAAATTAGGGCACTTGAAAACTCAATTAAATGTACCCAGGCCTCTTAAGCACTGGGGCTGTCTTTTTTGCTCATCTAATTAACTGTAGTTCACAAAATTGGCCCCGTGCTGACATGGAAGGCTCTACGAAGCTGAGGAGCCAGGGGCCTGTTTGAGTGGAAGCTCGCTTCCTGGTTCACAAGCCTCTGGGGACACAGATCTTACCTGAGGACATCCAGGTTACCTGTGAACTTGCCTCCTCCCTGGGAAAGCAGACCTCTGGGCCTTCCTTGTTTGCTGGAGGTGAGTTAATCCAGAAAGTGAATGGACTGGGCATTCTGGTTTCTTGTACCTATGGAAAAGCCAGGATCCAGCCCATTAAGCTGAAAGGTTGAAAAAGCTTCACCTTCCCAGACTGCTTTTAGTGAAGAGGCTGAATTTTTATCTTTTCCCCATTTTCCCATTTTTCTCTTTTCAGCATTTTTTTTTTTCCCTCTTCATTTCATGGTGGCTGTTGAGGAAGCAACTGTCCCCAGGGAATCGGAGCAAGCAGCTCACGGAAAAGGAGAGAGGAAGACAAGTCCCCACTCCCACATCACTCTCCCTCAAATTTTGGCTTTGCTTCTACTAAAAATAGCTTGCAATGAAAGCCGAATGACAGAAAGGTAGCATTTCACAGGGCAGAAGCTAACGGCTCCCTGACCTCCACAGGGACCTGCTGGTTCTGTTAGCCTATGGGCTTCAACTTGCCCAGGAAGGGGTGGGGCGCAGAATCTCACTGGAAGGGGCAACCTGTGACATGCTGGATCTCTCTGGAGTTAGTTCTGTCAGTCAGGTACTCACAGAGCCTTCTGCCAGGGCTTGTGCCCCGGGAGTGACAGATAACTTCCTGCAGTGGAGAGCGGCTGGTTTCAGGGGCTGCTTGTTCCCACAGGCTCCTGTGTGTGGGCTCCGGGGGGAGCTGCCATGAGGTTACTGTCTCTCCAAGCCATGAGGTGGGCAGTTTGGCTTCTCAACCACCTTCAGCCTCTCCAGGAAGAAAGCTTACATCCTCAGGAAGGAGGAAATGAGTTTACTGACCTAGCTTCATGCAGTGTACCTGTGTGGGCCTTGGGGATTGGTGATGGGGTTTTAAAATCGATTTGGGATATGAGAGCAGAGGTTACCATCACTTCCTTTCATGTGAAGAATGGTGAACAGCGGAACACTGTGTTCTTAATCTGAGCTCTGCCATAGTCTCTCTGGTGACCTTGGATAAGTCCATTCCTTTTCAAGGTCTTGGTGTGTCCGTGGATAAAATAAGGGGGACTGTGAAGAAAGCTAAGCACCGAAGAATTGATGCTTTTGAACTGTGGTGTTGGAGAAGACTCTTGAGAGTCCCTTGGACTGCAAGGAGATCCAACCAGTCCATCCTAAACATCAGTCCTGGGTGTTCATTAGAAGGACTGATGCTGAAGCTGAAACTCCAGTACTTTGGCCACCTCATGCGAAGAGTTGACTCATTGGAAAAGACCCTGATGTTGGGAGGGATTGAGGACAGGAGGAGAAGGGGATGACAGAGAATGAGATGGCTGGATGGCATCACGGACTCGATGGACATGAGTTTGGGTAAACTCCGGGAGTTGGTGATGGACAGGGAGGTCTGGCGTGCTACGATTCATGGGGTCGCAAAGAGTCAAACACGACTGAGTGACTGAACTGAACTGAACTGAATAGTCTGTTCCCTTGCAGTTCAAAATGTTGCTATGTTTTCTCACTTCCTCTACTGTCCTTTATTCAGCAAAGGCAGCAAGTGGTGCATTTGGCAATGAGCTCAGCACTTGGGGAACTGGAAAAGGAGAAAGAACAGTCCTTTCTCAGCTTACAGAGAAACTGGAGGGATGCAGAAAATAGTCAAGGACCCATTCTCCTGGCCCTGCCCTGGCTTGGCACTTCATTTACGACAAAAACAAAAACTGTCCCTGTGTTGTCAGGCCTCTGCCTCCCTCCCATCTCTTATGATTCATTCCCTCCTGGACTCCTCTGCAGGTGCATCACCATACGCAGAGAGAGAAGAGGTGGCTGGAGGAGCAGGGCCTGCAGCCGTGGAGTTGGGTAGGAGGAAGGGGGACCAGTTGCTCTCTGAAGAAGCATCTTCCTGTAAACCACTTCAGTCTTGGAAATCCCTCCTCTAGTTATCTCCCAAGAGTCAGAAACCCCTGAGGGGATCACGTTCTGATTTGGTAAGCCCACTGGCACCAAAGTTGAACTGAAGAGCCTTCTTTCCCATGGAGCAGCCTTCTTGAGAAGGCCCTCGGGGAGGTATGGGTTCTGTCCTTGGCTGTTTGCATTGCTTTGATGGAACTGCTGCCAGTGAAAGTCCCAGAGTTCCTGGAAGTCTGTTCCTCTTCTGGGCAGAGGGCAGAGGCAGCTCCATCTCTTGATATCTGTAAACATTTCATAAGAGGCACATTTATTTAGTCATGACAGACAGAGACACCCAAGGGGTGCTGAGGAGCGAGGAGACAGTACTATGGCAAGAGTCATTTTTCATTTGGGGAGCAAGGTCGCTGATATACCTATATACCTAATATACCTATACCCAATATACCTAGGAGGTTGACAGGAGCTGCCAGGTGTTTAGCCTCCAAATTACAGCAAGGTGTGAATACTGAGATTCTTAGCGGGTTTGAGGTTGCAGAGTTTCCCCTAAATGAAGCGTTATTTTCAGTAAACTTCTTTGATGAACTTGAAAAAATAACCACAACAGACCCTCAATTGACCGTCTGTTTTGATGTTTGCAATTTAGTTCAAGAAAAGACCGTCCAGGTCCTTGGGAGTAAGGACTGAGCCCTTCCTTGGATGCTAAATGACGAAACATCATTGTTCCTCTGATCTGTGCAAACTTTGCAAACAAGTGGAATTTTCTGGTAGCTTTTCCTAGAAAGTTACATCGCTGAAGCAGATTTTCATAGCTTCCTGGACCAGAAGGAGTTGCTGTGTTGGGGGCTCAGGGCTCTCTCCAACAAATCAACCTCAGAGAGATGATGCAGCAAAATATCCTTCCAGCCTCCAAAGATACAGTTCCTCTTCCCCAGGTTATGATGGAGAGATCCAGATAGAACAGAAATAAATACGTAACTCGATTCTCTTTCATTTAACTCTCAGACACAGCCTCTGGGGCTAATTATTTCTGCTGTGGATTTTGTCAGACCTTGAATCTCAATCCTTTTGCCATAGGTGGTATATTTTAGAAACGCAAAATGACATGAAAAACAATCCGCATTCCTGAAAGACAATTTTGTGTACATTAAACAGACACATTAAGCCATTTACAAGTGAGATGTTTGTTCTCAGGGATCTGGAGGAAATCTGAATTTCTAATTCTGGGCTCTTTAATAATTTTCAAAAGAACTGAGGATAATAATTAAATGTCTTTGAACTTCCCCAGGCTGTCTTTTCTTCCATGATCTCAGAGCATTTGAAAAGGAACGGAATTCTCTACCTTGATGAAATCCTTAAGAGGATAGAGGGGACATTGGCCTTAGGAGGAGCTTTTTAGCAGAATGAGGGAATCTAAGGTACAGAGGCCCAGGAAAAATACACAGGGTCACCTTCGGAGCTTCAGACATGGGTGTAATGGAAGAGCCTTCCAGCCAGTCTTTTTCTTCCAGCCAGTCTTTTTCTTTATAGCCTTGGCTTAGCCTTGCCTTAGCCTTGCTAGGGCTTAGAAAAAAGGCCAAGGAAAAGAAGAAAGGTCGATCTTAGTTGAGGGCTTCCCCGGTAGCTCAGCTGGAAAAAAATCCGCCTTCAATGCAGGAGACACTGGTTTGATTCCTGGGTCAGGAAGATCCACTGGAGAAGGGATAGACTACCCACTCCAGTATTCTTGGGCTTCCGTGGTGGCTCAGCTGGTAAAGAATCCTCCTGCAAGTGGGAGACTTGGGTTTGATCCCTGGGTTGGGAAGATCCCCTGGAGAAGGGAAAGGCTACCCACTCCAGTATTCTAGCCTGGAGAATTCCATGGACTGTATAGTCCATGGGGTCACAAAGAGTCAGACATGACTGAGTGACTTCCACTTTCAAGGGTATCTGTAATGAGAATATATGTGACATGTAGCATTTTATAGCTCTGGAATTCAAGGATTAGAAGAGATTTAGTTGAGGGAAGGTGAACAGGTTTCATCTCCAGGGCCCATTCTGATTAATTGGTAGGCCAGATTGGTTGGCTTTGCTGAAGATTCAAGGCTGTGCGGCAGAGTAATTGGGACTACTACTCTACAGAATTGATTAGTGATGTCTGCCATGAGCAATGTTTTGGGAGGTGGCAGTGCCAGTGTTTTTTATGCCTTGCTATGCCTTTGCTACCTCTGTTCTAGATCATTTTCCAAAAAGTCTATAAGTGATTTAAGTGAAGTTTGTCCAAGGTCACGCAGTCAGTCCTAAGCAACAAACAGACAAGAACCCATGTTTCCTGACTCTCTCTAATATTTGATACTGGAGCTCCATAGGTTAGATCTTAGAGGAGAAGAAAGCTGTCAGCTTCCTGGATGAGCTTTTTCTTTTCTTTCTTTTTCATATTGAAGCCTAGGTTCAGATTTTTCCATCTGGAGACTTTCTTCAGTGTGTGGAGAAGTGGAGGGGGTGGATTTCAGATCCACAGTGATTCTACAGACAAACAGGAATGCAAGCAAAAATTTCCCCTTTATTAGGTCTCCTCTCAAAGCTCTTTTAGCACTGAGCACAGGCTAATCACAGCCCTCCTACTGCAACGCTGTCCCCTTGGCCCACTCTCGGGGTTCCGTTCTCCCAATCTCTGAAGATGCCTTTTTCCACACCCCACTCTCTTGCACCATAAAAAGTTTTCAGTGGGGGTTGATGTGTCATCATTTTCTCTCTAGCTTCAGAAGCCTCGCTTTCTATTTCTGCCTGTTTTCTCTCTTTGTGTTTTATCTCTTCAGGTATTCATGCTCACATCTTAATGACTATGCTTACAAAGATAAATACATTTTGCTTTTGACCAAAAGCAATTTCTGCCCTGACTTTGAATTGAAAAGTCTGTAAGCATTGCTGGGTGGGAACAGGGGGTAGAGTCCTCAGCTTCAACCTGGGAGCCATAAAGGTTTGCTAAGCTTTTATCGCTTCCATCAAGATGAAAATGGGATTCCAAGGCTTCAAATGTGATAGATAAATAATAAGGAAGACTCTAGCTTTTGTCAGAGCAAAGCTCTCTGTACCAGTTTTATGAGTCAACCTATTATATGCGTTCTCTGGCATCTATTTCATTCTGATGTCAGAGAGAACCTTCCCCAGGAATTCATGCAGCACTGAGGATAGATAAGGATTTCAGACAATTGGTAGATCTTGGAAGAAAACTCATAAATCACGTCCTTGAGCTGTAACTCACCCCTACTCTCCTCACCCATTCCTCATTTTGCTCCTTACTTCTTCTGCGATGGGAATTGGAATAGAAAGTTCCACTAGCTGTAAGACCCAGGCTGGGTTGAGATGCTGGGTGGTGATGGATAGGGTGATATAACAGGACAGCAGTTCAGTGTACTAGCTGCCTTTCACCTCTGAAATGCCTGGGATTCTTTGTCATGATTGAATTTGCCATCTTAGCTTCAGTAACCAGCTGCATATACATGGAAAGAGCTCAGCCTACATTTCCAGGCACTCCTTAGGAGAGCTCTGAGTTTTACCTTCTTTGGAAACCGGTGCTGTAAGTTGCCCCGGTGCCACTCTGGATGGCTGGGAAGGTACCCAGTAAGAGCTTCCTGGAACTGGTCTCTAATCTGAGTGATTTGGTGGAGAGCTGATGCAGACATCTTACATCATGGCAGAAGCCGTGTCCAGTGGACTTGCCCTCTGCGCTTCTGCCTCCATTGTCCTGGTTTAGACTCTGAGATCTCTTCCTTGACCCATGATATCAGTCACTATGTCACTCTCCCCATTTGCCCCATCTCCTCCCTTCAGTCTGCCTTGCATGCCATTGTCAGATGCATTTTCCTTAAAGCCAGCTTTGCTTAGCTTCCTCTGTGGCTCAGAGACTTTCAGTGGCATCCCATGGCCTGAAGCCCAAACTGTTTATGCAGACAGTCAGCACTGACCATCATCTGGCTTCTACTCGCTTTCCAGCCAGCCTTTCTTCTCTTCTCCAATGTTCTTGCGTGTTCAAATCGTTCTCCCCTTGAAAGTGCAATGTGGGGTCTTCTCCTCCTCTGTAACCCATCACTTTGTACATTCTTTATACTGTGCAGGTGATCTGTGTCTCCTATTTAAGGCATTGCCCAAGGGGTTAAGAGCACTGGCTGTACAGCCAGACCAGCTGAATTTGACTTTTGCTCTGCGATGTACTCATGAGACCTTGGGCCAGTGATAGTCCTACAGGCAGCACCTAACCTTGTATTGAAGTGTTATGAGGATTCAGTGAGCTAATATTTATAAAGTAGTTAGAACAGTAGCTGGCACAGACCTCAAGTATTATATAAACTGTTTGTTAAATACAGTAAATGGTAAATACCTTGAGAACAGGAAGCATGTATTTTAATATTAAAATCTCCTTTGTCTTGCACTGGGCTAAAATAATCCTGAACCAGATTGCTGTGAGAATGAAATTAAAAGAGGGAAAGCGCTTTGTCACTTCTTCATCCAACTGATATTATTGAGTATCTGGAAGTACCAGGCTGTCTACTTGGCAGTTTGTTCATGATCAAAATGGAATGAGATATGGTTTCAATATTCAAGGAGCTCACAGTCTAGGGGAAAAGATATAACTTTAAGTCAATATCTAAGGACGTTGACTATGACTATATGGATGACAAGTGACAAATATATTATTCTGTTCTCACCCCCATGCTACAGATGAGAAAACCAGGGCACAGCGCAAAATTTTTTACTTTTCATTATTTTCATTTTTAAATTTTTCTTTGAAGTATAATTGATTTACAAAGATTAAAAAAAAATAATTTAGTTCAGAAAATACATCCAATAAGCATCAGGATTGGAATTTAAAACTGGATTTCTAGACTCTTTCTGCTATGCCATGGTGCTTCTCATTCATGAATGACTGAAGGAATGGGTGTGTGAAAGACTATGTTGGACCATCCCAAAGACCCATGGCTCTGGGAAGGGATCAGATCAAGGATGTGCTTTACAGGATGAGTTCTCAGTCAGCTTGGAAAGGTGGTAACCCCCTGAAGCCATAACCATTTGTCCAGTCAGGCATTTTTAGCATTTTTGTTTTGGGATCCACCTCATCTCCATTGTATTACCTTGATGCCCTCCAGGCATTTATCTCTGAGGCCAGGATGGCTTTATTTTCTGATCCTTTGGGTAATACCCAGGACAAAAGGTGGATGTGATGATGACTGTTCCTTCTTTAATCTGCTTTGATCATAACGAGACCATTTGGAAGGTTTCCTTAGGTACAGGGACAATGCTTCCTATCTACTGGGCTTCATCAGCCACGGAATAATGATCAAGACATCAGGGAAAAGTCTGGAGTGAGGCTGGCTGGTTTCCATGGCAACCGTCGCTTGCCTCAATTCTGCTCACACGCTTCCTTCTTTCCACGCAGGCATGTGTTTGTTTATCATTGGCTTAGCCCGGGGGTGCTCAAGTGGCTACGTAGGTGCTGTCTCCACCTGCACTGCTGAGGCCACCCTCACAGTTTGGACACGGACCCACAGGTGAATTGGCCAGAGGCACAAAGTTTGCCCCACCAGGAAACGCTCTCCTTCACGGCCTAGGTCTTGTGCTGACGTCATCATGATGATGGCAATTGAGGGGTGAGGGGCTCAGAGATGCCGATCTAGGACTATTAGAGTCAGACACCATGTAGGGTCTGGCAGTGAATCACAGACTGCCCTAGAGAGGTGGTGGTGATGTGCATACATAAACAGATGGCTTACTGTTCTCCCCTGGGGATGGCCTTGGGCTGGCTGAGTGTGCGTGGACCAGAGGAACTGGCTATGGCTGTCCACATGGGAACCTCTAACCCCAGGTGGCTAGTGAGCATTTGAAATGTGGCCATCCAAATCAAGATATGCTGTAAGTGTAAAACTGAGTACAAAATTTTAACATGAAAGGAAGACTCCAAAATATTATTGATAATAATAATTTTTATATTGATTGTATCTTGAAAGGGTAGTATTTAGGACAGTCTCACAAGAACCTAATCTAGGCTAAATAAGCTCTTATTAAAATTAATTTCACCTGTTTCCTTTTGACTTAAAAAAACATGCTCCTGGATGGATAGGGGGATGATTGTACAATGTGAATGTACTTAATGCCACTGAACTTAGAAATGGTTAACATGAATCTTACACTGTATGTTTCACTACAGTTAAAAGATGGCAAAAAGAAAAAATTATCCAATGGGAAAGGAACCATCTCTTTCAGGCCTCTTTCTTAGGACCGTTTTTCTAAAAGCCCCAAGGACACCTCCCCATTTATCTCTTGGGCCAGAACTGAGTCACATGGCTGGTTCTATACCAATTGCTGATGAAGAAATGCAACATTGTGACTGGCTGAGACTGCTGAGGGCTACCGAGGAGTGAAGCCAGGGTCTCTGTGATGAGTCACTTGCATCCCTAAAGCAGGGCTCTCTGAAGAAAGAGGGGGGAAAGGGCAGCCAACACTGCAGCCTTAAAGATGCACAAAACGGGACTTCCCTGGCAGTCCAGTGGTTAAGATTCTGTGCTTCCAAGGCAGGGGACATGGGTTCAATCCCTGGTTGGGGAACGAAGATCCCACATGCTGCTCAGGGCAGCCAAAGAGAAAAAAAAAAAAAAAAAAAGCTGTACAAGAAAACCAATGTATGTGAGCTTCAGGTGAAAGCAATTTAGAAATTTCCTCCTCCAACAGTTGTTGTTCAGTTGTTCAGTTGTGTTCGACTCTTTGTGACCCCAGGGACTGCAGCACTCCAGGCTTCCCTGTCCTTCACTGTATCCTGGAGTTTGCTCAAACTCATGTCCATTGAGTCAATGATGCCATCCGACCATCTCATCCTCTGTCACCCCCTTCTCCTCCTGCTCTCAATCTTTCCCAGCATCAGGGTGTTTTCCAGTGAGTGGGCTTTTCCCATCAGGTGGCCAAAGTATTGGAGCTTCAGCTTCAGCATCAGACCTTCCAGTGAATGTTCAGGGCTGATTTCCTTTAGGATTGATTGGTTTGATCTTGCTGTCCAGGGCCCTCCCATTTAAAGATTTGTCTTTAAATATCTACAGATTTAAATACATCAATCAATAAACTAGTATATAAATCAGTTAAGTGTCCCAAAAATGCCCTCTAGAAAACTTAAAATTATGTATGTGTCTTGTATGATATTTCTTCTGATAGGGCTGCTCCATAGCATTTGTGGTTAATCACGGAGTCTAGGCTATTCTCTCCTGTTTATAAACTTGATGAGCTTGGACAGGCTGCTTTACTGGGTCTCATTTGCTTCATCTGTATTACGGGAATAACAGTAACAATCCACTTCCTGGGGTTGTGAGCTAACATATGCAGAGCACTCAGAACTGTGTCTGGCCCGTAGGAAGAACCTGAGAAGGCTCAGCTCTCATCACACTGCAGGGGGCCAGTGGCTGTTCCAGGGCCTCCAGGCCCTTCCTAACCTGCTCATCATAGCTCCTCCAGCAGGCAGAGTGCTGACTCTCAGAAGCAGAGGAATCACCCCAAAGGGAGCTTTTAATCAGTTACGGCTGATGAGCACTTGATGGATGGCTTTCCTTCTCTGGATGGTCCCAAGATGACTCTTCCGAGACCAAGGGCCTCCTCCTGAGCCTTGTATCAGTTCTGAGGAAAATACAGAGGATAATAAAAGATCCAGAAGAAGAAACCCTTGGTTGGGTGCCACCTTATCAGGTCTGAATTCATTGGAGTGAAACCAGTGGCTCTGGAATGAGCTGCTGCTTGAAGCTAGGGTGCCCAGCATCCTTGCTCTCAGAGTCCACTTTCTGACTCTTTTTAGAATCATCCCTATCAGGAGGGTGTCTGAGGGAAGGCAGGACCTGCATTTAAAGTTATTTCTGAGTCAGTGGAAGAAAATAAAATCACAGTGAATTTGTGATTGCCCTCACAGTTGTTTGGGACCAGGAATACACATGGTGGATTTGGGGAGACCTCTGGGGAACGTGGGAGTGCTCTTTATGTCATTGAACTTAGATCACAGTAATTAGGTCTTAGCAAACTCTAGTCTCAGTTTAAATTGCTACTTACAACTTAGAGAAATAAAATTTCAGTGCTAGAAGGTACCATACAAAGTACTGTAGAGAAGGAAACAGGCTTGGAGGGAGCAGGCTACATGCCCCCTTTTTACACGGCATATTAGTATCATTTTTCTGAAGGCATTTTCCTTATATTTTCTCTAACTTTCAATCATTCTGAGAACTTAGGGGAAAACAAAAATGAACTTTTTGGCCACCCCGATAAGTTTCTTCTGTTTTAAATTACTCTGGTTTTCTGTTCTCTGCATCTTTCATTTTTTCTTTATAAACTTAAAATTCTCTAATATAGTATTTATACACTTTGATTATTTGTTCAGTATTTTGTTTATCATCTATCTTCTCTCATCTGCATTAGAATTCCTACTAACTCCATAAAAGCAAGAATTTTGTCTGCCTGGATCACTGCAGCATCATTAGCATCTACTTGCTGGAGGATAGTCAGTGTTGAATGAATGAATCTGTTGAAGGAGGGGCTGAGAGCTAATGGGCTTCAAAGATATAGCTAATTCAGAGTCTCTGGAGAGATATAGGGCCATCACTTCTACCCCAAATGAGACTCTAAGGTCCGAACAGCACAGACTTGTCCTATACTAAGTTATAAATAATGAGTTGCAACGAGGTCATAAGTCTTGGAACTTTGAGCTCTTTTGAAGTAGACATCATGGTGCCCACTATACTGCTTGATGTAAACAGTACACAGGGTGGATGCTTAGAGCATCATTCCCTCAAAAGAGGAGGCATTTTTTCCTATCAAATTCCAGTAGTGTTTCACTAGGTTGGAGGAAGAGGAGCAGGTCTTCCAAATGAAGGGATGCTGGAATCCAAGCTGTGAACACAGAAGCCTGCTATGGGCTAAGCTCTGAGTTGAATGTGGGCCTGTGACTTGCGTATGAGTATTTGAGGGTTCATGTGTAGGACACTGAGAGAAAGAAGGATTAGCATTTTTTGGCAGGTTCCTAAAAGGTGCTTTCATTCTTTGCAAAGGTAGGTGGAGCAAGAAAGTAATGCAAGAAGAGACTCTTTTTCAAGGAGCCAAACTAAGGGCTCTAGATAAAAGGATTCCTTTATGTGGGAAATGAAGGAAGGAGACAGAGGTGATGCTGGGGTTGAACCATGGCCTGAATGAAGAATTGAAACAAGAGAAGTGCTTCTCACAGTTAAGAGTCCAGGCTGGACTAAGACTTTAAGAAGACTTGGGGGCTGACCCCTGAAAAGACTTGGGTGTGGAAGCCGGAGATGAGAAGGAGATGTAGGATACAAAATGCAGAATGTTCTTCATTCTTCATGTGGGGTATGAGACAAGCACGGCCATGAGTGTGACACCTTCAAGCTAATAAAGAAAGAGCTTTCAGATGATGTTATACAGTATCCAAAATACTTACAAAAAAATCTATACACACACATTGCTTCTTTTTCTTCATCTAAAGTGAACTGTAGCCCTAGCTAATAACAGATGCTCATGTTTATTTAGGATTTATTAAGTGCCACCTAAGGTACCAGGTTGGAGAAGGCAAAGGCACCCCACTCCAGTACGCTTGCCTGGAAAATCCCATGGGCGGAGGAGCCTGGTAGGCTGCAGTCCATGGGGTCTCGAAGAGTCGGACACAACTGAGTGACTTCACTTTCACTTTTCACTTTGATGCGTTGGAGAAGGAAATGGCAACCCACTCCAGTGTTCTTGCCTGGAGAATCCCAGGCAAGACGGGGGAGCCTGGTGGGCTGCCGTCTATGGGGTCACACAAAATCGGACACGACTTCAAGGTACCAGGTATTTTCCCTGTGTTTTATCTTCAACCCTCACATCTCCCCCATGAAGTAAGTACTATGTTCATTCCCATTCCATGACCCTATAGGTGAGGACACTGTGGTATAGGGAGGCTAAGTCACCTGCCTTAGTTAGGGGAAGCCCTGATAAAAATGCTGACCTGCATAGACATCAAATGTTTCACATGAGAAACATATAGCATGGCCTTTATCAGACAGGGATGAGGAGCGACTTGCCCTTGAGCTGGATGTAGTCTTGATACGATTTTATCTCATTAAGGAAGTAGTTACCAAGAGGTTACATACTCTTTAATTCCTGTCATTCTAAATCTGTAAAATAGCTTTCAAAGCTTTTGGTGTTAACGGTCCAAAATTAGAGGCTGCTTTATGAGAGTTTATCTTTATTTTTCATTATACTGTTGCTGTTCGTTGGGTTGATTGTTTTCTGCTTACTTTTGTCTGATTTTCTCCTCTGTCTCCATCCTAGATGCCTTTCGTAACCATTTCTCTTTTTTTCTTTTGTATCACTCTTGTTTTCTCCTCTTAGGTATTTATCTAGCTGTTTTCTTTACTTTTCCTTTTCTCTCTGAACCTATTAGTATCCTTCAAATGCCCATGAAAAAAGAATTCAAGTGTGTTCTTATTGCTTACTGAGTAGAAAAGAGTTTTAGGCTTTAATTTTAAAATTTTCAATGATTTAGTCGGTCTCTATTTTAAATACAAAAACATTAAATTGCCTTTTAACTTAATTAGTATCAGAAGAATATTTTGATTCCCTATTGGACAGTTGATGGGGGTGTGGAGGAAGCCTCACAGTTCTCTATTAACCACAGAATTTGGTCCATTATCTTTCTTGGTTATTTATTATTCAGTTTAACATAGAAATTGTTAAACACTTATTGTTTTTTTAAGTGTCAAGGGAAGGCCTAGTTATTCCCCAAATATCAAATGAAACAATGCTCGTGAACCAAGAACTTCTGAATAGAAACCAGACAATTACCCAGGATGTCATCAGCATCTCATCTCAGTGTTTGTAATTGAACAAGGAGAATGAATGTGTGCATAAAGGCCATGGAATGAGGCTTTTAATTTGAATCCGGGGATGGGGTGAAGAGCTGTCACTTACAACATTACACAAATAATCCTACAATGAGTAATAATTCTGTCTTGAAATTACCCCCTTACATCCTTCCTGCCAAGTGATCACCATAGATTAGTTGGTTTATGATGAAGATAAGAGTGCTTCCTATTTACATATTCTTGATATTCACTTGTCAAGGTATTCTATCATATGCTATCTTATCTGTTATTTGAACATCTCAAGTACCCTGGAAGTAAGGAGGCTGGAACTAAGATCTCTCTTCACAACATGGAAGCTGAGGATCAAAGAGGGTATGTCACGTGCCTTGCGACATACGACAGCAGATCAACCGTGACAGTTGACCTAATTCAAGTCTCTAGACTCTGGGAGCCAAGGCTTTTCCCTGAATGCACATGGCAGAGGTAGGTGTCATCCTGTCTGCCGAGCTGCTGGACCACTGATGGGTCCTCATCCTATCCACTGTGCTCGAAGTAGAAAGCAGAGCACTCGGCGGGGTGGGGTGGGGGGGTCAACTCAGCAGCTTTGTGGGCCTCACCTTAGCAAAAGACAGATTCTCTTTCCTCTCCCTGAAGAGTCAAGACAAAAGCAGGTGCCTTAAGCTCTTCCTAGCTCAGCCTTTGGCCCAAACCCCGGGCGCTTGTGAGATGGGAGTGGGGCAAAGAGGAGGTACAAACAGGAAGCGCAGGAAAGCGGCACCCTCCCCACTTGCTCGCGTCCCTGTGGCACCCTTCCTTTCGGGTGGGAGAGTCAGTACATTTTATTTTCACCGCTTGTCAACTCCCAGGCACCCTGGGGCTGTGGTGATCAGCATTGCTTCCGGTGGATGACGACAGAGTGCTCTCAGAACTATGCTAGTTTTTCTCAGATTTTTAAGCCATTTAAATGCTGGGGATTCTTTGAACTCCCTCTCTATCCCTCACCTCACTGCCAAAAAAGAGCTAACTTACTGGCACTTTACATCTAAATGTCCCAATGTTTCATTTAAGAAGTAAAACATTTCATTTTTTAAAAAGTTAACTTAAAAAGAAAACATACAACAGTTGATAAAATAATTATTTTGAAATTAGCCATTTATCTTCTAGGAAAAAAAAAAAATCTGGCTTTTCTGATATTGATGGAAGCTTTCTTCTCCCTCAAGGTGACTTTCTACATAAGGCCCTGAGGTGACCATCCTTCATCATTTACATTTATCTGAGCCATTCAAAGTCCTCAGTGGTTCCTGGAATTAAAAAAAAAAAAAGGCTGGGGGGATGCTGTCGCATTGCAGATTGGGTGCAACGTTCCCTGTTGGGTATTCCATTGGTTCATTTATCTCTCCACCCAGGATTGACTATCCCAGCTACCCAGGGAAATTGAACCTTGTGGCCTTTTCTGATAGAGAGGGTCTGTCTCTATCAGGGTCCTTCAGGGTGGTCAGAGCACCACCCCACCATGTGGCTTTTTGCTTATGCTGCTCTCTTGACCATGCCAGCAGCAAGAGCACCCAGGATCTAGAGGCTTCGGGACCACATGCTGTCTGGGCATGTGGGATTCGGGTTCCTTTGGATTTAGCAGGTAAGAAGTCTTGTTTCTGACATGTGTTCAGTCAACAAATTCAGAGTTTGTGGCATTCAGCATCCTCGGGAAGCAGATACAGAGGCCAGGTGAGCATGCTTCTCAGGGATATTTATCAGAGAGTGTCCATAAGACCAAAGTCCAAGGATGGAGGGGAGCAGGCCAGGATTTCACAGAGGTTGGGCTATGAGGCAGTCCTACTGCAGCCTCACCCAGTCCCATAGAGAAAGCTGGAACTCACATGGTCTGCCAGCCTTGCCCTGGTATGAGCTGAAATGGGCTTCTTTTTCCTCACCCCAATCAGTCATGTAGGAGTTGGGCAGCCTCTGAAGGGCGTGACCTTGGTCCAGGCAGCTCTTTGCAGCTTAGCAAACCCTGAAGAGGCTGCCAGCAGTCCTCCCAGCCGCAAGTGTGAAAGCGGGCGTGGGGCAGATCAAGGCATCAACAAGGCTGAAGGAGACCAGTGATCCCCATGTTTCCTGAAGGGGGGAGACTGGCATGAAAGGTTTTTGAAAGCAGGTCTGGACAGTATCCAAAGGTCCCAAGGCCTTGATGTCCAGCCTCTATCACCTACTACTTAATCAAGTGGTCAAGGATGTATTAAGAGGGAAAAATGTGTAAATGTTTAGAGAGCAGTGAGTTGTGAGCTATAAATGGCACTGGTGTGTTTATAAGAAATGAGCAGGCCAGAGAAGAAGCCCCAGTAGGTTTTTCCCCCCTTGGATAGAATTACCACACTGATGGATGGAGGGAGTGTTCTGGTTGTTAAATATTTGGGCCTTGGGAGTCTTCTGATGTAGTGCCTTGTGACAACTGCTTGCAGAGTGAGCTCAAGCTAGCTTCAGTTAGCTCTGGGCCACGTGTTCCGGAAGGGAGGCTAGAGTTTGGAGCAGATCTCCTTCTGTGGTTGTTGACCACTCTGCCATCCAAGGGTGTAGAACTCTGGTCGTTTTGGAGTGCCCAGCCTTGGCACTGGAGAGAGGTTTGCCTTGGCCAACTTACCACTGTGCACAGTACTCCAGGTCTCGATGATTGTGGGGAGGCATTAGATGAAGGACACTTAGCGTGATGCTCAGTAAGACGTTGACATACATCAGGACCAATCAATATCTCTTTCCAGCTCCGTCTGCCGCCATCCACCCTTCCTGCACCGTCCTCAGCAGCCTGCCCCGGTGCTCCCCGCTCACTGTGCATGTCCCCCTGCCCCTGGTCCCGTCTGCCACCAGGGGTTCCTTCTGCTGAGGATGCTTGTGTGACCTCTCTCTAAATAGCCCTGCTCGAATCTTTAGGAACAAAGTTGAAATGACATCTCTTCCACAATGTCTTCCTGAACCCACCAGCCAGAAGCAATAGCTGCCTCTTCCAACTGCCATTTCAGTCAGTTAGATAGATCCAGTATGAAAGTGGGCATCGTGTTTGTTTTTTATCAGCTGGCTGGCTGGCTGTGTGAGTAGACTGGTGAAGAGATGAATAGAAGGAAATACGCATAGAGGGATAAAAGTAGTGTTTCCTGATTTAAAATAACAGCAACAATGTTTCAGCTTTCTTAACCTCCTCTGTCAGTGGGACCAGCAACAATAGCACCTACCTCACTGTGTGAGAATTTGATGGGATAGCGTTCGATATTAATATCTGAGATGGGATAAGTGTTAGTGATTGCTGTTGTTATTTTTGGAAATAACTCTGTACAATATTCAACCCTGTGAGAAAATTATTCTTTTGAAGATTATGTATTAAAATAAAAAATTTCTAGGGCTTGTATTTCCCCATGTAGACTCACTGCCTTATGTTCCTGATGAGGAAACGGAATCCAAAAGAGGGAAGGGAGAGACCTGCCCACACTTTCAGAGTTGGTGGCAGGCTTAGTGTCAAAATATAATTTTCAGAAGTTAAAAATGTGACTCATACAAATATAGAATGTGCACATGTCAAAAATTGCCTTTAGCTCTCTAATGAGGGGATCAACAAAGTAGCGAAATGGAGTTACATATGCCCTGAGGAAAGAACACTGGGATAAAATTGCCAGATTAAATATAAAACCAGATAATGTTTTACAAGGCCATAAAATCATAAACTTTGGGATTATCTTCGCTCCTGAACAGAAATCATTTGCATTTCTACTGGTCAAGTGATCGTGCAACTTGACAGCCTCTGAGCCTTTCACTGAAAGTAAATGACAAATCAGACTAAAGGGCTTTCACCTGTATAATTAGCTATTCCTTTGGGCAGCTGTCAAACAATGCCCCAAATATGACATTGAAGGAATGTTCTTCCTTTAATCCTGATGATAGAACCAAGTCTTCTCAGCAAACCCATTCCTCTCCTCCTTCTTTCTGCCCTCCTCATCCAAGCATAGAGTCTGGGTCTTTGCTACCATTTCCTTGTTTGCAAAATAAGGCTCATCATACCTCCCTCGCGGGCTAGTTCTGCTCGTCTGTGGCTTGGCATTGGGCAGGTGCATGGAAGAATGTCATGTAGTCCCAGCACTGGAAGAACATGACATCCGTAGGAGACTCAGACTTGTGCAAATAATGGCACCACCATTTGGCAATGGCTGGGACAGGCAAGAGCAGAGTGCCACGGAGCCTAGACAGAGGGATGAGTTGGCAGAGGAGAGGAAGAGAAAGAACCAAGACAAGAACATTAGATATGGAATTTCCAAGCCCCATATCTGGTGGTTGGTGAAAAAAAGAAAACTGTGCTTGACCAGGTGAACAGCAGGTGCAAAGGTACAGGGAATAAAAAGTAAGTTTCTTGAAAAAAAAAAAACACCTTTTAATTTTGTATTGGACATAGTACAGCACACATAGCCAATTAACAAGGACTTCCCAGGTGATTCTAGTGGTAAAGAACCCACCTGCCAACGCAGGAGACGGTAAGAGACACAGGTTAGATCCCTGGATCAGGAAGATCCCCTGGAGGAGGGCATGGCAGCCCACTCCAGTATTCTTGCCTGGAGAATCCCATGGACAGAGGAGCCTGGCAGGCTGTGGTCCACAGGGTCACAAAGAGTTGGACACAGTTGAAGTGACTTAGCATGTATGTATAGCCAATTAACAGACAATGTTATGGTAGTTTCAGGTAAACAGCAAAGGGACTCAGCCATACATATACATATATCCTATTCTTTCCCAAACTCCCCTCCCATCCAGGCTGCCGTATAACATGAAGCAGAGTTTCATGTGCTACATAGTAGGTCCTTGTAATTTATCCATTTTAAATATAGCAGTGTGTATATGTCCATCTGGAACTCCCTAAGTATCTCTTCCCCTAATTTCTCCCTCCCCCAACATCTTTCAGTTCACCCTCTAAGTCTGTGAGCCTCTTTCTGTTTTGTAAGTTCATTTGTATCATTTCAAAATGTAAGGTGCTTTCTGTTGAGTGGATCTTTGTTGAGCTTTTGATGTGTGCCAAGTTCTCTGTTTGACCCTGGGGCGT
This sequence comes from Capricornis sumatraensis, assembly GCF_032405125.1. Taxonomy (NCBI): domain Eukaryota; kingdom Metazoa; phylum Chordata; class Mammalia; order Artiodactyla; family Bovidae; genus Capricornis; species Capricornis sumatraensis. Next base: position 12,284,394 of record NC_091078.1, read on the forward strand.
GTGTAGAGAGTGGAGGAGATGGGAACCCTTACTGGTGACATAGAAAACAAGTCCTAGTCCTTCTGGAATGTTTCCAGGAGACTGGGGTCTTGGGTACATTTGGGAGAAGGGGTAATAGGTGGGGTGGTGTGGAGACAAGTCAGGCTGGAGAGACATGAGTGCTTGACCTTTAGCTCAGCTATGATATGGATGATAACCCTTGACCAAACAATTCATTTTTGGCCAAAAGCTTTTCTCTACAGAGCCTGCAACTGCCTTCTAGGGAAGGGGAGCAAGTGTAAGCACTGGTAACTGTCTCAGGAAGTTTACAGTTCAGCTAGGGAAACAGGAGACGCACTCACAGGAAAAAGCCACAGTGTGTGATAGTGGGTAAGAAGGCTGTTGGCTCAAGGCTTTTAGGGGAGGAGAACTCTTGGTGGCTTGGGTGGTCAGGAAGAATTTCTGGAGAGGAGGCCCTCTTGATTGGGTTGGGTAAACAAAAGAGAAGAGAGGCATTCTGGGCAGGGGAATGCTCCCAGGAGAGGCCTGGAAGCAGGGAGATTTCCCAGGGTTCCTGGGAGAAGAGTTTGAACAGGTGGGATAGGTCAGGTAGCGAAGAACCATGAATGTCCAGCAGAAGTACTGGGGTCCATGTTGTATCAGGTTAAAAACTCAGATGCTGTTATGAACTAGGAAGGTCATGCCATGAGGAAAGAGGACCTGTTGGGGGCCATGCTTTGTGGAGTGAAGGTCAGAGAGGGAGCAGCTGACCTGGAGCTCTGGCTGCTGTGGCCATGTGACCAGTTTGTAAGTTTTCAAGGGAAGAAAGAAATGTACATTTTGGTGAAGTCTGTTGCTTTTTTTTTTTTTTTGCATGTTGTCAACTAAAAAAAAAAAGTCCTTCTGTGGGTCAGCAAATAGCCATGTGACCCGCAGGGCTCCATCTTATCATTTCTTTGTAGGCAGTGTGGTCAATGAAGGTCCTTACTGCTTGGGTACCTCAGGGCAGAGGGAAGAGGAGGATGCTGACCTAGAGAACTGAGCAAGAAGCAGGCAGCTTCAGAGTCAGGGCTATGTCTGCTGTGACGAGGGGTCACAATTAATACCGAGCAGGGCTCAGCCAAACCAGGAACCACAGCCCCAGAACAGAAGACTGAAGCAAAGGTTGTGAGGTATCAGGGTCAAAGTTGAGTGAACAGGGCAAATCCAGTTTCCTTTCTTGTCTCTAAAGAAGCCTGGATGGTATTGTCCTGTATATGTGAGGAGGGCAGGAGATCTAACCCTGAACACACTTGGGCTTATTGGAATGGTTCACAAGATGGGCTTGTGAAACGAGCACTAAACTAGGAGCTGGGAGGTCAAGTTATAAAAGTCCCTGCTGTTTATGGAGTACCCATCACGTGTCAGGCGCTTCATACACATTCTCATGACTTCTCCTAATTCTCCAAGTTGCCATGCAAAGTAGAAAATGCTGTGACTCTGCTTGTTCAAGGTCAAGGTCACAGAGCTGATGGATGGCAAGGCTGGTCTTGGAACCCAGGTCAGTCGATTGCACAGGCCAAGTCCTTCCCATGGTCCCCACCTCTCCTCTGGCCACACGATGTCCTTCACTGTGTTCCGTATCGCACTGACTGTGTGACCTTGGATAGGTCACTTCCACCTTCTCACAGAAGAGCAGGAGAGGAAACTTTAGGGCCTGCCTGGTTCAACTTCAGGGTGCCATGGTTCTGCAATTGAAGTGTTCATATGTTGGGATTTTATGATGCTAAAGGTCTTTGAACGTTTAGCTTCAAAGAAAGAACTAGGAATCAGAAATGTGTCATCTTCAGATAGGCTGTGGCAGCAGTATTGAGAATGAGCTTGGCCGCCCTGCAGGAGAGAATGTGCTCTTATCATTCTTGGAAGGGCTTTTTGTAGGAAATAGGTACAGAGTGTCTAAAAAGCAGATATTCCTGCATGGCTGTCACTGAGGCCCCAACCTGGGGGCCTAGCATGCAGCTTCTACTGTTTTCATCGTTCTGCTTTTCTGCAATCTATGAACGTTTGCAAACTCCCCAAAGGACCCGCAGCTTAAAAGAGAAATATCATCGATGCGGTATGTCTATTTTTGGCTTGCTGGGGTTGGTGCCCATCCAAAATGGAAGCATTAAGTTTTACATCTGTTTTATCTATATCAGCGCCTCTCTCCCCCAAATCCATTAAAAGATAACAGAAACAGAGCTCTCTTCAGGCAACATCCGACTGGTTCATATCTGGGGGACCAATGTGTCATGTCCCACCTTGCCGTAGCTGAGACACACATTTAACCTTTACAAGGAGCCACCGAAAAAGACACAGCCAAACTTCTGTTTGCCCTTAGAGATTAGAGGAGGGTTTTTCTCTCAAATATGGAATTGTTTTTCTGACTCAGCAGGGGAAGGAGGTGGATATGAAAGCAAAAGATGTTCCCTGAGTATTTTGGGTCATGGATCTTATTGATCAGACTTATGCAATTGGACATTTCTCTCGTGCCCACACATGCTGTCTCTCTCCTCCGTCTCCTGCTGCCTCAGTAACTTCCAGAGAGATCTGTGAAGATAAGAGGCAGCAAGAGGATGGGCTTCTGGAATCTTGCTCCACTTCCTGGGGCGGGTAGAGGAAGGCAGTCTTCAAGTATAGGAAACACGTGAGACCAATAGAAGGAGTTAGGTGAAGCCATCAGTCAGAATTGTTCCTTAAAACTTCTCAGTGAGATGACTCCCGTCCTCAGGCAATTCTGAAGTGCAGTGGGGCTGAGAAGCAGTGGACCAGTGGCCTCAGTCGGACTGACTTAGTGCTCATCAGCCAGGTCGACAGGAGCCCAGATTCTCATAAGCCCTCACCTTAGTCTAGAGTAGAGGTTCACACCTGTCTGACGCTTGGAATCACCTGGAGACTTAAAAGAGAATTCCAGTGTCTAAGCCCACCTTCAGATGAAAGTGAAAGTGAAAGTCACTCAATCGTGTCTGACTCTGCAACCCCATGGATTATACAGTTCATGGAATTCTCCAGGCCAGAATACTGGAGTGGGTAGCCTTTCCCTTCTCCAGGGAATCTTCCCAACCCAGGGATCAAAGCCAGGTCTCCCGCATTGCAGGAAGATTCTTTACCAGCTGAGCAACAAGGGAAGCCCAAGAATACTGGAGCGGGTAGCCTATCCCTTCTCCAGCGGATCTTCCCGACCCAGGTGTTGAACCGGGGTTTCCTGCATTTATCAGCTGACCTATCAGGGAAGCCCCACCTTCAGATATTCTTACTCAGTTGGTCCAGAGGGGATCCAGACAGCCATGTTTTGTAAATTTTCCCAGAGGACGTTGTTGTGATTTCTACTCTGGAGCAGAGTGGTTCTCAAACTCTGATGTTCAGAGTTTACCTGGAGATCTTGTTAAAACGAAGATTCCGAAGACTTAAAGAAATGACAAGATATCCCATGTTCATGGACTGGAAGATTTATAAGTAAAGACGTATAAGTCAATTCTTCCTCAGTTTCTCTACAGATTTCAAATCAAAATCTAAGCAGGACTTTTTATAGGTAAAAATAAGCCAATTTCTAAAATCTGTGAAAAGGCAAGTAGCTGGAATAACTAAGATAATTTTGAGAAAGAATATATTTGGAAGGATCACATTACCTGATTTTAAGATTTGTTATAGCCTGTAGAAATAAAGACAGTGTGGTATTGGCAAAGAAATAGACATGTAGGTCAATGGAGCAAAATAGAGTCCAGGAATAGACCCATATCAAAATTGTTTCTTGACAGAGGTTTAAAGGCAATCTGATGAAGAAAGGATAATATTTTCTAGAAATAAGTTAAAAAAAATTGGACATCCAAAATAAAAAAAAGAAAAACCTCCACCTAAACTTCACACTTATACAAAAATTTGCTCAAAATGGACCACATATATAAATGTAAAACTATAAAACTTTTAGAAGAAAACAGGGGGATATCTTTGTGGCTTGTGGTTAGGCAAAGAGGTCTTAGACATGACATCAAAAAGACAATTCATACAAGAAAAATGGATCGGTTGGACTTGGTCAGAATTAAAAACTTTTGCTCTGTGAAAGACGCTATTTTGAGAATGGAAAGACCAGTTACATACTGTGAGAAAATACTTAAAAATCACATATTTCACAAAGGACTTCGTATATAGCCAGGATATATAAAGAAATATTAAAACACAGCAGCAAGAAGACAACCTGATTGAAATATGGCAAAAGACTTGAACAAACACTTCATCAGTTGTTGGTGACAAAAACGCTGCAAAGTGTTTCCTTGGCACTAACTCCAGAGGTTAGGAGAATCTAAGGAGGATACGCTGCGTTATTTATCTAAGCATAGTCTGTCAGAGTTTTCTACTTTTCTCAAAGCTCTTGTGTCTTATGCTCTTTAGGTACCTTATATTTTTTGTGGGATCCTAGGTGGAGGTTCATCTCCGTATCTTGCAGGTAATAATCACGAGACCCTGGGAGGTTAAGGTCGTAGAGCTTGTTAGTGAAAGAGTAAGGCGGAAGCAGGTTTCTCAGCTACCAGAGCCCCCAGGGTCCCCATGAGAGGCCTATCAAGTGGCCGGAACCGTCACGACACACACAGCTCAGGGAGCAGATTCTCAGCACTCTACTGGGTAGTCAGCTGCAAACTCGCACATGTGACCATCAAGTTTAGCTTCAAGTACATGATGGCACTTTGTCAAGTGGTGAACCTGCAGAAAGCCATATTATCACCTACTCCTAATTGTCTTTTCTCTGCCTCCAATTAGAGGAGGTCCTCATGAAAGTCCCAGTGTTGAATGAGAGGCTCATTAAAGTCAAACGATTCAGGCTTCAGTCCTCCTGCTGCTGATAGCTACCTTGTTGAGGGATCTTGAACAAATCAATGAAAACCTTGTCTCTAGTAGGTCCCTGGAAATGGTATCTGTGCTGTCCAAGGCTTGGGAGTGGAAGATGTCCATGAATTGCCATTGCCTGCCCAAGGATGGCAGTGAAAAGAGCCAGGGGTCTGCAGGACAAGTGGGACCTATTTCCTAGGTTGAGACATTGGGGTGAGACATTTCATGCCTCTGTTATTTGCTCCAAGCGTCACTGGCTTCAGTTGTGCTTTGGTTGATAACCTTAGATGATTCCTCTATGCAGTTGGTTCTTGCACCTCAGTTTTCTTGACAATGACTTCTCAACACTAGCTTCCTTGCAGCATACAACCTCAATTAATCCTTAGTTAACATACCACAGAGATGAAAGCATTTTTTCCCTTGTTCCATTTTTTCCCCCTGAGCAGATTGGATTTTGTGTAGCTCCTTTGGAAACCTGCTTTGAAAGCAGGTTCAGATTCTAGCCCAGTTCCTATTTATTTATAGCCGCAGTTATTTCAGCAACTGCTGTCAAATAAAAACTCTGGTTAATCAAAGGCAGGTAAACATGCCAATTCTAGTTCACTGTCCAAGCAGCCCCCTCTGCGGTGGTGGAGGAACCATGCCACACTGGGGCCAATCCTGGCTGCTAGAGGGTTGGAGACAAACACAGTTAAGACTTGTTCACCATTCATTCCAGGCACCCAAGTGATTATCACTTCTGTTATATGGTGGAAAAAGAAAGTAGTTATGAGCCAGAGCTTCCAATTCTGGTTTGGCCACTTGCTGGTTCTATGACTTATAAAAGTTACTTAGCCTCTTGGAGTCAGGATTTACTCATTTAAAAATGGCAGCATTACTAACTACAAATACAAATGAGCTCATGTATTTCTCTAGGACAGTGCTCAGTAGACAGTGGTTTCTTACTTCATGGTTCATTGAAGCTCTTTGATTAAATGTGAAGTCAGAATTTAGAGAGTGGAATGAATAAAGGAACACATGTGTTCATCAATGATCATTGAGAATCTGCTAGGCATCAGATCTTATGAGAGCTAATAGAGAAAATTAGATATTTTCCTGGGTGTCCTAGAGCTTACATGGTAGGGAAGAAGAGGAAAATGAACCTAGAAATGTACAATCATACATATTGATCAGTCTGTTTTAAAAGACCTGGAAGAGAGAAGTTGGTGGGGACAACTTGTCCTAGGGAGCAGGTAAGGAATTGAAGCAGCAGCCTTTGAGCTGAGACCAGAAGGGGAGGCAGGGTGTGGGAATTAACTGGACAAAGAAGAGAAAGTACACATATCCATTCCTGAGTGCACATATTCAAGGAAGGAAAAATAAAGCCAGGGGGATCTGAGTGTAGTGAGCAAGGAGTGGCCTGGCTAAAAAGCAGCGAGAGAGAAGGGTAAGGGCATGCGGGCATGCTATCTTATCCTGGGAGCCGCAGCAAGCCGTAGAAGGGTTTTAAGCAAAGAAGTCATGTGATTCTAGTTATTAGGACCCAGTTGGACTGAGTAAATGGTTACTAAGAATACGGTGCCTACTTACGGGAAGAGCTCATGCACTCAGTGCTGAGGGCGGGCAGAAGGCAAGGGTGGGGGCCGTTGTTGATAGTCTCTGCTTCCCCCTGACTCTGGTCTTTCATGGAGCTGGGGGCAACTCAGAAATGCTGCAGTCTCTGGGTTCTGTATGGTTCTGCCTGACTGAAGCCATAGACTTCCCCTTGTCTTGGGACTCCCTAGGAGTGAGAATCCAGAAGGTTGTTATCTGTGTGGCCTGAACTGGATAATTCCAGCTGGGTGATTTGATTCTACTATTGATTAGAAGAGGAATGGTGAGTCTGTGGCATCAGCTGGAATAAACTGGGTTAAGGAAGCTCACCCTGTATTTTTCAGGGGAAGAAAAAAAAGGTCATTCAAACTAAGTCAGTTGTGTCCCTCTCCTCCTCTCACTGACCCTAAACACTCTGAAGGGGACATATGTTCTCTGTGCCCACTGCAGCCTGATCAGTGGAATGGCTTGGCCTGTAGACAAGCGGCGACTTTTTTTTTTTCTGAATGTTCCTTCTCTTTATATCTGCAAGGAGTCCAGGGAGACATTCATCAAAAGCCCCTTGGACAGATGCGTATCTGTTTATAAGCTAACTATCCAGGTGAGAGTCCCTTCTTGGAAGAGTGGGTGTGGCAGAGTGAGATAAGGGTGACTCGGGCAGAGGGGCAGTGGCTCTCAGGTCCTGCAAGGCTGTAGCTGCCCTATAAGCAGGGCAGCCAGGTCTGAGGTGGAACGGTGGCCATGATCCTTCTGAAGGAGCTCTCACATTTATTCAGAGTCTGCTGTCTTCCAGGCTCCGGCCTTTCCTCAGGCGAGCACATTTATCCTTCCCAGTGATGGTCCATTTTTCCGATGAAACAGTGGAGACTCAGAGTGGTTACATAACACACCCACATTCACATGGGCAAGAAGGGGTTGATATAGACTGAATGTCTGTGTCCCTCCCACCCCCCAAATGCATATGTTGAAATCTTCTCCCCACTGTCGATGGTATTTGGAGGCAGGGCTTTTAGGAAGTGAGTAGGGCATGAGGACAGAGCCCTCTTGGGATCAGTACCCTTAAAAAAGAGACCCCAGAGAGCTGCTGTACCCTTTCCACATATGAGGACACAAAAAAAGATGACCGTCTGTGAACCAGGAGGCAGTCCTTCACCACGTACTACACCTGCCGACACCTTGATCTTGGACTTCCCAGCCTCTGGAACTCTAAGAAATAAATGTGTGCAGCTTATTTTTATTATAGGTGCTTGAGCAAACTAAGACACGAGGTGGAACTGGATTTGGGTACAGATCTTTCTGGCTCTTTCCATGTTGTCTCTTAGACCATACCAACTTCTTGTATGTGTGTAATGTGGGGTAGAGGGTCTGTGATGTGTTCCTGCCAAGCTTGGCCTGACGCTAGGACATTGTCCTCGGGAGGGGACAGTGAAGGGGCATTGGATTGGGAGGATCCGAGTGTCACCTCTGGCCTGTCAATGGGCTGTCCTTTTCTCCCCAGTGAAGCAGGGTCAGCGTGCCTGTCTTGTTGGCCTGCCCTTGCCAGCCCGCTGGGCGCTGGTGTGAGTTAATGGATGTGGAAGTTCTTTAGGGAGGAGGGAGCGCAGGGAAGGAGGCTGAGGTGCGAATGGACAGCCAGCAGCCTGCTGAGGGAGACCTTGGTCCTAGCTCAGCCACAAGTGGGCTCAGCTCTCAGGGAACTGAGAATCAGGCCACGCTTTGCCTGGGCTGGGTCAGAGACAACGTTTCCTGAGCCCACGTCACCCGCTTCCATTTGCACAGTTGAGGGAGTGCCTGGGTGTGCTGCTCTCTGCTTGGGTGTGCATCTGGACCCTCTAATCCCTGCTCCTTAAAGCTGAGGATTAGCTGGCATGCATCTCTTGGCCCCCAAAATGGACCACATGAGTGGTAGGGAGCAGAGGTCACTCTGTCCGACCTAGCCACCAGAGTGCCTTGAGCTGCTCCCAGATGAAGCCAGCGCTGGGACTTCCGGCCCCTCCGGCTCTCCTCCCCCTGCTCTCACCTCCTCCTTGCAGTTTCTCTGCCGTTTGCAGTGGGAGGTGCTGGAACAATTAGATGGCAACACCCTCCCAATTGTCTCTAATCTTTTTTTGCTTTTGGAATCTCATTAGTCCCTGCTGTGCCTTCCTGCTCTTTGCTGCTGGCATATCCAGGGCTAGCCAGGGCTTGCTCCCGGGGCAAAGATGGAATCCTAGGCTTGTGGCACTGTGACCTCCCTGGGGGGAGGTCTGGGATTTAGGGGCACACACTGAGACACCTCCAGGCCTGCTCCACTTCAGGGCCACCTTCGCCTTCACGTCTGCTGGAGCGAAGGGCTCTGGATTCAGAGTTGGGCAGCCAGGGGCCTGGTCTGAGATGTGTCTAACCTTGATGATGATGATGTGATGATCCTAATACCAGTAATAGTCAAACTAGCTGTCATTTACTACTTTCCGGTTTTGTGCCAATGTAGACCCCATGTCATATAATTCTAGCAATATCCCTGTGAGACAGGCATGATAGTCACTTTATAGATAAGAAAGTTAATGCTCAGAGAGGCTGAGTGACTGCCAGCAGTCAGACAGCGGGAAGATGACCAAGCCGCAGTTTATGCCCACATCTCTTTGACCCCAAGCCCATCTCTTTCCACTGGGGGTGTTCTGACCCATGACTCAGGGAGCCCCAGGGTCACTTAGAAGACCCCCTGAAAGTGGCAGGGCTTCAGATCCTCCCAGCTCCCCCTTCTGGCAGTGAGGAGGCTCAGACCCCTGACCATACTAATGCCCTGGCTCCTTAATTCCTCCCACACTGCCCCCTACCCCCACATGTCTGCACCGAGCGCCCTGTGTGCCATTGTCTGAGCTGGGCTGCAGACTCTAGAAAGTGCTGGACATGAAGAGGCTCGAGGCAGCCTGACCCAGCTACTCCCAGTTTTTCTTTTGGAGGCCTGAGAAACACATCTGGAAAATGGACAGGAAGGTGAGAAGAAGCAAAAAAAAAAAAGGAAAAAAGACTAAAGACTGCAAAAGTGAAGAGGATGCCCATCCCCGCCACCCAGTGCTCAGGGAAATATCCATCTTAGAGTGGCCTGAGGGGGACACAGTGCCCACCATGGTGCCTCAGAGGTCAAGGTGAAGTGAGATTCTGTAGCCTTGACTCCATACTTGCCTGAGACCATCAGAGACCTGAACCAGGAGGGCTTCCTTAGCCTGGACAAAGCCTTATGCTCCACCAGGAGCTGGGCCTCCCCATCTCTGGGAGGACTGGTAGGCCAGCAGCTCTCTGGCCCCTGGGCCTACAGAGGGGACAGTTCTTGGAATCTGCTCTCTCTGTCTACAGTGGCTACCCGGCTTCTCCCCCAGGCTCTCATCCTTCCTCCAAGGCCCACTCACTGTGGGAAGTCTTCCCTGCCTGCCCAGTATCATGGCTCCAGACCTTATTCTGGAACATCAGCTACATCACAGTCTCCCTACAGCTTTATACATGTCTTTCTCATTTTTTCTAAGATAAGACTGAGAACTCTTTTAAACATAGGATGATCTCTTCTTCTGTGCTTAGTCCCATGAAATATTTAAAATACCACTGGCATAATTCAGCATACACAGTAAGTTTCTGCTCTTGCATACTTAGATCAGATTATTCTCCCTTTCCTTGTAGTGGGAATTCTTAATTATCCTTATTATCATTTGCCCATAGTTGTTTCTGTTTTATAGCTTTGCTTCCCATTGCTTTCCCCTCCTTGGCGTTTTATTTGTTTATTCAGTTGTCAGCCATTGAGCAACAATGGGCGCTCATCTAGGTGCTGGATGTGCAGAAATGAGCATATATGTTGTTTAAAGTGTCTTATGCAATTGAAAAGCACAGAATTAGGGCTGACTTAGGGTGAGGCTCAATTCATTGGCTTAATGATGTCACCCCTGCAGCTGAGATTCCCATGGGAGCTCACTCAAGGGTTGAGTATGTGAGGGGCCCTTGCCTGGGTACACCTCAAGTCTTTCTTGAATGAGCAGTTCATCTGGTAATGAATGAGGCCACCTAGGCTCACGCACACTTGTTCCTGGAGTTGGCACTTCTCAGGTTTCATAATGAGAACAGGCTTTTTTTAGGGGAGCAGGTGTGCGGTAGATTCTGGATCCCTCCACGCTGTCTTCTGATGATTCTCCAGTCTGATTTGGCTGAGCCCGTCTGTGTCACCCCCACAGGGCGGTGGTTTTTGTTCCTGGAGCAGAGAGACATCTGTCATCCTCACTGAGCCTTGACAGATGCCACATTCAAATAAGCAGCACCCGCTGAAACACTCACACAGCAGCAGCAGCCATGTCATTGCCACCCTGGCTCAGACACTGCCCCCTCGTTTACCTGCCTTTCCTCCTGCTGGGGATGCCTTCCTGCTGCTCCCACACTGCAGGTACAGGACCAGGTTACCTCTGTGTGCCGTGATGCCCAACAGGCTTGAGCAAGAGGATTTGCACCCAGGAGATGTGAAGAAGGCTCTCACTGCAGAATTGCGGGTTGTAAGCACCTGCTGGGCAGTAAACACATTTCTGCCTTTCAGGTTGGAACAAGTCTTGAATGGCTGATCCTGAGCACAATGGGAAAAACACACAGAACATCACCTCCTCCAGGATATGAATGGGTCTTTCTAGAGGAAGCGCCTCACTTGGCCCCTGTTACCGTCTGGAGTGATAGCTTAAGGAAGTGGTGTGGGCACATATTGAAAATGGGGCTTACTTTTAGTATTAAGGGGGAATGGAGGATGGGCTGCTCATATTCTAAAGGAGGAGAAGGTTAACTTGAGGATGGCTTTAAAACAAGATTTAGATGAAGCAACTCAGATGAAGAGACGGATGAGGTGGTGGGATGAGAGGAGAAGAAGCATGAATGTACGCATTCATGTCTAAGTATATGACGGTCCTGCAAATATTTTATAATGATGTAGAATATTTCATCTTCCTTTATAAACTCAGTCTAGTTTTTGGTACTTTATCACTCCCTCCATGTGGATGTAGCAGTAATAATCCTCAGAGGTGTTTGTGGACTTGTCTTGGAGAAGTCTAGGTTGAGTGTTAGGGTGGAAGAGAGTGCCCTCCTCCTTGGTAGGCTCCTGGAGGAAGAGGGCTGTCTGGAGAAAGACGCTGGAGGGCCAGGTCCTTGGGGCCTCTAAGAGGGAAAAGAAGAGAGGAGTCCAAGGGCAGGGGGGGATGCAATCATTTGTTAGGGCCTAGGAAGTGTCCTGTTGCCATGTTCCAGATGGGAGGGTTGGGGAGATACGGGCTCAGAGTCAACATCCTGCTGGGGGGGAGTAGTGGCAGTGGTGGGTGTAGAAAAGTGGGGAAGGAGATTGTTACCTGTATTTAACCAGATCTATTGTAGAAGGTCAGTAAGAGAAGTCCTACTCTTGACCATGCGTGCCTACAGAAGATTCCAGTGGAAGAAGACTTGTCTCATCCTGAAAGCTTCCTGGAAGAATGTCTGATGAGCACGGCTGCATCTCAGCTAGAGTTGGGGGTGGGGATGGAGAACAGTATGGCGGGAGCACTGGTTCCGTGACCGTCAGCTGGGCTGCAGGGAGTCCTGGGGGCTGGTTCTCAGCGGATCCTCACTGTTCCTCCTTAGACTGCCCCCCTCTTGGAGAGAGCTCTTCTGCTTACATATTTTTGCTCATCTTGTGCTTAAATGTTTCATTTGGAAAAGAGACTTGGGAACTAAAGCATTTCTTTCTATCCTGCATCTGATCATCCTGCAGCTCTTGGACTCTAAGCTGATTTGGGGACGTTATATTTTCAGAGACACCAGTCCACTTCACCTCATCTTCCTTTTTATCTTTAAGTTCCTCTTTCTTTCTTTTTTAAAATATTTACTTATTTTATTTGTCTGTGCCAAGTCTTAGTTGCAGCATGTAGGATCTAGTTCCCTGACCAGGGATCGAACTTGGGCCCCCTGCGTTGGGAGCATGGAGTCTTAGCTCCTGGACCACCAGGGAAGTCCCTCCTCTTTCTTTCTTAAGCTTTGAGTTCCTAGGTGGTTCTTTCTGTATTTCTTCAGATTATGCTTGTGATTCATCCTTTGCACGTTGTTTTAAGTAATGAAGAGAATCTGAACCCAGGAGTAAACCCGAGGGCTGTCTTCATAAGTTTGGAAGTTTCCGGAATCTATAAAACATCCCTTTGGATACAGCAAGCTGAAGTTGAAGAAATACTAGCTTTTCCCTTAATTTAAATGACTGCATCCCATGGGGAATTTAATTTTTAAAATAAATTGCGTTTTCCAATAAAGAGGAGAGCTCTGCTGGATAAACAGTGAAGATGTTTACTTATAAAATGATTCTTTATTCAGCTCAAGAGAAACCTGTGGGATAGAGAAGAAGAAGTGCTGAATGGAACCTATAAGACCAGATTTTTAAATCAAGGCTGAATTTATCATGTCTCCTTTTCAGTGAGCTCTACCTAAGCAGAGCCAAGTAGACCTTCTCTGGACCCTCCCAAAACCCAAGAGTGTAAGGGTGCAAATCCTGGGAGCAAAGGGATGGAAAGTCTTTCCAGCATGAGTGCATGTATCATCTGGGACTTTTTTGTGTGCAAATGAGAGAAATCTGGTTCAAGCTGCTTAAGCACAAAATAAAAACAAAAAGGAAAGGCTGAGGAGGGATTGGATAACCTCAGAGGTTAGGTGTGGCTTTCTGTCTAGCCGACCCCAGGCACCTGAAGGATGCCTCCAAGTCCCTGTTCTTCCTGGTTCGCTCCATTCCACCTTCCATATCACATTTGTACCTCTGTGTTGGTGTCATACTTTCTGCAACAGAGTCAAATGCATTTCATATTCACTTCTTACCCTTAACCCTCAGTGAAAAGGCAATTTCTTTTTTTCAATACAAAAGTTCCAGCAAAAATAACCAAAACTGACTCTTACTAGAACAGGTTGGTTCACACGCTTGTTTTTGAACCAATTACCGTGGCCAGGAAGATGGGTCTGCTGGTCTCGTTGGGTCAGCCTGGTGTACAGCCACTCCTGGAACTGGAGAGTGAGGGCGGGGCCCTCGCTGAACCACAGAGATTGAGAGTGAGGGATTGTTTTCTTACCAGAGGGATCATGTATGCTAGGCAGGTAAAGAAATAGCTATCCACTACGACATGACTTGGTCAGATAGATTTGAGGGGTCAACCCTGGGTTGATCCGTGTTTGCCAACTGATCCTGTTAGGCAATGTCTTCCTGTTTGGATATCTACAGACTATCTCAGTTGCTGGTGCCGTCCTGCCATCTTGTTTCTAGATATTGGAAATTGAGCATGCAGAGCTTAATATACCAGGTTGATCTGGTGTATATAAGGCAAGGCAATCTCTTTGTCCACTTTTCTTCCCCAACTGAAGCTAACAAATCCCTTCCACCCAGTATGATTATTATTAATTTTAAACTATCAGTTGAGAGCTGATAACTATTGGAAATTTAAAAAATTATCTATCTATCTGTCTGTCCATCTGTGTCCATCTATCCATTCAGTTTTACATTTGAAATTATTTAATTTTATTAATTGAACACCTTTTTATGAAATACCTATACTTGCCTGTTATCGAGTACTTATTATGTCCTGGGCAGTTGTGTATATGCTCTATAAACATTAAGTCAGATTTTCCCCCAAAATCCTGTGAGATGCACACTTAGCCCTGTTTTTCTGGGGAGGAAACAGGGTCAGAGTATTATGTGACCCGTCAAGGGCCACTCAGCCTGGAGCAGGCAGAATGCTTGGGTCTTGGCCTGGGCTTGATGCTTATAAAAGGGATATGTAAGCCATGTTCTCTGCCCTTGAGCAGTAAGGAACTCCTGTGCGTTTGTAGTTACATAAAAGAATGAGTAATATGCTTCTATGGGAATAAAAAATAAAATAGAAGGAAGTGATTAATTTTGCTTGAGTGTAGTCTTGGAGGCAGGAAGGGACATTTGAGCTAGGTCTTGATGAGTGAGTAGGAGTTTCTCATGAGGATACAGTACAGAGGGAATTTGTCCTTTAACTGAGTTATACATGAGTTTTGTATGAGTTGGAGCTGCTAGTTTCAGGAAATGTAATATCATCTTGGACTCTGCCTTCCCATTTTACTGCAAGGCCAAAATGATATACATTTGTATTAGTTCAGATGGTTTCCTTTGCAAAGAAGAACCACTATACAAGGTAGCTTAAACAATAAAGGGGATTTAGTGTCTCATCTCATTAAAAACATCACAGAATTAGGGCTGGTACTGGGCGAGCCTTGATCTGTTGGTTGAGTACTCTCACCCAGGGTCTGGTTTCTTCCATCTCCCCATTCTGCCTTATGCAATGATTTTTTTTTTTTTTTTAAATCAAAGGCCGGCTCCTTTTGGAGCCCTAAAGTGACTGACAGGTCTTATAGGGCTGTGTCTTCCTTGCTTATCCCCACCTGGAAGGAACGGTGGTTTTGTTCCAACTTTCCCAGCCAGAGACCCGAGAGCCACTCTGATTGGACTGGCTTAGGTCACTGGCGCTCAGCCCTGCGCTCATTGCTGTGGCAAGAGACAGCACCACTGATGGAGTCAGTCTCTCTGGAACTACATGAATCCTCAAATGGAATTTTGGGGACTGGTGGAAGAAGGAAGTGGACAGTGGATTGTGGGAAAACTGTAAAGAATGTTCTCTACAGAACTCAAGCTTGTGCACTCCCTATCTTTTGATCAGGGAAGGTAGCATAGACCCACTGCTCATAAATCTATATGCTCTAAGTCCAGGCCCGACCTCGGGCAATCCAGCCACAAACTACTTCTTCTTTCTGTTGTCTCATCCTAGTTTGTCCTCTGACCAGCTCGGTTTGACTTGATCTGAGGACACCCAGTCTCTCTTAGAATATAATGAATTTTGTGGGCAGACCAGGATTCTGTGAGTAGGAAGGTATAAATTACACCCGGAATGGTTTGGAACTTCATAGCAACTAATTTTTGAGGCCATCCTCAGAATGTCTTTCCTATAAGAGGGTTAAAAAGAAAACTGACAGCATTTTCTAAAACTCTTCCCAACCTCTAAGACCACCACTCTCCCCTTCCTAGTGGAGGAACTCAATTTATTCTCAGTCATAGAATGGCGAAAAAGAGGGCTTCCCAAGATGTTTTGCAGTGATGAGAAGAAGGAACATCCAAGGCTATTAGCCAGAAAATGGCAGATCATGGATTATAACCAAGGCAGGGTGGCTCCAGAAAGGCTGAGTAGTTGGAGGTGGGCAGGCCCAGTTTCAAGTTGGTGGTGCCATCACTTTTTTAAGAGGCAGTATGGGTGTGGTGTGGAGGTGAGGAATCCCAACTGTAGACAGACTGTCTTGAGTCTGAGCCTGAGCCTGTCTTCAAGCTGTGACTGTGAAACAGGAGGGAAGGGGACAAGGCACAACCGTTAAAAGAATGACATAGCCCTAGGACATGACATAAACTGATTAGAACCAAAAAGGTCCAAGATGGTGGGTAAGTTGACTTCCACTGGACCTTGAGCCTCAGTGTACACTCATTGTCTCACCTGGGTTCATGTCCCAGCTCTGCCATTTACTAGACCTGGGTCAGGAATGGTCACCAAGTTCTAATCTTTCATTCAAGGGGTTGTTTTCTGATGTGTCCTTTTGTCAGGTGGCCGTCTGTTCTACCTGGGAGGGTGAGGTCTTTCACTTTATTTCTTTGGCTTCAGTTGTTTCATCTGCAAAATAAGAATGAGAATAATATCCACATTATAGGGCTGTTGTGAGGATTAAATGAGCTAGTATGTGGAAAACAAAACAGCAGCAAGTGAGCGCAAGCAGTAAGGACAATTAGACATGTCTTACATGTCTTGTTGGACTGCTATGAGCCTTAGAGTCATTGCGTCTATAGTGCCTGAGCTATAGCAGACACCTAATAAATGCTCGCCATTATTAATAATAACTATGCTGATTGAACTGCTTAATAACGTGAGTCATTGGAGTAGAACTTGCTCATGTTGGGGATGTTTGCTTCCAATATCGCCCCCTTGGACCTCACCACTGCGCAATGACGGGGCTTCTTCTTTTGTCCAATGGGTCTCAGGATAGGGGTGAATGCCTTCCCAGGGTGTCCTAGTGGGAGCTGGACAGGGCCCATGGAGAGGAGTTTCCCAGTTCCCACCTCTTCTCTGTCCTGTCTCCACCTAGTTTGCAGACTTCTCAGCCATTTATCACAGCCTCTTTTGAAATGCATGTGGTTTTCATCTGTAATATCCTGATTGTCCCATTAATCTCCTTTAAGCTTCATGAAAAATACAAAGGGCTGGATCAGGAAATAGTCACCAAGTTCTAATTTCGCATTCAGGGAATTGTTTTCCACGGACGTGAAGAGACTGCTGTTTCCCATTTGGCATTTGGCTTTCCAGCTAAGTCAGGGAGGGCTACCGCCTTCTGAATTATCTGTCACTTTTCAAGGTTGCATCTCTATTTTGCCCTCGTGTGTCTGTACCTTTTGTTGCTTCTCTGTGTGTATGTGCTCCTCTTCCTAATGAATGCAGAACTGTGCTACCCAGAGGGAACACTAAGGAATTTATTTTGATGAGACCTTAGAGCAGCAAGAAGCTGGAGCCTCAGATACCCTGTGCATATTCTTCAGTCCCTGACCATAAAGCAGTGCTCACTAGAGAAAGAGCTGTGTGTGTGCGTGTGTGTGTGTGTGCACATGTGCTTCCCTTAAACAAGAGAAAAAGTTTATTTCTGTGCTCACAGGCGCCAACCAAAAAAGTAACGAACATGTTACATGGTGAAGATTAAACGCTTGTAAGGGGCTTCCCCAGTGGCTCAGCTGGTAAAGAGTCTACCTGCCAATCTGGGAGGCACAGGAGCTGAGGGTTCAATCCCTGGGTCAGGAAGACCCCCTGAAGAAGGAAATGGCAACCTGTTCCAGTATTTTTGCCTGGAAAATCCCATGGACAGAGGAGCCTGGCAGGCTACAGTCCATGGGGCTGCAAAAGAGTTGGATATAACTGAGCGCACACACACATATGCACAAAGGCTTATAAACCTGTCTTACTAGGGGGACAGGGAGAGGGGAGAAGGGGCTTCTATGGGAAGAACAGATAGGTTTCTTTTCTTTCTTTTCTTTTCTTTTTTTTTTGGACTGTGCCTGTTGGCTTTTAGGGTCTTAGTTCCCCAACCAGATATTGAACCCCGGCCTTCAGCCATGAAAGCATAGAGTCCTAACCACTGGACCCCCAGGGAATTCCCAATGATGGGTGTCCTCAGGAAAGACAGACGGGTTCTTTGGAAAACAGTGTGGTATAAGAAAGTTTGTGGTAATATTTGTCGGCACATGGATGAGTGATCTTTGTGTCTTCTTCAGGGCTGTAAAACACCCCACTGAAGGGATTTATGGTAGGTCTCGTACACACACTAACACCACCTGCGCCCCCACCACGACTCTCTCCAAGGTCCTGAATTCCAGATCAGTCCAGCTACATGGTAGCCGCTAGTTGTGTGTGGCTATTTAAATTTATATGAAATTACTAGTTTAGTTACCCAGCTGCATTAGCCACATTTCAAGTGTTCAATAACCACAGGTGGCTAGCGGCTACCATCCTGCATGACACAGAAAGAACATTTCCATTAATACAGAGAGTTGTGTGGGACAGCATTTAGCATGAGGGAGAAAAGGAGTGGCAACTGGCACATGGGTGTTAGCATTTAGCTACAAAATACCAGGCATGAATATTAAACGGTTCCCCTTTTTAACTCTGCATGTATTTCCCCTGCAATTTTCAACCCCCTGTAAAACAGGAGGAATGAGGGACTATTGTTCCCTGATCTAATATAAACATTCTACCACTATGGAAATTTTTCTCTTAGAGAGAAATACAAATGTATATTTTGTTACCTGAGATAAATAATGAACTTGTGTAGCATATTACATGTGTTTCAATCCACTGGTGACTGGTGTTGATGTGGCCAGAAAGCCAATGTAGAGCCTTGCTTATATTAGAGAAAGGGGTTCAGAAAAAACTGTTAGACTAGTAAATATTCCTGTCCAGTCAGAACTATAACATCTTTGTTGACTACTGGGTGGGCAAAGCTGCTTGTGGACAACCCAGCCTACTAATTCATCTGAAAAAGCATACACCAGAAATGAGTAGACTTGCTTTTGATGACGCTTGCTGCTGTTGGATTGCTGTCAATAGATGACACAATAGATCAAGGGGATAAACCTCATTGCATGAATATTGCAAAAAAGTCCGTGGATCTCTCGGGGATCCACCAGACCTAATTTGGAAAATGACTGATTTAATCAGTTTACATAGCTTAATACACATCCTCGGGCAAAGGTTCTGCATTCTTCTGTCCTTGGGAGGAAGGAAAAGCAGAGGAGAGTGTTGGCTGTCTGGGCTAATAAGAAAGTGCAGGAGGATCCAGGGCTGCCTCTGAGGTCTGGGATCCAAGGTTCAGAACCCAGTGCAGGGAAGGGCTGATGTCCTGCCTGAAGTAGTCTTATCCTGCATGGCCTGGAGCCTCTAGTGAGTGTGAGGTTCATTGTGTTACAGGTTGTCTATGACAGGCCTACCAAATAGGCTGGTGTCTGGTGGAGGATATCTGTAGAACTGTCCAGAAGTGTCAGAACAAGAGGATAATCTTCCCCAAATGTCCTCATAGTCATGAGTTAATTGTGGCATCCTGGGAATTTCAGCTCGAGGGTCATCTTTTTGGGTGGTACTTTTGGTACTCTTTGACCTTTCGTGTTCCAAGGTTGAGTGGTGACATTACAAGGAGACTTTCTTGGCTCTTCTCACTGAGAACACTCTTTAAAGGTTTACAATACTATAAAAATATTATACTGGGGAAGATTGAGGGCAGGAGGAGAAGGGGGCAACAGAGGATGAAATGGTTAGATAGCATCACTGACTCAATGGACATGAATTTGAGCAACTTCAGGAGAGTCTGGCATGCTACAGTCCATGGGGTGACAAAGAGTTGGACACAACTTAGTGACTGAACAGCGACAACAAGAACGTATCATTGTGAGACCTCCCTCCCCTTGCAACATTATCCTAGTGATGTTTAAACTCTTTTAGTGGAGAGTCTCCTCCAAAATCTTTGCTCAAATGACATCATAGCTAGAACCCAACATACAGTACAGATAAGGGTGGAGTATGATTGAAGGGAAAGAAAGGGTGGGGCCCTGATCACTGGTGCTCGGCTCCCCTAAGCCTCCCTCTAGCCTCTGAGTTAGCCCATGTCTCCTGTGAGTGATCCGGAGCATCATTCAGTAAGTCCTTACATCATTTCTGCTCCTCACAGTGACCTAATGCTGCCCCAGCAACGGGGAGGCAGCTGAAGAGGAGAGAGTCACCCACATACTGCTTGGCCCAGTTCAAGGCATGTCTGTCATGGCAGGGATGCAGGGGAAGGGGCTTCTCTGAGGTCACTGGTGGGGTAGGGTCTAGATTCTCTGTAGGCTTTCTTCTAGAGGAGAGCCTATCCTCATAGAACTTAGCTCATGAGTTCCTAGGCCAGTTAGAATTTTTGAGCACTGGCCTCCACGTAGCCTGTCTTCAAAGTGGTTCAGGGAGCCTGCTGTGAAGGCCTTCAGGAGGTTTTGCAGCCTATCTTGAACTTCACTCAGGCTGCTCCAGTTCCTCTCGCTTTGCAGACTCAGGTGTGGGAATCTGGACGGCCCTGCAGTGGTCTCCACCAAGGCTCAGGAGATCCATCATGCTTATCTGGCCTCTCACGCTGCTGCCAAAAATAGGACAACTGCAGGCATGGTGTTAGTGGGTGTATTTGGCTTATGTACAAGGATGAATGAATGCTGTCTTCCAGGGCCTCTTGTTTCTGTAACATGTCGTGTGCCAATGAAGTGAAAAGTGTTAGTTGCTCAGCCATGTCCAACTCTTTTCAACCCCCATGGATTGTGGCTCACCAGGCTCCTCTGACCATAGGATTCTCCAGATAAGAATACTGGAGTGGATTGCCATTCCCTTCTCCAGGGGATCTTCCCAACCCAGGGATGGAACCTGGATCTCCTGCATTGCAGGTAGATTCTTTGCAATCTGAATTCTTTGCCACCAGGGAAGTCCCATTTGCCAATACTTCAGTATTTTCGCCTGTGAAATGGGTATATAAATAAATATGTGTAGGGCTCACTAGAAGATGAAAGCTCTTTGAAATTGTTGATTGTAGATCCAGACAGTTGAATGGCTGGCTTCTCTCTTCAAACCGGTTAACTACCATGCTCCATAAATATCATTACTGTTTTTGTTCTGAACATGAAAAAAAAAAAGATGAAAGCAGTGACCTCTTGTCTAAACTTCGTTAGTGATTTTTAGATTGACTCTGTACGCCAAAGAACTGCCTGTCAGTTTCCTACAGGGGAGAGCTGATGGTGGAGAGGAAAGGAACAAAGTTTTTTTATTGATCTCAGTTTCCCTGTTGACTCACCCAGTGGGTTTGGAATGACATCCCACGTCTCCATATCTACCATAGCCATGCGGTGTGGATGTTACCCTTTTGCCCACCGAGTGGAGGATGAGGGAGAATTCCAGTGATGACATGAAGAACGTGAGTTGCAGAGTGAAGGAACGCCTCCTCAAAGGCCGATTCAATTTTAGGAATCTTAAGAAAAGCCATCCTGGTTTAGAAGCAGCTTCAAGAAATTTGGCACTGGATTTTAGCTTTGCTCAGAGAGAGCAAGGAGGAAGGAGATGCTGCTTTTTCTGGAATTCTAGGACCTTCCTTTGCAAGGTCAGCAGTGCGGAGATATACCCTAATGATCCATGATTGCCTATGTTTGGAACGGAAGTATTTAATTTGGTCTAATTGTGGCAATTTCTAGGAGTCATTGGGAAATTCAGCAGCTAATGAACGTGCCCCTGTTCTGTCAGATCCCTATTGGAATATTCAGTGTTCTCTTTTTCATACTTATCAGCTAAGGGAATTTCTGAAATACATTTCTGGAGCCTACCGTGGTAAAAACAGGGATATGAAAGCCTCCTTCTTTCCCACCAATGAGTCCCAACATCGCAGATGAATGTCACACTTGTGTTAAAAACAGGCCATTGATTCCCAGCAGGCTCTGGCCAGAGCCTTTGCCTCCCAGGACTGTGCCAGACTGACCTCCTTTTCCTGCTGCCACGACCTTTGGGGGCCTCCATGAGTCTTCATTCAGTGTAGGGCTTGTGGGTATCCAGGCCTGCAGGCAGACACACTTCTACAGAGCTGGATCAGAGAACGGAAGACAGAGGATGAAGGACATTGGACTATTCATTTCCCCTTTTCTCTCTTTTGGCATTGTGCTCAGTTTTGCTAACAGCTGATGGAACTGTCCTATCTGGAGTAAATGACCTAGATGCATATTTCTGAAATTATATTTTGGGGCATACTAGTCCCCCTCCAATTCTGGGGAGGCTGCGTATTCTATCTCCCTCTTGATGATTCTGCATGCACATTTACATCTTAAAGACCATGCAAGTCCTAGAGTAAAGTGACCTGGACAAGTTTGCCTTTGTTTATCCCAGTGGTTCCCAGGGAGCCCGAGAGGTTGGGATCCTGATGTTGCTGTCCTGGACTGACTCCTTTGAATAAAGCTCACATGTATCCAAAGGAATTGCAAGCCTGTAAATTTTCAGCATCTGGTTTTGTGCCCTTGAGCAAGTCACCTAACCAGGACACGCTTCAGTTTCCTTGTCGATAAAAGGGAAATGATGAAACTTGCCTGGCAAATCCCATGGACCGAGAAGCCTGGTAGGCTGCAGTCCGTGGGGTCGCTAGAAGTCAGACATGACTAAGCGACTTCACTTTCACTTTTTACTTTCATGCATTGGAGAAGGAAATGGCAACCCACTCCAGTGTTCTTGCCTGGAGAATCCCAGGGACGGGGCAGCCTGGTGGGCTGCCGTCTCTGGGGTCGCACAGAGTCGGACACAACTGAAGCGACTTAGCAGCAGCAGTAGCAGCAGCCTACTTTATAGTATAGCATTGTCATGACAGTTAAGTGCTTTAGTTTGGCTCTTGAAATATATGGCCTGTGGTTGTTAGCTATTATTATTCATCTCATTAATTATTACTTTTCTAAAGTCTTTGGAGAAAGGAATGGCTACCCATTCCAGTATTCTTGCCTAGAGAATTCCATGGATAGAGGAACCTGGTGGGCTACAGTCCATGGGGTTGCAAAGAGTTGGACATGAATGACTGACTAACAAAAGTCTTTTAATACTGTGCTGAGGGTTGTTATTGTTTTCTTTTGGTATCGCAGAGTGTGGCATAGTGTAAGAATATCTTACCTAGGAGTGAAAGATGGCAAAGCACCATTGTTTTACTTAAGCCTCATGGCAATCTTGCAAGGAAATTGCTGTTGTCTCTTTTTATGGTAGAGGAAGCAAAACATCCTGAGCAGTAGAGAGGCTGGTCCTAAGTCACACAACACATGGAAGACTCAGTGGCTCCAAGTCCACGATCCCCGGCATCTCTGTAGAGCTGCTTGTCAACCAGCCCTTTATGGGGCCCCAGAGACAGGAGGCTGATGTCAGCGCCTCGTGGATCCTCCTCATATGGTGAGGGAGCCCTCAGTCCAGATCTGAATTCCTCCCTTCCCTAACTCCTTCCCTTAAAAGAGAAGAGGTAATATCCATGTCATCTGTGCACAGTGAGGCTAATAACATGGGATGTGAGTGTCAAGTACAAGGCCCAGCATATCGTCGGTATTCAGTAAGTCCCAGCTCACAGTGATGCTCTGAATCAGCCTTTCAGGATGTTTTCCATGCAGGATCTCATGTAATCTTCTCGACACCACCAGGAGGTCTGTACTGTTCATTTTTCAGAGGGGGAACTGAGTTACTGTGTGATTAAGTGACTTGGTCAAGGTACAAAGGCCACAGATCATGAAGTTGAGGTTGAAACCCCAGCAGCCTTACTCTGTGGAAACTCTTTCCCCATTCCTCTTCTTTCGGCCATGTTCTAGAGTGCTTACATGGCTGGTGCTGACCCTCAGCAGGGCAGACTGGCAGTGGACACTTTGATCTTGTCTCTGTAGGACAGTGCTGTCATTTGGGCTTGAAGATGGCATTCCTGGGGCAGGAGAATAAAGCAGAAGTTTAATACTGTTTCTCCAGGAAGGAAGTACCAACTCTGGTCTTGGGTTGAACAATTTAGTCAGAGATGGTGGCTCATTCATATATGCATGCTCGGCTGGGTCATAATCTGTGCCACAGCACAGGACCCAGAAATCCCAGTGGACCTCTTTAACAATCCAAATGACCAGAAGTGACCCTTCTAGCAAGACAAACTGAAGAAGTCCCCAGACAGTCTTCCAGTTGATCGAGGAAGAACCCAAGCATTGTAGAGCAGTGAGAGAGAGAGAAAGAGGGATGGCACAAGTTCTTGATCTGAATTCTCCAGATAAATTCTAGTTAATGATTTCAAAATCATGGATGCCCTTCAACTCGAAAGACAAGAACAAAACGAATGACCAGAGATACAGATGTTAAGACACTAGAACAGGAGGGAGAACGGAACACACGGGACAGTGTGAGGTTACCAGCACGGCTTTCCTATGGCTTTTGGAGTCCAGGGAAAGATTCGGTCTGGGTTATTAATGGAGTATTGACTTGGATGTGCTGAGCAGTTGGAACATTGTTGTTTCCTAGACAAGAAAGCACACTCGGCTTTGTACGACTGGACTTTAAATTGCTCAGTGGAGCATCACTTGCTGTCGGCCTGAGTCTGTAAAGACCCGCAATTTGGAAAGAACAACTGTCGTAGTATTCTCATGTTCCAGGGATGGTTGTGGAGAATAGCAAGTTCTGTCACTCAATGAAAGCACATTTTCTCAGGATATCCCTACTCTGCCTTCTTTGACTCAGGGTCCTGTAAACATTCCGGTGGGGAATGGGAGTACATTCCCAAGGGTAATCAGTACATGAATGTGACCAAGATTTGAGTCCGTGGGGATGGAGATAGGTACAGCTGTGCAGCCATGGGGGTGAGGGATGAAGGCAGAGCCAAGGCAGAAAGGGAGTGCCTCCCTCATTCATTGATCCAGCCAGCATTGATTGAGCACCCACTGTGTGCCAAGTGCTGCTCCAGGCATGGACATAAAGCCTGATGGATGAGAATGATGACTGGTGATGGATGTGTCAAGCAGGACCACTCATAACCACTCATAGAGTCAGCCAGGGGGGCTGCAAGACAGAGGGGAGGGCTTGCTCCCTTGGGAGTCGAAGACCTGTGTTGTATGATGATGCTTCCTTAATAACTCAGGTTGGTTCTTCTCTACTCTCAGAGCCAATTTAGTTGGAAAAGCACTTTCTTCCTTCGTTCCCTCCCGTCCTGGCCTCTAGCAACTGGTATTCATTTTGCCTCTGTTCCCCAGCCTGAAGGGTGGACACGGGCACGAAACCTATAACTTCATCTCTTTGGATTTAGTTTCTGAACAGAGAGAGAAGGTCTTCCAGACCCACAGTCAGCCACGTGCTTCTCCGGGGAGGCACATCCCCCTGAATCTTTGGTTTTTCTTTCTGAAGGAACTAAGTCCATGATTTCGGATCAGGGCAGTACCAGCTGGTAATGGGGAGCCAGGAGACCTAAACTGGAGAATGAGGTACAGTTCTAAGTGTCAGACTTGGGACCTGTGCCAGGGAGAGCAGAGTAGGTTGAGGGTTCCACCGTGTCATACATGTAGAGAATTTAGGACCATGCCAGATGTGTAGGGGGGTCCAGGAAAAGTTAAAAACAAGTAACACTGGGAAGGAAAGCAGGAAACCCAAGGCAGTCATTCATTCAAGATTTATTCGTTCAGTCAAGAATCATTTCTTGAAAACTCAAGTCAGTGGGGCAATGATTCTGTAGCCAGACTGAGTTCAAATCCTGGTGCAGGATTTTGCTATCTTTGTAATCTTGAGCAAGTTACTCAATTATTCTCTATTCCTCAGTTAGTTATCTCATTTGTAAAGTGGGCATAGTCAATAATAATAAGTTGGGGTTGTAAGAAAGACTAAAAGAGATCATGAGCTCCTGTGTTTGTTAGTATCTCGTTGTTTGTTTATTCCACGGCTGTTGATTGGTCTGATGTTGTGATCTATCTAGGAGATAGCCAAGGTCCCTGCTTTCACCAGTCTTTTGTTCCAGTAGAAGAGGCAGATTACCTAAAAAGCAAACAAACTGATAGATTTGAAAATAGTGAAAAGTGCTTTAAAGAAATAAGAGAATACTGGGAAGTGAGTGATTAGAGGTGAGGATCACTAACACATAGGACAAGAGGAGAGGGAAAGACCCACACAAAGATCATTCTGTTGAAAACCATGAAATTGCAAGCTTTTGGAATTTCTCTCTCTCTCTCTCTCACACACACACACACACATACACACACACACACGAGGGAGGGAGAAAGCCCTCCCTGAGTTTCCAAGAGAGGCAAGCAGGATGAGCAGCCCAAAATAAATACAGTTAAATAAAGATTGATTCAGAGGCCAAACAAGCTTCAAGATAATTATTTCTCCCGGTAGTGAATCATTATGGCTCACAAATGAATTCATCTTTTCATGTTTTCAGTTCCAAAGGTCTCTGATAGATGGATTAATCCTCTTTTTCTCCTGGCTTCTTTCACCTGATCCCCTCACCTCCTTGAATTAGAATGAAGGGCCATTCATTCGGAGAAATCTATTAACTCGCAGCTCCTAGACTGCTGGCTTTCCACTCCTCCTGGCTTGGGTCCTGCCTCTCAGGGCGAGAGCCCTCACGTGTCTCTGCTGTCTTCCTTCATGTCCCCTTTGGGCCCGTGGCTGAGGCAGGAAAGCTCACCAGTTGCTCCAGTGGCCCCTGTATCTTTCCCAGAGCCCACAGTTAGGAGGGATGTGGGAACCTAGGAGCTGGGCATCACTTCCAGGAGGCAGAGGATACCCATGTAGTCCAGTGCAAGGTGGCAGAGCTTCCATCAGCCTGGGCCCTACAGTGGGAGCATGGAGTGGACCCCAATCCACTGTCTTCATTGATCTCCAACTTCCTGGCTTCTCTGGGCCTCAAGGACATGTTACTCCTTGTATTTTTGTAGGCTTTCAAAAACCTCTGCCAATGGATTAGTCAGCCTTGGATAGGCCTGTTTCTTTTAACTTTTCCCCTCTTAAAATAATTCCCACACCTCTTCCTGCCTAATCACTCTATCTGACATCCCTGCTCTATTTTTTTTTCACATATTTGCCATTCTATGATATTACCTTATTTGAGTGTGTATATATATGTGTGTGTGTGTATATATATATGTACATATATGTAAGTATTTCTGTCTACTCACTAGACTGTAATCTTCCATCTATTTATATATCACCATCTCCTCGGTGCCTAGAACAAAGTCTGGGGCAAAGAGGATGCTCAGTAAGAATATGAATATACAAAACAGAAAAGCAAACACAGATATAGAGAACAAATGAGTGGTTACCGGGAGAGGGGATAGGAAAGTGGGAAGGACAAGATAGGTGTAGGGGAAAAAAGGGTTATTTGGGGATTATAAGAAATCATGTGTGTGAAACTTGTGAAAATTGTAAAGCACTATAGAATTTAAAGAATCTTTCATTTACTTTCTTTTTCTTAAGTGGAAAGAAAAAAGACTGTGAATGAATGAGTGCCAATTGCCAGGGAGGCACCTCCCTGCCACCTGCTGCTTCTCCGGTCCCTCAGCTCGGCTGTGCTGACTCACTGAAGTCAAAGTTGCTCAGTCATATCCAACTCTTTGAGACCCCATGGACTATACAGTCCATGGAATTCTCCAGGCCAGAATACTGGAGTGGGTAGCCATTCCCTTCTCCAGGGGATCTTCTCAACCCAGGGATCGAACCCAGGTCTCCCGCATTGCAGGCAGATTCTTTACCAGCTAAGCCACAAGGGAAGCCCAAGAATACTGAAGTGGGTGGCCTATCCCTTCTCCAGGGGATCTTCGCGACCCAGGGATAGAACCCGGGTCTCCAGCATTGCAGGCAGATTCTTTGCCAGCTGAGCCACAAGGGAGCTCAACAGATGGTAGAAAGTGTGGTCAGGATGATACACTGCAGAGCCAGGCTGCCAGGGCCTCAACACAACGTGCCAGCTGTGTGACCTTAGCCAAGTTCATCCATACCTCAGTTTGCTCATTTGTGAAATCTGAGAGGATCAGTACCTTAGAATTGTTTTCCAGATCAAGTGAGCTGCAAACGGCTCAGAGAAGTGCCTTAACTCCTAGTAAGATCCTGTGGACTTCCCAGGTGGCGCTTGTGGTAAAGAATTTGCCTGCCAGTGCAGGAGCCACAAGAAACATGGGTTCGATCTCTGGGTCAGGAAGATCCCCTGGAGGAGGGCATGGCAACCCACTCCAGTGTTCTTGCCTGGGGAATCCCACGGACAGAGGAGCCTGGTGGACTACAGTCCGTAGGTCAGACATGACTGGAGTGACTTAGCACAGCACAAGTATTATCATTGTTACCAGTCATCAGTGGAGAAGAGGGGCCTGCCCACTGGGCAGCCCCATCAGTAACCAAGAAGCCTGGCCTCAGTGCTCACCAGAGGGTGGGGAGGCGCTGGGGGGTGGGGCAGGGGCCCTTGGGGTCCATTCAGCAAGAAGATACAGCCACACTGAAACCTGGTCCCTAGACCCCACTCAGTCTAGAGAAAGGATCCCTGGGAAAAATGACTGACCCAGATGTGGGCAGAAGGTCCTTTTCTCAAGGTTGAAGCTCTCCATGGCTCAGAGAGGCCACATCCTCAAGGCGCTGTCCTTGCCCTGACCTTCAGCAGTATTTCCATAATGTTATTAAAAATTGAGGTACGCTGACCAAAATAGTGACACTTTGCAGTGATGGGACTTCACCATGCTCCTCTGGGCACAGCGAACATGTTCAATGACATGCCACCCCTGCGATGGGCCCAATCACAAGTGCACACATTAGCCTCTGATTATACCCTTGTTGAGTCTCTCTTGACAGGAAGGAAATGAACTTACCTCGTGTCACCTCTGTAGTCTGCAAGCAGCCTTGGCTTCTGTGATAAGAGCACCTTTTGCTCTTAAGTGAGTCCAAGCAGGAAGTGTTCCTGTGGCCAGCCCTTCATGTGTCTGTGTGTTCGAGTCTGGGGGTGGCTTGAGCTGGTCATCAGTGAGTTAGTGCAGGAAACGCATTTAAAACAAACTGCTGGCACAGGGTAGGAGCTTAGGGAGGTTGGCTGTTTTTCTTTATTATGGGTGAGCTGCCTCCCTTACTAAAGGGGGAAGTTGGGGTGCAGGGGAGGCCTAGAGAGGCAGGCAGGGAGAGGAGTCTCTGCGGGGTGGGCTAGTTTATGTAGGTTTTGCTTCCCTTTGAGGGCAGTAAGCTTCTGGAAAGAAGGAATTCTTGCCACACTGTTCTGAGTTTTGCTCAGAATTCCCCGCAGGCCAGAAAGTGAGTTGGGAATGGACTCTGTGACGCTGTGATCCTTTCAGACTGAGCTGCTGAATCTAGCTTCTAAGGGTGTGGGACTCCTGGTGAGGGGCAGCTGACCTCTCTCTCTCACCAGTGCATCCCCTCTCCAATAAATACCCTGATCCTTCAGCAGCCTGTCCACAGGAAGCCAGCCCTCCCCTCTCCTCCGTCTCACAGCATTTAGACACACAAGGAGTCTGGGGACTGCCATCCAAAGAACTGTGCCTGAGAGCTGAGAAAGGGTTTTCCCTTGATCTGCAGAAGGGCAGGATTCCATCAGCACATCTTCTGGAAAGTTAGCAAACCAACCTTTCCCCTACCATTTCCTTGGAGTTGTTTGCTCTTTGGTTTGTAAAGTGGACACATTTCCTGTCCTCAGTGAATTCCCAGGGGCCAGAGTCAGCCTGGCCCTGTGTGGACGGGGCTGTGAGGTCCTGGGAAGCACTAACAGTTTGGTCTGGTCTCATTGCAGAGGCTGAATGGGGCACTACCTCCAAGTCCTTTCTGGCTCTTTACAGCTGCTCCAGCAGAATCTCCTGGGGCATGAGCCACACCTGAGAGGTTCCACTCTAGAGGGAGGGCACAGTGGGCTTCTGGAGGCTTGGGTACCACTCTCTTCCCCCACTGCCAAGTTCAGAGCCTCAGCCAAACCTAGTAGCAATGTTAAGAGCCTGGGCCTGGCCTGTGTGGGGATGGATCTTTGCCTGCAAGGAATGAAGTCTTCAGCGACTGGGAACACCAGGCAAATTGCCACATCCTTCCACTGTGAAAATGAATGGGAGCGGGGGACCAGCAAGGGAAGAGTCACATAGAGACCTGCAGAGAAATGGAGGAGGGGAAAACTAGAGAAAAGAGCCAGACAACAAGACAGACAGACTCACAGGAAGAAGGATAGAAAATGGTCACTATAGCCATCGAGTATCTACCAAGTAGGTTCCAGGCGCCAAGATGAGCACTTTGTGTCTTGTAGCTCATTTAATCTTAGCAATGGTAGGATGGAATAAGTACTATTCTCAACTTTTTTTTGTTTTCTGTAGTAAAGGCAGAGGACATTCAGCAAGGTCAGGCGTCTTATCTAAGGTCACACAGGATTCAGTGGGAGCTCAGGACTAGAACCCAGGTTTTCTTGACTGCACAGCCCATATGCTTATCCCCCTGCAGAAATGCCTTGACCTTGGGAGTATGACCAGTGTGGCAGAGCACCTCTGAGCCCCGCTGCAGGCCCACATGATGAGAGACATATGGTGCTGTCTTTTGTAGTAGAGATACACTGGTCTAGAGACTGCAGAGAAAGCAGATGGGAGACCATTATGTATCTCACCCTTGACCTCGTGTTATTAGGATGCTTTAGGGGACCACTCCAGTATTCTTGCCTGGAGGATCCCAGGGACAGAGGAGCCTGGTGGGCTGCCGTCTATGGGGTCTCACAGAGTCGGACACGACTGAAGCAACTTAGCAGCAGCAGCAGGGGACCAACAGAGAGCACCATTCTTCTACACAAAATGAAGTCTGGACGTAGGTGGCTGCTGCTGCCAGTTCAGCTATTGTATCATGACAAGGTCGACCTCTCTAGAATGTCAAGATTCTTTTGGCTTTTCCTCGTGGTTGCAAGAAGAAGGGGCGACATCAGAACTACTATGTATTTTGGGAAGAACAGAAGGGCAGCATCAGGTTAAGCTGTCTCCTCCTCCTTATCAGCCTTCTTCCCATGCAGAGTATATGACATGGCCATTCAAAGCTACAGTGAGGTGAGTAGGCAGCCTTTAAACCTCTAGGACAGGTAGAAATCCACCTTGGGCAAGCCTAACTGCAGTGTCTACAATATTCCAACAAACCAGTGAAGCCCACAGCCAGTGGTAAGCTTCATTCCCTGCCCACAACCAGCCAGGCCAGCCTGGACTGGCGGCCTCATCCAGGTAGTGGCAAGTGGCAGGGATAGGGGAGGCCAGGGCACTCAGCTCCTTCCTGCCCTGCTGCTGCTGGAGGTGGCGATGAACTCTATCCTGTCTGTCATGTCTGTAAAACCGAGCCTGGAGTCTCTCAGCTCTCCACTGCCTGCCTTCTCTGCAGCCTGTTGCATGGCTCACATCCCAGGAGAAGCGGCAGATTAGATCAGTGAAGGAGGGAGAGGCTGGGAAGGGAGCCGAGGAGGCATGAATGTGGATTTGACAAGAGTTTCAAAAATATCGTATTATTGATTTGGAAGAGACATGGGAGAGGAAATGTAAGAGACAGGTGTTAAGAGGCTAGGCTGAGCTGGGTGTGAGAGAGGCTGCCTGTGTTTTGATTGGAGGTAATATCAGACCAGTGTTTCTCAGCCAATTTTTCATTACTCCCTGACTGTGGAGTCTTTTTTCTTTTCTTTTTTTTTTGGCATTTTTTTCCCTAATCATCTTCTCTACCCTTCCCCCAATGAAATTTTAATATCATAGATATACAGTATATCTGTTTAGGTACTGTATGTATATCTAAGCTTTTATCCAAGAGGAGTGGGGTTTTATTTTTTATTTACCACCCCCGCCCCCAATACCCGTGTTTGCCCCCTTGGAGGAGATATGTCCCCATCAAGAATATTGCAGTAGACACATCTCTGGGGTCACATACGGGTTTCCTTGGGGGAGGGGAAGGACTGGCCACTATGCTTAGACCTTGTGCAGAAGGGGAGTGGGAAGGAATCTCCCATTTCTCGAGCACCTGTTCTATGCCAGGCACCAAGGTGGTGCCTCATAGACACGCTCTCACCCGACAGGTCACAACTGAGGGCATCACAATTAAGAGGTTCACCCCTCCCTTGAAGAAACCCAACTTGCCCTGATGAAGGAGGTAATGCTACCACTGTGACAGAATGGAGCCAAGTGTCAAATGGTTTCGAGCTGGTGGGGTGAGGAGCAGGATGGACGAGCCTGTGGCAACACTTTCTGTTGGGGCTGGTTGGGAACAGGCCTTGAAGACCCAGAAATAAGACGGGAGGCAGGCCAGGTGGTGGGACTAGCAGGAAGGTAGGAGGCTCAGGGCCCAGATGGGACTCTGGCTGGAGATGAGGAATCTTACCAGGGAGCTGGGGGAACCCAGGTTGGAGCCCTCCCAGGCAAGGCGAGGAAGCCCTGGGGAGGCCTGTTTATTCTTTGAGGTCTGGTTGGAACGTGGTCTTCAGCCAGGAAGCCAGCTCTGATACTGAGCACAATGGCCTTGAGGCGACGTGGTTCACAGGTTAGGGCAGGAGACGGTAACATAAAGGGCAGGCATCTGGGGTTCCTAACTCAGAAGATTCTGGAAATTAACTGGTCTTTTTGGAGTTTCCTAGTGGAGCAAATCTCTGAAAGAAAGTGGCAGAGTCTATGACCAAAAGAATAAAAGACTAGAATCTTCTTTCCTTGTTCTCCAAAGACCTGCCAGCCCTCTCCTGTTTTCCCATACAGGGTGAGGTACCTCTGCAGTGGACAGATAGTTACACGGGCCCTTTTGGACATGATGGTCAATGAGAAAAGGCTTCTGTGACAAACGACCCCCGAATCTCAGTGGGGTGGTGCCACAAAGGCGTGTTTCCCCCTTGTGCATATGCTTTCCATGCTTTATATGGTACAGGCTTCTGGAACCTGTATTGTCTTTCCCCCAGAGCCTTATTTTCTCATATGCTTCCACTGGTGGGGGAAGAGAGCATGGGGAGAACTGTGCACAGCTCTGTAAGTTTCGGCCAAGGTGTGACTCCCACCACTTCTGTTGACATTTCATTGGCCGTTGTAGGTTACCTGGCTTAGCCTGACTTCAAAGGGGACAAGGAAACATAATCCTGCATATAACCTGCATGAAAAGCAGGAGATATTTGTGAAAGACTCTAAGGATGACCACAATGGTAATAATGAATGATGAAGATATTAAACTGATTTTTCAAGATCAGGGAGAAATGTTTTCTTCCTCTAGTTTCTCTAATGATCTCTCTATTAATGCCCATATTATGCTGTTCAGTAAATATTTGAGAAGACCCTTGAGAGTCCCTTGGACAGCAAGGAGATCAAACCAGTCAGTTCTAAAGGAAATCAACCCTGAATATTCGTTGGAAGGACTAGAATCTGGACTTTGGCCACTTGATGCGAAGAGCCAACTCATTGGAAAAGACCCTGATGCTGGGAAAGATTGAGGGCAGGAGGAGAAGGGGGTGGCAGAGGACGAGATGGTGGGATGACATCACTGACTCAATGGACATGAGTTTGAGGAAACTCCAGGAGATAGCAAAGGACAGGGGAGCCTGGCATGCTTCAGTCCATGAGGTCACAAAGTCAGACATGACTTAAACTGAACAACAGCAACAAAATATTTGTTGGCCCAAGTTAAAACTCCCAGGAATAAGGACTATGTTGAGAAGAGACCTACAGATACTTACTGAGGACCCGCACACTGCGTACCAGGCACAGTGCTGGTAGACAGAGCAGAATCCCAGTCACTCAGGGTGGTGGGTCTTCTGAAGCTGACAGATGAGTTAAGTTCCCTCTGGCTTCCAGAACACCCTGGACATCCCTCTGTCCTAGCACTAGTCCAATTGCTTGTTGATCGACTCTCTAAATTAGGAATTAAAAATGGGGTTGAGGAACCTTCCAGAAAAAATGGCCCGCGAACCAGTGGCAAGCACAGGCCGCACACGTGACAGGTCTATGATGCATTCCTTCATAGTACTTTGCTTTTGACAGTGGTTCTTTCATCCTTTATTCTGTCTGTTCCTTTAGGTAAGGCAGGTATTAGTTGTCCTATTGAACAGGTAGGTAAGCAGCCTTAGAGTTGGCGCATTAACAAGGTCAGCTTATTTCCTTAAAGATAGAAGCTCATCTCTCTGGCTGTATTAGCTGAGCTGGACCTTTCAAGTTCAGGCTTCCCATCAGCTCCCAACGCCATCCATCAAATATTCTCAAATTGGTGGAGCTTAAAAATGACAGCCATTTGAACCTGAGTAGAATTCACTATTATTAAAACAGCATTCTAAATTTTAATCTTGCGCACCGACTCTTTAATAGCTTCTACTTTTGCTAAAAAATTATGGGCCATGCTCACAGACATTCAATTTAAATTCTGTCAGGCAAGACTGATTTCCAGTATCACCAGATTCTTCTTCCTTCCCTCCTGCCTCCTCCCTCCCTCCCTCCCTCCCTCCCTCCCTCCCTCCCTCTCTCTCTCTCTCTCTCTCTCTCTCTCTCTCTCTCTCTCCCCCCTCCCCTTTCTTCTGTTTTTTTTTTTTTTTTTTTTTAATAGCCCTGAGTTAATTTTTCACTGCTTGGTGATTTGAGAGTAAAGAACTCTGAGAGAGCATGTCTTTATTTGCAACCCCTTTATCCTTTCTCCTCTAGTTGTTGGCCATCTTTCCAGTCTAGGCATTGGTGAATGAAGGCAGGCTCCTCTGCGGGGGTCAGATAATGATTCCTTTTTCTGGGGCATCTTCCTCATTGTCATGATACCAGATAAGTTTAGTGATAAGTACTGCCACCCTCCCCACCCGTGCTCTTTCCGTGCTCAGTCTCCTTGTAGTTGCAGGAGGCTCCTGGGAAACAATGGCCCTCTAGGAAAGACGCCTTCCTTTATGGATGCATCTCCTATTTCTCTTTTCTATCTTCCACCCGCCCCGCCCCCAACCCCTTCCTGCAATGTTACCTTCTTCCTCTTGTTCCCATCCCAGTTTCTTACCTTGTACCAAGATTGGGGTCAGGGACTGGAGGGGGTGGTGGGATTGATAAAGAAGGATAGACAAGGGCAGATAAAGGATGAGCATGAATTTTGGGGTCAGACCTGGTTTGAATTTCTCTCTTTGCCAGTGGCTGACTGTGCAATGCTGGAAAAGTCACTTTGTTTCTCAGAGCCTCAGTTTTCTCATCTGTAAAATGGAGTTAGTGATACATATCTCCTAGGGGTATGTATCTCATATGGATCAAATGAAAAAAAATGCACTTAAAGTGCAGTGCTGAGCACTGTACCTAATAGCATCTGTAGCAAACAGGCTGTTCTTTCCTCTTTTCTTCTCTGTACCTTCTGCTTTCCAACCCAGCAGGTCTCAGCCTTAAATACCATTATACTCACCTAGGAGCCTCTCACATGTGCCAAAATCCCCAGGCTTCAGTCTAGACGAGTTAAATCAGATGTGGGGATGCATGGCTGTGGCTCTGTCACTTTAAAAATTTCTTGCAGGTAAGTCTGATGCATGCAAGAGCTGGGAATAGTTCCAGTTCCCTAGGGTTGCCTAAAGCCTGAGTGTACTGTTCTTTAGAGATCAGAGGAACCTTGGGTTAGTGCTTGTAGGCAAAGACCCAGATCTCTCATTAGTGCTGGGATAGGTTTTAGTTTTCCTAACTGTACCTAAGAGAATAAAGGCAAGA
The DNA here is from genome assembly GCF_032405125.1 of Capricornis sumatraensis. Taxonomy (NCBI): domain Eukaryota; kingdom Metazoa; phylum Chordata; class Mammalia; order Artiodactyla; family Bovidae; genus Capricornis; species Capricornis sumatraensis. The sequence goes on from NC_091078.1 coordinate 12,319,528, forward strand.
GATGCGGTGGAGTCAGGGTTCGTGGGTAGGACTAGGTACTCTCTTCCTTTTCTTCTTGGGATGCCTACGCTTCCCTTCCACCATCATCCTTGCTATCAAGGGGTGGGCAGAGGGGGATGGGAGGGAAGGAAAGAGGAGAAAGAAAGGAGGGAAGAGAGTGGTGTTCCTCCTGGTGGCCACCGTCCACATGTGGCTGTTAGACACTTGAAATATGACTAGTCTGAATTGAGATGTGCTGTGTCGAGTACACACAGAGTCGGACATGACTGAAGCGACTTAGCACGCACACATGTGCCATGCTGCTGCTGCTGCTGCTAAGTCGCTTTAGTCATCTCCAACTCTGTGCGGCCCCATAGACGGCAGCCCACCAGGCTCCCCCGCCCTTGGGATTCTCCAGGCAAGAACACTGGAGTGGGTTGCCATTTCGTCTCCAATGCATCAAAGTGAAAAGTGAAAGTGAAGTCGCTCAGTCGTGTGTGACTCTTCGCCACCCCATGGACTGCAGCCTACCAGGCTCCTCTGTCCATGGGATTTTCCAGGCAAGAGTGCTGGAGTGGGCTGCCATTGCCTTCTCCTACACACGTACCATATACATATTCACACATTAAGTACAAAAAAAGAGAAAATAATACATCTCATTGACACAAATTTTAAAAATATTTGGTGCATATTAAAATGATAATATCTACTGGGTTATGTAAAATATTACTAAAATTGGTTTCACTTTTTTCTTTCTACTTTTTAATGTGGTTACTAGAAGAATGTAACTTAACTGATGTAGTTCACATTATTCTGTTTCTATCAGACAGCACTGGTTTAACCTCTCCTTTGGCAGGATATGTTTCACATATACATGTAATTGTCTCTTAATGTTTCCTACAGACAGACATTTTGAAGACAGCGACTTCAATATCCTGTTCATTTTCTGTCTGCCAAACACCTATTATCAAAACATATTGTACTCAGCAGGAAGTAGTAGATGTTCTCTGTAGTTGTCCTTGATGATGGTGATGGAGATGATGTTGATATAATAAAGCTCAAATGTTATGTTGGGACTGTAATGCAAAGGTTTGACGAACCCTGCAAGATGACACCGTTACATTTCATAGAATAATGACCCTCAAGTACATCTTAATTGCTTGATTAATTTACACATATAAAGATCCTTGGTACATGGAGCAGAACTATCTCCAGTCATTTCTGTTTTGAGATAGAACCATTTTTTAAAAGTCTTGTGATTAATAGTGAACTGTTGCTATGGGCCAGTACTAGGTAATAGGGCTGCAGTGGCGGATGAATGAGATAAAAGTCCCTGCTCTTAGGACTTTATACCATGTGTGAAAATAAACACATTTCCAAGATAAAATGTGTATAGGTCAGATAGCATAATAAGCAGCCTGGGGAAAAACAAAACCAGGCAAAGGAGAGGGCATGCAGTGGGGTCGTGTGGATGACTTGGGAATCTTCCACGGGGCTCAGTTGAGTAAATAGCCCTTGATCAATGTTCTAAAGAAGGTGAGCGAGCCTCTTGGTACTCACTTTATCGTCTGTTTCAATCATTCACCTCACATTGTGTGTCTTTGATTCATTTATTCATTCAACAGATACATGTGTCGAAACCCTTTTGCATGTTTCTGGCAGTGGTGAGCTAAGGGTTCTCCTGCCCAAGGAGCTCACAGCTTAGTCTCTGAAGCATGAGAAATGTGCCAATTATACATCACACCCTCATCCTCTTTAAAGCAGATCCTCAATTAGGCAACACTTCAGCAGCTGCAGAGTGACTCCATCATATTCTCAGGTAACACAAGTGCTTCTCGGAAATATCCTCTAATGCAGGATGTACTGGAGCTGTTGCCTGGGGAGACGCCTCTCAAGAGGCCTGCATCTGCAAGCAGATGTGGCGAGGTGCTTGTTATCATCTTGAACCCAAAATGAGTTGAGGGCTAAAAATGGTGCAATTTCACTGCAGTGTGGCAGTTGGAATTTAGGCATGGAGTTTATTTTTGAACTACAAGCACAGGACTGGTTTGGAGTGACGTGGTTTGAAAGGTCCCAGGCTATTCTTGGTAGAAGTTGTATCTCATCCATTTAGCCCATTAAGAGAGGTACCAACAGATCCTCTGCTCAGGACAATCTAAGGTGTTAAGACTCACATCCTACCTTATATATCACCTGTGCCTTTACTATTTCCCTTTGTGGGATGGGCTGGCAGAGTTGAGACCCACCCTGACCAAATGAAGCCATTCTGGAACTCCAGACAGGAAACAGCATGAAAATAACATGTTTAATTGACTCATATCTGATGAGTCTGCATTCTTTATGTAAGAGCCCCATTGGTCAAAAGAGTGAAGAATCGCTCTTTTGTTAACTTCACCTTCAAAACTAGAAAAGTTATCTTTAGCAAGGTTAACACAGAGACTCCTCATGGAATGAATCCAGTATCTCTCTGAGTGTGTCTGAAATTTGGAAGCTAAGATGAAGCTGACTAAGTGACTCTTCTGAGAGCCACATGCTTCTGTGGTTTCCACTTCTCTCCTCTCAGTGTCTAACCTGTCTTTTCTGACTTCCTTGCTGCCGCCTCACAGATGTGTTTATAATTCCCTGTCACTCCCAAACTCTCCTAGCTCTGCCTGATGACCCCACAAATCCCCAGTGTTCAATATCTGGTGAGGGAAGATATTCCCTCTGGGGAGGGAAGCAGATGGTGGAGTTGTTCATTCTGCCACCCTGGGAGGCAGGTGGAGGGGCAGCTAGGGTTACAGCAGGAGGTGGGGTTTCAGGGCTGAGCCTGAAGGAGACACAGCAAATCACCCAGGACCCAGGGCAGAACAGCTCACCTGGAACCAGCCCTTCTGGCAGCAGGTGGCAGCAGCTGGAGGCCATTGCAGCTCTTGAGCAAGCGAAGCTCTGTGTTGGGTAGGTGACTGCATTTATGGACTATCACTTTTTGCTTACCACCTCACATCTTTGCGTCGCTGCACTGAAGCCAAGTTCTCTGATAAACAGAGTTTTGCTCACGTGTTTCTTTGATTCAGGGCAACTTCTCATTTCCCCCTTCTCCTCCCCTGGCTGACTCCTGTGCCCTCTTTGGGTTTCAGCTTTGAGCTAAGTGTCCAGAGTTTAGTGAAAGGAGGCAGTGACATACACTGGCTTCCAGGAAATGCCAGTGCCCTACTGCCCCTCCCCCTCAATCCTCTCTGATGCACCTGCCAACCACCTGCTGTGTTCTGTCCTCTGTATTTCTGGAGCCTGGAAAAATACACCTGGTGCTGTGAATATTTGTAGCCTTGAGTAAATCCCATCTGTGTTCATGATATCATTTAATTAATTACAGACTTTTTTGATTATCCACTGAATGAGAGGAAATGGCAGCCTGGAAAAGCCAAAATAGCCAAGAAAGCCAAAAATTTTAAGATAATCCAAAATTTATTTCTTTAAGGCTTTGCAGCCTTCTGTAGAGCAATGTAGGGGAAGGGGGCAGATTATCTATCTTCTTGATCATTGCCATATTTACTAACTAAAAATGAGGATTTCAATGTTTAAATATTATCAAATGCCTTTCACTGCCTCTGTCTTCAGTTCAGTTCAGTTCAGTCGCTCAGTCGTGTCCGACTCTTTGCGACCCCATGAATCACAGCACGCCAGGCCTCCCGGTCCATCACCAACTCCTGGAGTTCACTCAAACTCGTGTCCATCGAATCAGTGATGCCATCCAGCCATCTCATCCTCTGTCATCCCCTTCTCCTCCTGCCCCCAATCCCTCCCAGCATCAGAGTCTTTTCCAATGAGTCAACTCTTCGCATGAGGTGGCCAAAGTACTGGAATTTCAGCTTTAGCATCTGTCCTTCCAAAGAAATCCCAGGGCTGATCTCCTTCAGAATGGACTGGTTGGATCACCTTGCAGTCCAAGGGACTCTCAAGAGTCTTCTCCAACACCACTGTTCAAAAGCATCAATTCTTCAGCACTCAGCTTTCTTCACAGTCCAACTCTCACATCCATACATGACCACGGGAAAAACCATAGCCTTGACTAGATGGACTTGTCGGCAAAGTAATGTCTCTGCTTTTGAATATGCTATCTATGTTGGTCATAAGTTTCCTTCCAAGGAGTAAGCATCTTTTAATTTCATGGCTGCAGTCACCATCTGCAGTGATTTTGGAGCCCCCAAAAATAAAGTCTGACACTGTTTCCACTGTTTCCCTATCTATTTCCCATGAGGTGATGGGACCAGATGCCGTGATCTTCATTTTCTGAATGTTGAGCTTTAAGCCAACTTTTTCACTCTCCTCTTTCACTTTCATCAAGAGGCTTTTTAGCTCCTCTTCACTTTCTTCCTTTAAGGGTGGTGTCATCTTCATATCTGAGGTTATTGATATTTCTCCCGGCAATCTTGATTCCAGCTTGTGCTTCTTCCAGCAGTATCATTTCACCCTTATTGGTTCCAGTCAAGGTGGAAAGAGTTGTTTATGGAAGTGGGTGTGTTTCATTGCCCCACTGTTGTCATGGTGCCATATAACATAAGGCACATTGTATAAACCAAATAAAAGGATGTTCAGGGTTATCTAAATTGTTAGTTATTATATTCCTCATGCTCAAATCTGCTGCCAGTCAGTGTGAGGAGCCTGGGAGTGTGCCAAGTGGGGTGAGCCAGGTCAGTATGGGATGTAAAAGTTTTCCAGGTAAGTCACATGTGATAAGTGAACTCTTTGCTGTTTCAGCAGGTCAGAGGTATATCAGAGAGGATGGAGAGGGAGGGGACAAAAGGATACTGGCATTTGTTTGAAGCCAGCATTGTTACAGTATCCTTTAGTCTGATTCCATGTGTCTTTGGACACTGGAAAGAGGACTGAACTAGCCTGACAGTGACGATAATGACCCAGATGTCTTCTTACTTACCTCCATCTCTATGCCACATTTTTGTTTACCTGTCAACCTTCTGAAAAGAAGCTACTATTTCCATTTTACAGATGAGAAAAACTGAGTCCTCGTAGGTTCTCACCTTTTCTACATCATTCAGCTAATAAGAGGTAGAACTGGGATTCAGACTTCTCCCTGGCTGCTTTCCCATGCTTTTCTCACTAAATCTTGTTCCCTGCACAGTCAGCCTGGGCTGTTTGGAATTCAGTCATGTCTGACTCTTTGCAACCCTATGGACTATAGTCCGCCAGGCTCCTTTGTCCATGGGGATTTTCTAGGCAAGAATACTGGAGTGGATTGCCATGCCCTTCTCCAGGGGATCTTCCCAACCCAGGGATCAAACCTGTGTCTTTTATGTCTCCTGCTTTGGCAGGAGGGTTCTTTCCCACTAGCATCACCTGGGAAGCCCCTTCTGTATAATGGGGATGACACTAATTGTCTGCTTTGGAGGGGTGTTAAGAAGATTGAAGATAGTAAGGTGCACGGCCATGTTTAAGAAAGTATTGTGAGTTCAGAATCAGATGGGGTCACTATCATTGCTTGTCTTCCATCCTGACTGCTGAACTTTCTCAGTCAGGGGCTGGGAAGACTGAGCATTCTTCACAGGAGCCAAGCTATTGGAGCCCGGGCTTTTGTGATCCGCACAGCTTGTATAAGTCTTGTGAGCCTGCTGAGCTGCTCTGGAAGCTGACAGAGTGATGGAAAAGCAAGTGGAGGGTGGTCTCAAGCATGGGGTTAAGAGTGGCTCTGTTGTCATATGGACTGAGGGCCCTTAAGCTCTCCATGGTTTTTAGGGGAATTGTAGCCCTTATGGGTCTGTCTTTCATTTTAAGACATTGATGAGCTTTTTTTATGTTGCACTCAGTGGGTAGGTGAGTAAACAAACTTTCCCATCTCTTACTTGATCTGTCTCCACAGTTTGCTCAAGAGGGAGATAGAAGCAGGCAATAACAGGAGCAGGCAGAGTGAAAGGCACCATGCAAATCAGGATGCAGGAGGGATAAAGAAGCTTTCATCTTTGTCAAGTCTGACTTGGAATAATAATAACAGTGAAAAACATTATGATATTAATAATAATAATGTTGTACTTAATGAGTTCTTACAGTGTACTTTCTATGCAATTTATATCCCTTATTTAATTTTTAAGTAAACTTATGAACTCAGTGCTATTTTTATGGTTACTTTTATAGATGAATGAACTGAGATATGAAGAGGTGAAATAAATTACCTCCTGATAGGTGAGGAGTTAAGACTGGAATCCAGGCAGTTTGATTCCAGAGGCTCACTCTTAATGAATATTCTCTGCCATTTCTTTGCAGGAGGTAAATTAGAGAAGAGAAAAATTAACTCATTTCAGGATAGGAGATTCATGTTGTTCAATTTCTTATTATCCAGGCCAGCAGAGGGGAGCCAGTGATTCCCCAAGTAATTTCTGTTAGCTCTGGTATGCATTGTGAGGTTCTTTTTGACGATAAGTTTAGAATCAGGAGCACAATAGGTGGGGAAGCCCAATTAATGAGCCAAAAAACATTTATTCTCAATAGTTGCGTGTATCTGAACAAAATTCCAAAGAGTCTCTCTTTCTGCCTTGTCCATCTCTTGGAAGTCACGATTTTCTACCTGCCTTTTGCCACTTGTCTCTTTCAGGACCACGGACAGGGCCCGGGTGTTGGCGCAGGCAAGCATTTTAGCTACGCTATACTCATGTCCTTGGCTCAGTTTCTCTTCCATAGGACATTTTTCAAAGCCTCGTAGGAAGTCAAAGTAGCGTTGTCTGAGTACCTACATGCTGACATCAGAGTGCACAATGCTTAAAATATTTTCCAAGGGTAATCTGCAAAGTGGGTAATGAGCCCCTTTCTGGTTTCTCTGGCCTTCTTGGGACTTGATGGACTCGACCCTTTGCTTTACACTGAGGCCTGCCTGCCTGAGATTTTGATCCTTCAATGTGGTTGGTTCTAAAAATGAAAGAAGGAAATAAGCATTTGCCCATTCTTCAATATCACGGGTGAGGACAATGCAAATTTATTGAGTGCTTGTTATAAACCAGATTGTGCCTTGGGTATTTTGCATATTTTATTTTATTTAACCCCCACAAGCACAACAGTCCTAGGCAACATGGATATCTATTTCAGTTTTATAGATGAAGAAGATGAGATTAGAGAGACTAAGTAAATTGCTCAGGATAATTCAGTTAGGTCATAAACAGTGGAATAGAGCTCATATTCTGAATCTTAGGGTCATCCTGTATTTATTCCCATGAGATCCTCAGAATAGAAGGGCAGGTATAACCTTTTTCTGGGCAGAAATATAGGAGATGTGATTATATTTGATAAGATTTGATGCTCAGTCTTTTGTTCTGTTAATGACCCAAGCAGGAGGGTAGTGATATTCTAGAAGCCAGGGATGGCAGGTTAAGTTGCCTTAAGAGTCATAAGGCGTGGGCCCAGAAGAAAAGATGGGTGTGCCATGCAGAAGGGTTAATAAGCACCTCCAGTCAGGATCATTTTGCTGCAACATCTGTTGCTAACCCACTGCTGTGAGAGGGAATGTCAACCCTGATGCTGCCTGGAGTAACCTTTAAACAGAAAACAGTTGCCTGTTGCAGTGAGGACCAGTGTTCTTTTGGTTGGCTGACATAAATCCTCATTTCTATGTTTCCCCACTGGCATATTTGCATTTGTGTGAAGGCATAGTGAGTAGGGATGACACATATGGATGGAGGGTCAGCTCAGTGTGGTGTCAACTAGTCTCATTAGTAACCACTGAATTGTGTTATCATTATGAGATGGAACTTCAGATCCTTCCAGAAAAATGTTTTTCTACACAGCAGGGGAACCTGAGTCCCAGAGTGGGAAAACAGGACTGAAACCATTCAGAGTGAGTGTTTGGAGGAATTCCCTGGCAGTCCAGTGGTTAGGACTCAGCACTCTCACTTCCAGGGGCCCAAGCTAGGTGAACAAAGATCCCACAAGCCTCACAATGTAGCCAAAACAAACAAGAAAAGCAAAACTCAGTGTTCAACTACTAATCCAATGCTCTCTCCTTGATTCTATGCTATCAAATGTGCAAACACAATTAATATTCAGTAACGTATAATCACATTAATATTATCAATAAAGCTTCCACCAACAGTAGAGCATTGGGCTGTATGTTTGGAAGTTTGTCAAGACAAAGAAAGCCATGGTCCTTCTCTTCAAAAAGAGGATTGACAATCTAGAGTTTGAGATTTAGAAAGATATCATCATTGAAGTAGCCTATTTTGAACCCTTATTGTATGCCAGGCACTGTGCTACGTGCTTTATTTATACTGTGTCTTAATTTAAAACTTTTAGCAAACCTATTATTAACCATGCTTACAGATTAGGTTCAGAGGAGTTAAGTAACTATTACAAAAGCTTCCATTATGAAGCTCCACATGGGGATGCAGTTAATCAGGTACAATAGATGCTTAGAAAAAAACAGAACAATGAAGAGGCTTCACAGAGGTGAGCTTTGCAGGGGACCTTGAGCTAAGCCACGAAGATTGAGTAGGATGGTGAAAATGAAGAAGGTAGACAGGACCCTCTATAAAGTGAGGAGTGCCTGAATAGTTTTCAAAGTGAAGGTGGAAGGCAGACTGGGGAAATAATGTGTAGCATGGTCTGCAAGAGTGAAAGAATGAATGACCTTCTAGGTGCTACTGAGCACATTCCCTGACCAGGCCCCATCAAGTGCAAGGTGGCACTGGGCATACAGAGGTGGGAGATATAGACCCTGCACTGAAGAATTGGGGGAGAAGACCCTGAAATAGACAACCGTCATCCTGATGATAAGGTCTGGGCAAGGAGCAGAGTGAAGGGACCATGTGAATTCTGAGGAATGGAGTCAACCTCAGTCCTCAGTGGTTTGATGAGGGTTGGGGCTTTATATTGAAAACCAGAGGGAACCAGGGAAGGATTCTGAGTTAGGGGGTGACCTGGGTGGGTCGTCTATTTGGGGAGACACTGCTGATCCTGTGGAGGGTAGCCTGGAGACTGTAAGGGCAATGCAGGGAGCACAAAGCTCCAACTGGTAACTGGCCTTGAAGGTCATTCTCTTTCCTTGTCTATTCCCTGCCTACAAGCAGCACAGGGAAAACTTCTGTTTGTGCCACTCCCCGGTGTGGTCAGCTGCCAGAGCTGCATCCTGAAGCCCAGAGCTCCCCAGAGCCAGAGCTTGAGGCCAACAGGGGATATTACTCCACGCAAAGGCTGCTGCCCCTCCTCAGCTGAGCTGGGGGCCTGTGTGTTCACCGTGCCAGCCATCCCGCCCTCCTCAAATCCCAGTGCTGAGGCTGGGCGGCTGCCAAAGGGCGGGCTTCCGGGAGACCAGGCTCACTGTAGGGGGAAGGAGGGGAGGGACGCAGCTGGTGCCAAGAGAAATATTAACTTGACATTTAGCAAAGGAGTGAATCCATTCACCGCGCTGCAACAATGAGGCGTTTGCATCCTGAGTCACCTTCTGTTTTCCTATTGTCTTTCCTCCTCAGTGGTCTGACCCAGCTGAAGTCTTGGCAGTTTAAATCAGCGTGATAATGAAAGGCAGGCTTCTGATCGGTTCAGAGTTAATGTATCTCTCATTCTGTCTCTCTCTCATACACACACACACAGACACAGACACACAGACACACAGACACAGACACACAGACACACACAGACACACACACACAGACACACACACACACACACACACACACACACAGTCCCCAGACCTGTAGTGATTTGTTCAGAAGTCCGCTTCTCCCTGGTTCCTTCTTTGATGACCCTAAATTTGCAGTTCCAGCCCAGACAACTTGGGCACCTTAAAATGCTTCTATCTTGGCCTGGCTTTCCAGCTACTAACGAAACCATTTCCAGGCAGGATAGAGCATTGATTGAAATTTTGCTGTATGCATTCAGGAAGGCCAAGAACATGACAAAAATCATCTACGTAGCCACACATGGATTTTAGTATTTCAGGGCTTTTGCCCTTTTATCATCTTCCCGGTGGCTTGGAGAGGTGAACTTCGGAAGCTAAGATCTGGATGGTTATAAAGTGCCAGACTCAGTACTGGGTTATTTAATTGGGATCCAGTGGGTCCCATTTAAAAGATGAGGCAACTGGAGAATTTTGCAGTGTTCTCAGCTGGGAATTCCAGAACTGGAAAGGATGCGATACCTCCCTGACTCTAAAGCTGCCATCCTTCTGGTGCATGAGCATGGGTCAGTCTGGAGCGTGGGCAGTATCCAGTGCACGCCACTTCCTCTGGTCGCATCCACTCCAGAAGCCTGCAGTGGTCCATGGAGAGTCTGGAGTGTTAGGAGGAGGGAACACTCCTTTTGCTTCAGTGCCCATGCTGCACCCAGAATCCTCAGAGAAGATATTGCTTCTTATCTCCTTGGCTTATTGCAACTGGATCTTGGCAGGCATCTGAATATCTGTTTCAGGACCAAGAAGCTCACAAAATGTTCTGTCCAGAAACTGCCTCCAGGAATGGATACAGGTAGATGTATGACTGAGTTCCTTTGCGGTCCACTTGAAACTATCACAATATTGTTAATCAGCTATACTCTTAATATAAAATTAAAAGGTAAAAAATACAGAAGAAATTGCCTCCAGGCCTTACCCATGACAGCTATAGGCCAGTGGATGGTTCTGTTGCTTTGCGTCCAGTCTCAGCTCTAGAACACACCTACCCCTGAATCCCCAGGCCCCCGGCCCCTCACTCTACATTATGAGGGGAATCCTACAGCCCTGATATGACACCTGACCTCTGAGTTTTGCAGTAGTATGCAAGGCAGGAGAGAGAAATAGAAAATATATATATATAAATACATTTATGTTACACAACTTTTTTGTGATCTCTGAGCTATCACTGTTAGCTTTCCAGAGCTATCTGCACATTCATATCACCCCTCTCACAGCTTAGCAGGTACATGGTGAATCTCTTGCTGTAAAATTATATTCCCGAAAAGGGATGGGCCTGAGTGCATTTAGGGAGAGTATAAAAAGCCAACCCAGGGACTTCCCTGGTGGTCCAGTGGTTAAGACTATGCCTGTCAATGCAGGGGACATAGGTTCTATGCCTGGTAACTACTGACACTGAGTACCACAGCTACTGAGACTGGTCTAGAGCCCATGAGCTGAAGCTGCTGAAACCCACTTGCCCCAGAGCCCATGCTACACAAGGAGAGAAGCCACTGCAAGGAGAAGCCTGCACACCCCAACTGGAGAAAGCCTGAGCACATCAGTGAAGAGCCCGTGTGCTGCAAAGAGGTCATAGTGCAGCCAAAAGCAGCAGCAAACACGTCCAGAGCAAAGTGCTGTTCTTTCTGACCCATCCATGGGCCCGCGTCCAAGGAGGTTCACAAGTCGGTATGGAAAGGAAAGGCCATAGCTGACCCTTGACAAAGACTTTGTTCATTCGAACCTCTTCCCACCTCAGAACCATTCTTCCAGTCCTGCCAGGGATTCCCATTTGCCTCTAAAGGGAAAATCAAACTCCTAGGAGCTTTGGTTTCCAAATGAGAGGACCAGTTATTTCTGTGGCGCACCAGCCTGTTCTCAATATGAACACCAGCCTCAGACCTTTGCCTTCCGTCCGAGGTTGATGGGAGCCCAGTGCTCCGCTGATCTTAGTTTGGTTCAGCCACTTACTTGGTCCTGGCTATCATTTTAAGACTGAACAAATCGATCCTACTGGTGGTGAACTTGCATTTTCCTCCAGGGCAGTGGCTGCCAAATACGATTGTTTATTGCGACTATCTAGGGTGTTTATTACCATGCAGATTCCTGGGAACTGCTTTACATCGACTAAATTAGAATTTCTAGAGGCTTTATATATTTTTAACATCTCAGTCCTCCTCCCAGGGTTTGGAAACAGTGATCTCATTTATCTAGTGGTTCCCAGGCAGAGGAAAATTTGCAATAAAATCCTCCCAGTGTGGATACAGTGGAGCCAGTCCTCACTCCCACCCCCTGCCTGACAACTTTTATTTTCTTTTTGAGAAGCAGGGCTCTCATCCAAAGCTCAAGGCTATGCCTCTGGTCCATCTTAAGCAGGGCTCTCATCAAAAGCTCAAGGTGATTTCTCTGGTCCATCTTCTCTTTGCAAAGCACAAGTGGTGGTTCCCAGGGGCACTTCTGGGACACCCAGAGAACAAAGAGAAGGATCCCTGGATTCAAATAAACACAGCTGTGCCACATTACTGATGAGGTGCACAACATTCTTTATCCCCTTGTCACCTCTGGTGGTGATTTCATAATGAGCGTGGAGCACAGACTCTAAGGACTGGAATTCAAGAATTGCTAAGTAGGTATAAAGTGTCCCAACACTGCAAAGTGATAACCATCGTAGAGAGACGTTTAATGGCCACCAGATAGCCATGAATCTTCCCACTCCTCCAAGCCCCTTGCAGCTGGTTGGTCTGTGAGCAGAAACGATGCAGCCGAGTCAATGGAAAGCCTCTCCTGCCTTCTTATGCTCTCTCTCGCCCTCTCGTGGTGATGGCAGAAGTTGTGTGTTGAGATGGTAGAATCACATGATAAAACCAGCCTGGATTCCTGAGTCATCTCTTTCAAAGAAGCTATGTTGGAGAACCACCAGACCCAAAGTGACTTTGCATGAGTGAGAAGTAAATGATGAAAAGGTAAATTTGGGGAGGTTTACAGTTTCTCTGTTAGTGCAGTGTAGCCTCACTTATCCTGATTAATGGACTTTACATCATCTGGAGGCCAACTACCCTTATGCCTGAAGCCTCCAGTTCTCAGTATTTGTAGACTGCTTCTCCTCCTCCTAAAGACTGAATGGAACCAGAACTTTCTAGGAACCCTTTCAAGCTGCAGTAATGATTTACTGAAGCAGAAAAAGCATGGTTATTCTAAGCCACAGAAGAAAAAAACTTAGGACTGTTGTCTTCCTTCCAGAAAGGAATTTAAAATACCAGCATATGGACAAGGGCAGAAAACAACACTGCCTGATCTGGTGTGGATGTGTTCTTTGAAAGTATTAATTACACACTCATGATGTCTAAAAGTATTAATTGAAATGCACACAACTTGTAAATATCTTCTCATTCTGTCTGCTGGATGACTTGAAACGGTGCTTAGTCGCACAGTCATGTCCAACTCTTTGAGACTCCATGAACTGTAGCCCACCAGGCTCCTCTGTCCATGGAATTTTCCAGACAAGAGTACTGGAGTGGGTTGCCATTTCCTTCTCCATGGGACAAAGCTAGCTGAGAATTAATTGATGAATAACTAGCTACGATCTGTGTGTGTTTTCACTGACAGTATCCTCAGAATTTGGGCTTCTTCCAGCTTTTTCTATCTGTGGGAGAAGCAGTTTCCTATTCAGGAGAATTTTACTGTGTAGCAGAATTATCTAATTTGATCCTTTCTCCTCTGACAAGGGCAAAGGTCACTTATTTAGAAATGGATACTCGTGTGGTATTCTCGGAGTTGTGTGGAAGAGGCCTATTTGGCGTATATGATAGAATGACATTTAGGGTAAGGTGCCCAAGAAGAGGACTTTTGTGCATCATGACGTCAGAATGGTCTCCTTTCCATTGTGATCCATCACACAGCAAAAATTTCCACTGTGAGTAATGTGCCTAATTCCTTCCTGGAGACTGCAAAATAGTCAGTCATTAACAGCATAAATTTGAAATTTCTTTAGAGAAACACCTGAGAGAATGGATACCATCAGGTCGGTTTTTCTCTTTAAATATTTTTTCAGAGTCTTTCTCTCTTCTCCTTCTGGGAACCCTATAAAGGAGAATTAGTGCACTTAATGTTATCCCAGAGGTCTCTTAAATTGTCCTAATTTCCTGTCTCTCTTTCTTTCCTGTTCAGCAGCAGTGGTCTCTCCCACTCTGTCTTCCAGCTCACTGATCTGTTCTCCTGCACCATTTAGTCCACTGTTGATTTCTTCTAGTTTTGATTTCAGTTATTGCATTTATCCTCTTTGGTTGTTTTTTATGTTTTCTAACTCTGTTGAAAACCTAGCTTCTTGCTCTGTGCATCCATTCTCCTCTTGAGCTTTCTGATAGTCTTTACAATCTTTACTCTGAACTCTTTCTCGGGTAGATTGCCTATCTCCACTTCACTTCTTTTCTGATGCTTTATCTTATTCCTTCATCTGGAACATACTCTTCTGCCACCTTTATTTGAGTTGTAGGTATTTTTATGTTTCTCGACCTTGGAGAAGTGGCCTCTGTAGGAGGTGTCCTGTGCATCCTAGCTGTGCGCTCCCCTTTCGTCATGCAAGCTGTGTGCTCTAGGGGCTCCCCCTAAGAGGGCTGTGTGGGTCCTTTTGTGGTGGCAGGCTGGCTGTGTGGGGTCTGTAGACTTGGTTGGTTCCTAGTCTGGTTGGTTGCCAGGCGCTGCCTTGTATGGATGCTGCTCGCTGCTGGTTCCAGGCCTGGTCACAAAGTGGCTGGTCATGGAATCCCAGGAGGCCCTGGGGCTAGTGCTGACTGACTGGTGGGCAAAGTCAAGGTCCTAAAGACTCTGGGGCTATTGCCCATCCACTGATATGTGAAGTCAGATTCTCGAATTAGTCCTAGACTACTGGCGAGGCAGAGCTAGCTCCTGGAGTCTGGCTGCAGGGCCCAGGGATCCCAGAGTTCGTGTCAGATCACTGCCAGGTGTGGGGCTGGGGTGTCCAGTTGGGAATGAGGCCAGGGTGTCCAGCAACTTGCACTGGACTGCTAGTGGGTAGGACCAGGCCCCGGCTGACCCGAGGGGTAGGGTCTGGCCTGTGTTGTAGGGTGTAGTTTTCTTCCGTCTGGAGCTTGCCCCTTAGTGGGTGAGGCTGGTCTAGAGGCTTGTGCGGGCTTCCTGGTAGGAGGGATCAATTCCTATCCCCTGCTGGGTAGAGCTGGGTCCTGGCCCTCTGGTGGGCTGGGCCACAGCTAGGGGGCATGTCCAGAGGCTGCCCTGAGCAGTGTAGTCTTTAGGCAGCCTGTCTACTGATGGGTGAGGCTGTGTTCTCACCCAGTTAGTTGTTTGGCCTGAGATGTCCCAGCACTGGCACCTACAGATGGTTAGGCAGGGCCGGGTCTTGGTGTTAATAAGCGAATGGCACCACCAGTGCCAGCTACTGAGTAGGAGGGACTCCCAAACATGACTGTCGCCACTGTCTGTGTCCCCAGGGTAAGCTTCACACACACACACCCCCAACCAACCCCACAAGTCTCTGAGACCAGCAGGTAGGTCTGGCCCAGGCTCCTATCTGATGACTGCTTTTTCCCTGTGGCCTGGGGCACATGAACTTTTTGTGTGCACCCTTTAAGAGTGAGGTCTTTATTTACCCCAGTCCTGGGCTGCTTGCAATTAAGTCCTGCTACCTCCAAAGCCAAATGCTCTGGTGGCTCACCTTCCAGGTGAAGGACTCCCCAGGCTGGGGAGCCCAGTGTGGGGCTCAGAATTCTCACTTCTGTAGAACATCTGCACTAGAATTATTCTCCAGTCTGTGGGTCACCCACCTGGGGATATGAGATTTGATTGTATTACGAGTCCACCCGTCTTCCCCATCTCCTTGTCGTCCTTTCTTTATGCCTCTAGTTGTATAAGATCATTTCTGGTAGGTTCCAGTCTTTTTCCTCGATGGTTGTTCTGCACAGTTGTGATTTTGATGCATCTGTCAGAGGTGGTGAGTTAAACTGGCTCCTCTCCCATCAGATCTGTTTTATGGAGGATGGGAAATCAGGTGGAGAGCTGCTTAAAGATGGAGGGTGGCAGGGGTTGGGGGAGGTGAGCAGGAGGCTGCAGTGGAGGCCCCAGGCAGCCCGAGAGCACTGTCCTTGGACAATGAAGTACGTTTGGATTATGAGCAGTCCAGATTTTTCCAGGGTAGATCGTGGGTTCCTGCCTTGGTGTATCATAAAGGTCCTGTGAGGTTGATTTCTTTCACATTAAACGCAGGCTTCCTGAATGTTTTAGAGTTGTGTTCAGGTTTTTCCTGTAACTTTCAGGTTGTACGTAAGTCTTATGATCTGTCTGCTTAGTCTCAGATATAGTAGGGTTGGCAGGTGAGGAGGAGAGAGAAGCAAGACAGAATCCAAATCAGAAAGTGCTTTCCTTCATGCATCCTGGTCTGGTGAGTGACCTGGAGGATGGCAGGAGTGGGCAGGCCTGCCAAAGCTCTGACGTTTGTGTAGTGAGAGGGGTTTGGCCCAGTGACACAGGCCACTGGAAAGCCCCAGAGCACCTCCTTCCTTCTGTTCTTGCAAGTTTGTCTGGGATCCAGGCATCAGCTTCAGAGTTCAGAGTCACATTCAGATTCAATTCTTAGGGAATTGTTTCCTTCCTTTCTTGCAGAAAAACCTTCATGAGTTTTTTGGGGATATCACCTCCCACTTAAAGGTATCTCATATCCAAATAAGTCCCACTATTTCTTGTGTCCCCACGGTGTTGACACCCATTTTCTCATGGCACTTACCAGACCATACTTCTTTTGTGCCAGTTAGAAGCTCCTTCTCCAGAATTCCCCATGGGAGCATCTGCCGTTTTGTTTAGGAAAAAAATATGTTGATGAATGTCTCTTGAGAATGAGGGGTGAGACCTCAAGGAGAATGCTTTAGCTATC
The DNA here is from genome assembly GCF_032405125.1 of Capricornis sumatraensis. NCBI lineage: Eukaryota > Metazoa > Chordata > Mammalia > Artiodactyla > Bovidae > Capricornis > Capricornis sumatraensis. The sequence continues at coordinate 12,336,036 of NC_091078.1, forward strand.
AAAAGACGCCATCAATTTCCTTTTGCAGAGTGCAGATTCTGTTATCTAGAGGATCTTTTTTTAATGGTGAGCACCAGAATTAGTTGCGTAGGAGTTTGCCTGTCCTGTATCAAAGAGGCTGCATCAGTCAGGTTAAGCCATGCTATGCTACAGTAACAAACAACCCCAACAGTGGCATAACACAGGAAAGGTTTATTTCCTGCTCCTTCCACATATAATATCACTGGGACAGAAAGGAGAAGGGAAGACTCTTTATTAAAGTCACTCAGTGAACCAAGCTGAAAGAAACTCCAACTTGCCATTTACTTCTAGGATCATCCTGGTTCAAGACAGTGGTGCACCTCTGGATGGAAAGCTCCCATCCAGAAATGGCATACATCATTTTGCTCATGATTTATTGGTCAGAGCAAACTGCTGGCAACACATAACTTCAAAGGAGACTAGAAGATATACTACCAATTGCCCAGGAAAAGGGAAAAAAATGCAATATTTATAAATATCCCTAATGATGTCCACAGAAGTGAACCCCTATCTAGTGGGAGGATGAGGGTCAAGGGGCTTTTAGAGAGACAGTGAGAGACTTAGGCTTCTTAGGCCCATGTTTCTACCTTAAGGGCTATATGGGGAAGGGTTGGAGAAGAAATCCTTGGTCGAACCATGGCCTTGAAGAAACTGGGTGAACTCAAAATCTCCTATGAGACCCACTTGTCCTGAGGTGCTCGATTTAAATCCATTCTCCACCTTACCTGTGAAATCTTCAACAGTCTGTGTTGGTCTCTGCTGCCTGTGTCTAGGGGCATGGGTTGGAGGGCAGGGCAGGAGGGGAGGCCTCAAACAAGTGCCACATCCAGGGTATAAGTCATTCAGGGCAAAAGCAGAGGCTGTATACATGGCACCGGGTACTGGATAAACCAGAGATGGCCGACATCTGAGCTAATGTCACTGTTGTTTTTCCTCCTAGATCATAAATTCCTCAAGGTCAAGGACCGTTTCTTATTTATATGCATGTCCCCTGCAGAACATAGAACTACTCTGGGCACAGTAGGTGCTCCACTGCTTGAGGCTTGTTAGTGGGTGAATGAGTGAGTGAATATGTCCATCCCTCTCTACCCTGAGCTCTGAAGCCGTGCTGTAGGCTTGCAGCCAGAGGACGATGTTGGGTGGACCAGAAAAGCTCTTCACTCACCGAGCAGCTCTCCTCACTCCACACCCAGCCTTGACTTCTAAGTCTGTTAAAGCAGTGTAGGCTCCCACTGCTCTTCAAGTGGGAAACAGAAAGCTTCTTCGACTGTTCTTGCTTATGCCGATGGATATTCGACTCTGGAGAGTGACTCCACCCATATGCTGGGAGGCACATGGCAGTGTAGGGGCCCTGGAACAGGACATGGTTGGAGGATGCGAGGCAGTGGAGTGAAATATCTGGGTGTTGAGGGTAATGGACAAGAGGCTGTCCTTGGAATTCCTTCCTTCACTTACCTCCTCATTCATTTATTGCTCACTCCTTTACGCACATATTTATGACTTCATTCATTCCTGCTATCATCTGCAATGATAAGGTGGGATAATGCATATGGAGCGTCTGATACAATGCCTGGCATGTGATGAATGCAAGTAAACGTGCTTGTTCATTCAATCATCAGCAGTATTTTCAGAGTGTCTGTTTTGTTCCAAGCATTCCACCAGACCCTGGGAATAGAGTGAAGAACAGATGAAGAGGTCTCTGCTCTCAGGGAGCTTGCATTCATGTGGATGAATGGAGTTGTTATTACTTGGAAGTATTTATGCTATTCTAGGAAATCACAGAAATTGACAGTGTGGTTTTCCTCCTGAGGTAGATTAAAAGCTAGTGGGAGACAAAACATAGGCATGTGAAATAAAAAACACAATGAGGCCCCAAGGGCTGGGGGGGGCGGGGCTGTCAGACCCCCTGGTGAGGGGTGCTCATAGCAGGCTGCAAGCTTTGGAAGGGTGGGGAGGCAGGGAAAGCTCTGCTGGGGGTGGGATGGGGGTGAGGGATAGAGGAGACTGGATTCTGACTGCAGACCGTTCTCCCCTTCCTGCCTTTGTGGCTGTGGGCAAGTTAACTAGCCTCTCTGAGCTCCTTTTCCTTCTCTGTAAAGCTTCATAAGGCTGGTGTGAATTCATATTTTGCGAAGCTCTTGGAGCACTAGCAAATGCAGGTGATCACTCTATGTAAGTGTGTTATATCAGCGCATGAATAAAAGTGGGGTGGTGGTGTTTGGGTGTCCATATTGAAAGGTGTGGCTGGCTACACAGAGAAGAGTCCGGAGGAACACTGAACGATGACGGGTAGACGAGAGCCCACTTAGGTATCCCTCCTCAAGGAGACATTTAGTTTCCTTCTTTCATGCCTGTCTCTCTCCCTCCTCTGTCTTTTTTGCAATCTCCAGCCTATGGGCAGTATCTTGATTCACCTCCTCATTCCCAGTACCGAGCACAATGCTGGAAAGATGGATGGTATGCCAGGATTGTTCAGTGAACCAACGAATAGCCTTTCATCCGTGTCACTGGACTCTGTGTCTATTTATTCAGGATCCAGCCTCTGTCTTCCAGGTCCCCAGACTCTCAGCTCAAGTAGTCCGGCAGCCTAGAAATCCTTGTATTCCTCCAGCTTCCCCACCTACTGAATGTCGTGCCACCACCCACCTTTGGCTGCTGGTCTTTCTCTGAGCCTCCCCCAGGGCACAGAGGGGCCGGGGGAGGGGGTCTGCTCTCAGCAGGATACCCCTCGATTCATGGCAGGTGATGGGTGGGAGCAGGGGCTGGACTCAGTGAGGAGGGGCATCCATCTCATCAGCTATTGCTTCTTTATCCTGGGATGGCTCATTTTCCTGCTTGTCCTCCCAAGGCCAGAAGTAGTAATGATAAGCATCACAATCATCATCACCATAACAGCAAGCTGGCACTTAAGGCAGAGTGTTCCTCCGTTACCGGGCACTATGTCAACTACTTTACCTGCTCCGAAGCAGATGTTCCTGTGCCCACCCATATCCCCACGCCCAATCCCAGGGGTTGCTTGAGGGTGAATCCTGAAGGTAGACCCCCATCTGCACAGGTGCCTCCCTGCCTCTCTTGCCGTAGGGTACTCGTCTCTAGGCAGAGAGGCAGGCCAGAAGCGCCAGCAGTGACCCTCTAGCAATGATGGGTGGGTTAGTGGAATAGATAACACAGCTCTCACCTTCAGTGAGACACCCCCTTTGAAGAGCCCCTGGAGGGACAGGGACCACTATGGGAATAATTGCTCATTGCACCCAGCACGGGTCCCCTCCCTTGCCTGTCTCACACCTCACGTTGTTTCCCTGGATTGTCTTCCAGATAAATTACTTGTACCAGGTGTTGGACTTCAGGGCTGCTTTTAGGAGGGATTCCTATTATTATCCCCATTTTATGTATGCAGTAAAAGAAGTGACTTGCCAAGGTGACACAGCTGGTAAGTGGAACAGCCAGGACTGAACCAGGCCCAGGTCCAGAGTCTCTGCCTGTCATGACTGCGCAGTCCCTACTCGGCCTCTGACTGTGACTTATAAGTCGGGTGCTGTTTGCTCCAAGACTTGGGACCCCCGAAGCAGACGCACATTGCCCCCACATCCCTAGCTCGGGCTCCTTGAGAACAGGCCAGGTGGTAATCCTCCACCGGGTCCAGACAGAAGCCCGGCTCCCTCTTTGTTGCGTCAAGGAGCTGCCAGCCCCTTCTCCCTTAGTATTTGCTGGCAAGACACAGTATAAAGCATTCCTGGATTAAAGGCACAGTGAAATGACACTTGAATTCTCTGGGGAACAATTCTGCTATGATGGATAAACATGTTAATTACTCAGAATTTAACCTCCAGCTGCTGCCTTTGCAGAGCATTCTCCTCTCAGCCTGAGCCTGAGGCCTGGTGGGGTGGGCTCTCTGGACCCCTGAGGTTCCCCACCCCTGCACACAGCCAAAGCCAGCAGATAGTAAGTGGAGACACCCAAAGTATGGACTCTGGTGCTAGACGGCTTGGGTTCGAATCCCACCTCTACTATTCATAACCCGTGGACCCTTGAGCAACTACTTCAGTCCTGCCTTGCCTCACTTTTTCTATCTGTAAAATGGGGTCATTGTGAAGATTAACTAGAGTAGCATCAGTAAAGGACTTAAGGACTTTGATGTGTTTGTGCTGTGAAAGGAAGTGTTTGCTGTGAAGATGGCTGCTTCAGGGCCCAGCTTTCCCCTTCAGGACTTGCTGGGTTCTTTTTTCTTTTATGTTCTCACCGCCTCAATCCAAGCTTAGTGAACCTGAAATTCACGTTTCTCTGAGGCAAGTTTCACCCCTCCCAAAGGAGAGTGGAGTGAGGTACCTTTGCAGTCTTCTAGGATGTAAGTGTGTGTGTGTGTGTATGTGTGTGTGTGTGTGTGTGTGTGTGTGTGTGTGTTGTTCAATTGTGTCCAATTCTTTGGGACCCTTTGGACTGTCACCCACCAGGCTCCTCTGTCCATGGATTCTTCAGGAAAGAATACTGGAGTGGGTTCCCATTCCCTTCTCCAGGGGATTTTCCCAACCCAGGGATCGAACCCAGGTCTCCTGCATTGCAGGCAGATTCTTTACCACTGAGCCACCAGGGGATGTATGTAGGGACGTCCCATTTTTCTACTTGTATATTGAGCATTTAAAGAGTGCCTACTAAGTGCCAGGCCCTACAGTAGCCATTGAGCTGTGTCCTCCAGGCAGACATGGCTCATGACTGCACACAGCTTTCCTCCAGGAAGGTGGAAGCACAGTGAGCCATCTGCTGAAGCCTGGAGTGGTGGGTGCTATGACCGAGGCCGGAGGGTCCCCTCTGGTGCTGTTCCTGCAGTACTCTGTGATGAGGGCAACACACAGCAGCATAGGCTTTGGAATCCAATCGTGAATTCTGGTGCCCACTGAGCATCTTTGCTCTGTGACCTCAGCGACACATCCAACCTCTCTACCCCTCAAGTTCCAGTTCAAAAATGGGGCTGAGCTGATAGACCTGTGAAAGTTCAGACAAAATCCTAAGCCCAGTCACCCAGAAAGCACTTAGTAAGTGACAGCCAGTATGATGACGCTGATATTGCTAAGGATAACCCCTCTAAGTGGGAGCGTCCTTGCCTAAAAATAGCACCTCCCTCACTCAGCTTATGATAAATGAGAAGATAGGTACAAAACGCTTAGCACTTTCTGGGTGCAAAACACTGCCCGGTGACATTTACTCCGGGCGTTTTTTTCATCAGTGCCCCTCCTCTCTCAGCTCCTACCTCACTTGGGGGCCTGGAGGAGCCCCACCTTCCAGTTGGAGCCCCAGTTGGGCTCCAGGTTCCGCCAAGAGCCAGGCGAAGAGATGCCAGCCTTCAGATTGCCTTACACAGAATCATAAACTTCTGGGTTCCCCAGGCTGGAAATGGCTTGCCGCTGATGGGATCATTAAGAGTGCCAGCCAGATCTGATCTCTGCATTCGGAGGTTTATTAATATCACCTCGAATTTATCTTCCTTGATGGGGAAATTTTGTCAGCATCTGATAAAAGCAAAATGCACAGTGGCCTTGTGCCAACCAGAGCCCTTTCTCTGTCATCAGCTGTTAGCAGAAAGCTAGTGCAGCAGCCTGCGACGGGGCTGACGAAAATGTAGGTGGGGAGGAGAAATGAGTTTTGTATCTTCAATGCGGAACTTGGACTTCAAAGCTCCTTTAGGTCCCTCCCCCAAACTGGGCTGTGAAAATCAATTTCAGAGCTGTGTCTCTCTCTGAGAGTGTATGCCTCACCCTCCAATACCCATTTGAATGCAGCACTCTGGATGAAACCATACTTGTCCCCTCTGAACGTATTCATGTACCCCCGTTCATCTTCCAGTCTAGAATGCCACCATAAAAGAATTATCAATGAGTGGAGCTTGTTGTAGATGCCAGGAGGAAAAACATCTTGGAGGAGTAGAATAGAGCTTCAGCAAGAAGAATGCCAGGTTGAACTGCTGAGAATCTGGGGCTTTTAGCTTGTGTTAGCTGAGTCAGATGGGCTATAGCTAAGCGGGAGGACTCCAGGGCAGAGGATCAGGTCATGAGTCCAAGGCAGTCTTGAGTTGTCCTGCTGACCACCTGGCAGTGGGAAGTGGTAGGCAGTGTTTGGAGGCTGATCTGATGTATGGAGCTGAATGGAGGAGCAAAATGCTTTGGAATCGTTCTAGCTCAAAGGCATCCTCAGTCCATTATAAAATGTCACATGCCACCCAGAGAGGACAAGCCACATGCCCAGGATCACACAGTAAGTCTCTGGTGGCAGGGCTAGAACTGGAATGGATATCTGGCTCCCCTGTCGAATAGTCTTCCCATCAGACTGTATTCCCACCTCTCTTCCATATTCGAGTAACTTTAATGGAGCCCTTTCTACCTGTTAAGCAGGGGGTGTTCTTCGTTGACTTTCACACCAACCTTGGGAGAAAGATGTTCTTGTGCTTTCTTTTGACACTTGACGTCACAGGGCTGGAAGAGTTTAAATGATTTGCCTAAAGCCACAAGCTAGTAAGTGGTGGACTTCAAGGCCCAAACCTAGCCAGCTGGCCCCAGAGTGTTGTTTATAATCCTCAGTCTCAACCAATGTTTCTCGAAGTGGGGTGCCTGGAAGAGCAGTATCAACCTGGGAACTTATTAAAGGTGCAAATTCCTGAATCAGAAACTCTAGGGCTGGGTCTGGCCATCTGTGTTGGAATACATTTGAGTTGGTCTGAACTATTTAAGCCATGAATCTTCCCAGTTTTAGAGCAAGTCTTCCTTGCCATGCCCTGTAAACCAGATTGCTGACTTCTCACACCTGAGGAAATTTACAAGGTCACTGCTACTTCTCAGCAGCCCAGCTTCCGGTGTCCTCTTTTAACAGTGGAATTATTCCAAAATGCTGGGATTGGCATAGGTTTTCCACCACCCAGAGGGGTTAACAGTGCCTCTGGGCTTGAAGACAGCAAAATTGTCATTGCTGAACCTTCTGTTGGCCAGAGGGGATTCTGAGAGTCCCGTCTGCTTCCATGTGAACTTGGACAATTTGGTCTAGTCAAGTGGAAAATTAACAAACCTGAAAGGAAGGGGACATGATTTGGGACCAAATGTTCATTGCTGCCAGACTTCTAAGCATCGCTCTTTTGAAGCCATTAGGAATCCCACACTGGAGATGTTTTCTTCTTGAGTCAATAGATATTTATCTTGCACCCACCAAATGCAGGCATTTTGCTTAGGACTGGGAATAGAAAGATGAAAGGATGTGGTCCCTGCTCACAGGAACCCACAGTCTAGTGTGATTATCTAGCGGTGCCATTCTCCACTGGGGAAAGTACAATGGCTTTTCGTTGTTCGTTTGATGATGTCTAGTTAATAGAGTGTCATAAAAATAAATTCCCCCAATTACCCCACTGGTGATTGGTGACACTGCGTACTAATGAAGGCGGCATTTTTTGGTGGTGTGGGATAGAAGCACAGCAGATCAGTGAAGGAGAGTCTGATGAAGACTTCATTATTTAATGAACCATGTCCTTGTGAACAGCTGTGGTATAAACCAGCTAGGACAATTATTGTAAGTTGGAGTATGTCTCCAGTAAATTGATTCCACTTTATTTGATTAAGTTGGTTCTCCAAAGACAGATTCTTCCAAGTTGGGTGAGTGGGGTTGGGGGGGAATCACCGTTCAAACTTCGCTTCTAAGTTTTAATCTTTGAGATGCTTTTGCTCTCAAATCTTAAGAGGAAACACGTGATGGCTACTCTGTTGTTATCAGCAAGAGAACCAAGAATAATTATGTGTTTGCAATAGCCATTAGCATGCTCCGTAAAAGACTCACGTTGTCTTCTGTCAGTGAGTTTGCCCACAGGGGCAGTAGGAGGGAGCAGGGGACTGTGACCCCTCCTTTGTGAGCCCCCAGGGTGGCCGGGCTCCAGCTCACCGGGCAGTTAGCTTCCTTTGCACACAAATATGGGCATGCAGATGAACATAATGAAAAGAAAGGGAATCGATGTGAAATTCTTCCCCTAGCCCCTTTCTGCCACTTTCAGCATATTAGGCACTGCCTAATGCATCATACAGAGAAGGCAGTGGCACCCCACTCCAGTACTCTTGCTTGGAAAATCCCATGGGTGGAGGAGTCTGGTGGGCTGCAGTCCATGAGGTCACGAGGAGTCAGACACAACTGAGCGACTTCACTTTCACTTTTCACTTTCATGCATTGGAGAAGGAAATGGCAACCCACTCCAGTGTTCTTGCCTGGAGAATCCCAGAGATGGGGGAGCCTGGTGGGCTGCTGTTTCTGGGGTTGCACAGAGTCGGACACAACTGAAGTAACTTAGCAGCAGCAGCAGTAGCAGCAATACATTATAGTCCATGATGTGTTAGTATGCTTGTGAAATGTAGTTAATGGGTCATCACCAACATCACTAAAAAAAATGAAAAAGAATGAAATAAAATATTATTTTATCTCAGTATATTACTTGTAGTATCGCTTCATTTAAACTGTATTTTGGTTTGTGTGTATGGGCATGTGGGTGTGTCTGATGTGATTTGTTCTGAACCATGTTGGAATCCCCACAGCCAGACTCTCTGTAACAGCCAACTTCTGGATGAAATTCATTTCCTAGGACAAAAGGAATCTAGAAAGGCTAGATAATCGCACATCCCAGATGTAGGCTCTGAGGTAGTGAAGCCACTGGATGGATGTTGGATTTGTTAGTGGGTTTGGACTTAAGACAAGATACACCCAGTACGCTGACTTTTACTGCATGGGATGCATTCTGACCCATTCCGTTCCCATGGTATTTATAAAATGTTTGTCAGAACTCATTAAGTTGATCAATTTCATGACCCACCAATGGGTTACAGTTAAAAAGAACCCCACCAGATTAGGTTACATTCAGATTCCCTGTCCACCTCAAATCAGCGCTGTATTCGGATGTTAAATTCAGTGTGCAGCAGGCTCTTCGTTAAAGTTGTTTTAACCTCCCTACTAGCTTTGAGTGGAATGCTTACTACCTTTACTGTGTATTTGCCTTTACTGGTGAGCCTTTTCCTTCCATAATTATCTTGTTCTAGTTGTGGCCTTTTCTTTTTTCACCTAGTCTGGTTGGTTGCCAGGCCTGCCTTGCGTGGATGCTGCCAGTTAGTGGTGCCTGGTGGCTGGCTGCTGGATCCTAGAGGGTCCCCAGGGCTATTTCTAGCTGACTGGTGGGCAGAGTCAGGGTCTGGAAGATTCTGGGGCTGTTGCCCACCCACTGGCAGGTGAAGCCAGATCCTGGGGTTAGTACCAGACTACTGATAGGTAGAGCTGGTTCCTGGAGTCTGGCTGCAGGGCTCAAAGATCCTAAAGTTCCTTTAAGATTGTTTAGGGGGGTGGGTTCCTGATACAGTTGGCTGTGGGGTTTAGGGGGTCAGGAAGGTTGCATTGGCTTGCTAGTGGGTAGGGTCAGAGCCCAGCAGGTCCCAGGTTAGAGCGTGTCCTGCGTTGCGCGGGTGTAGTTTCCTTGCTTCTGGAGTCTGCCCCCTACTGGGTGAGGCTGGTCTAGAGATTTGTGCAAGCTTCCTGGTGGGCGGGGCCACGCCTGTCCCCTGCTGGGTGCAGCTGGGTCCCGGCCCCTCGGGTGGGCTGGCGTGTGTCTAGGGACGGGTGTGAGCTCTTTAGTCTTTAGGCAGCCTGTCTGCTGATGGGTGGGGCTGGTGTCCTCGCCAAGTTAGTTGTTTGGCCTTACATGCCGTAGCACGTGTGCCTTCAGGCTGGTGGGTGGGGCCAGGTAACAGGTACTGCTAATGAGCTGCAGCCAGCAGGGGCGTCTGTGGTAGAAGCTCCCAATTATGCGCCCCCGCCTCCCCCGCTAGCACTGACGCCCTCAGGGTGAGATGCAGCTGCGCCTGTCCCGCCTCTCCAGGAGCCTCCCCAAGACCCGCGGGTAGGTCTAGCCCAGGCTCCTATCAGATTACTGCTTTTGCCCTGGGGTCCGGGGGCTGTGAGAGTTTGTGTGCGCCCTTTAAGAGTGAAGTGTTCCTAGACCGTGTCCTAAACCTAAGAGTTGATGTATTGATGGGAGCAGCTGGAAGTTCAGGATGTTGTCGTGATTCTTTTTTTTTTTTCTTCTTCTTAATTCCCCCTTTTGTATATGCGATATTAAGCAGAAGATGACGCGTTCCTCTTGAAAGATTTAACAAGCCAGGAGAAAGACCCACATTTCTGGGAGGAGAAGGCTTTGCCCCTCTGTTTTGAAGAGTGGATCATGGCTGTTTTCAAGTCTGTCTCTTGGTAATTGCACCTGACTTTAGGATTCCCCCCAAAAAAGGTTTTTGGTTTTTTTTTTGCCAAGTTGTGCCTTTCCTTCTGGAATTGTAAGTGAACACAATAATAGTACTTATTTACACTGTGAAGCAGATAGTGTTACAGAAAATAGACCAGAGACTTTCTCACTTGTTAAGCTTAATAATGCCTTGTGAATGTATTATCTACAGAGAAACCCCTGTAGTTTTTACCTGCTGATGCTGTCTGCCTGTTGGAGAATAAATTTTGAATGGTTCTTTTTTTTCACCAAAAAAATAAAAATAAGAGAGTCAAGTCTTTATTTGCCCCGATCCTGTGGGGTCTCCTGCAGTTAAGCCCTGCTGGCCTTCAAAGCTGAATGCTCTGGAGGCTCGTCCCCCAGGTGCAGGACCAGCCCCTGCCCCCGGTGGGTGGGGAGTTGAGGAGCCCAATGTGGGGCTCAGAGCTCTCACTCCTGTGGGAGAACCTCTCCAGCTTGTGGGTTGCCCACCCAGAGGGCACAGGATTTAATTATTTTGCGCGTCTGTTCCTCCTACCAGTCTCCTTGTGGCCTTTCTTTATTGAGTTTCATTGTGGAAGATCTTTTCTGGTAGGTTCTGGTCTTTTTCATCGAAGATTTGTTGTGCAGATAGTTGTGATTTTTGTGTGCCCGTGAGAGGACATCGATTCGGGGTCTTCTTTCTACTCCAGCATCTTGGCTGCTTTCCCTACGTTGTTGATTGACTGAAAACCATCTGCTTTTAATCAATTATTGATTCATTTGCTCATTCATTCCATTTATTATTTACCAGCTACTGTGCTAGGCTATGGTAATGTGAGGTATGTAAAGTAAGTAAAACCTGGCTCCTGCCTTCAAGGAGTTTAAAGTTAATAGGGACACTTAGTAGGTTTGATGGGGTTATAAGGGTCCCAACAGCTGCTTGCCCTGCATTCCCCTTGGGAGGAAGGACCCTTGAACTTCATCTCCAGCACATTTTCCTTGATGTTACTGAGTGAACTATTTGGCCCAAAAGTCTTAGTCCAATAGCAGAGTTTAACATGCTGCTGTTAATAAAAAATAAATTCACCACGAACACATATTAGCAAACGAAGGCTGGCTGAGGCGGTCCTTTCCCTCTCAGTCTCTTGGGAGCCCTAAATACTTGATTTCCTAAGGAGACCACTGATCCTGTGAGCTGACTTGCAGGGACTAACAAAATAAGATGGCTCACTGTGCGTGCGTGCTTAGTCGATCAGTCATGTCCGACTCTTTGCGACTCCATGAACTGTAGCCTGCCAAGCTCCTCTGTCCGTGGAATTTTCCAGGCAAGAATACTGGAGCTGGTTGCCATTTCCTACTCCAGAGGATCTTCCCAAGCCAGGATTGAACCCACGTCTATTTCATCTCCTGCATTGTCAGGGAGATTCTTTACCACTGCGCCACTTGGCAAGCCCAAGATGGCTCAGAGTTGGGAACTAATCAGATGTCTTTCGTATGGACCAGCTTATGCTAGACTCGAATACTAGAAATGTTCTCTTTAACCATCTGCCAGATGGTAAGAGGTGAACTGGGTCCAAGAGGATAGGGGGCACTGGATGGTCCTTAAGGCCCCCCTGCCCACAGCATGATGAGAGTCTCATCCTAGACGTCCCAGTCAGTGTTGATCCTTCCTTTTCTCTGGACTTCTGAGGGCAGTTGATAGGGTGGCCACATGTCAGTTTAGAGTCATGTGCTAAATTTCTTATGATTATTTTACTGCCCTGCAAGACTCTATTCTCCTGGAAAGGAGCAGCTGGTTGCCTACGTTCCATCACTCCATGACTCTGAGTTACTCATCCTTCATACATAAAATGGGAGCAAATCAGCCCACCCCCACCTCTCCAGTAGGCTCGAGGGGAGGGCTAAGTGACCACCCATGGCTCTCAGGAAGGGCCATTACCCTCTCCCTTCAGCCTCTGCCACTCTGAAGAAAGTCAGCACTGGGCACATGGACTGTACCTCCAACCCAAGAACCCCCTTTTCTCCCCTCAGTCCGGCTCTGGAAACACCACCGTGTCATCAGACCTCCAGACAGTCTTCCTCCGTGTTTGCTGTTCCTCTTTACCCTCATCACATGCTGGCCCCTCTCATTTAGGTCATTCAGCAAGAATTACAGATACTTCCCCAAACCCAAGGGGCTGTTGGAGTTCCTGGCCCCCTGCTTCGACTCGGGCTCCCTCCTGCTTTGCCTTGGGGCTTCCCTCGCACTCCTGCAGTCAGCTCACCCTGGCACTCTCCGCACTGAATAGAATGACCTCTTACGTGTTCTTCTTGCCTGAGTTCCTTCACTTGCATAGTCACAAGAGGGGCCCATCACTAGTGAGCTGAATTTGAGGTTTGAACTTAATAATGTCATTGAGATGGGATGCAAATGGCTGGGTGGGTTGACATTCCCACTAAGCTACTAGACCATGGCTTGAGTGAGCCCCAGGAGACCCGTGCACCCTAGACATGTGAGATAAGCTCACTGAGATGATCTCCAGAGCAGACCATTGTCAGGGAGGCAGCATGGCTTAGGGAACGAATAAGCCTTGAGCCTCTGAATGAGACAAATTGATTCCTGTCCCGTGGAATGCTGTATTTGTTTTTTTACACTGAGGTCTACAAGACAAGAGGCCATTCCCAGAGACTGGCCTGGTTCAATAAGCCATTGAATTCTGTGGCTTTGAAGCTAGAAAGCTTTTGCTGGATCACCTGTAGTCCAGCCCCTTTTCTACAAATGAACAGACTGAGGTCCAGAGCTAGGGTGTGACTTGCCTAAAGTCATTGAGGGCTGTCACTGCCAGCCTGTGGGGTGGCAGCTACGTGGGCTATGAGAAAGTGGGATGTGTTGATACTTCTCCTCCCACTCATTGCCACCACCTTCTCTTGGGTGTCCTTGTCTTTCCCTGGAGCCAGGAGACAGAGAGGAAGAAGCATCTATTGCCATGGAAACCAGCCCAGAGCATGAGCAGGCTGCTCTCCCCACTAACTGTAGCTGCTTTAACAGGTGCCGATGTTGATTCTGCTGCTAGGCCTCGCTGGGGGCACCATGGCCAGTCACCATATTTTCTAGGCAAGAAAACTGGAGGAACTCATCTAACATAAATTGTGGAGGCTTAGCAAAGTGGACCACAGTGCCTGGTGCCATTCTTTTTGCTTTCTTACATCAGCTTCCCCTCTGTCAGTGACTTCTAACAGGATTTAAGAATCTTTTTAGAAAGAGCTCAGCCTTGAGCTGAGTTTGGTCTTCAGATACCAGTACTAAACTTTTGAACTGACAGCAGCTCTGGCTGGAAGGTTCTGTTTGTCAGACCTGCCAGAAGAATATTTAAAATGAAAAGTTGGATTTGGGGCAAAGAGAAAAAAAGAAAACAACTTATTTTGCTTTCAGACATAGTTAAACCTCCTAAATGTGCCAGGAGTTAAGTTGGGACTTTAGAAATCGATAGGCTTTCATGTTTGTGTGAGACAGAAGAGTTCAGGGGTTGGAAAAGGCCTTATTAGGTCAGCTCATCCATCCCTCTGCCTCCAGGACTATTCTAATCCCTCTTGTGTATAAAACTCTGGAGAAGGTGACTTCATCAGCCCCCATAATAATTTGTTCCACTGTCTAACAATTCTTGATCTTAAAACCATCTTCCTTATAGCAAGGCCAAATTCCTCCCGCTGCCTCCAAAGCTTCTCTGTCTGTGGTCCAGCGCTTCTCAGAAGCAGCTGGGATTTTTATGAAATGAGTGTGAACTTGGGCCTATTCGTCACTATTCAAGTCTGGCCCTTTCCACTCATAGGTAAAATGACCTTGGACACAAACCACTTCACTCTTCCAAGATTCGGTTTCTTCATGAAAAGAGGTCAATGTGTAGGTTACAGGAAGTAATGCATACAAATATGCCTAACACAGCACCTGAGATTTAGTGATGCTCAACCCAAGGTGCTGTGTTTTTTGGCCTGGGGAGGTGGATGCCATGGTGTGGGCACCTTTTGGATCAATACCTCAAGTATAAGGAGGGAGATTCCAGAGGGAGGGGACATATGTACACCTATGGTTAATTCATGTTGCTGTATGACAGAAATCAAACCAATATTGTAAAGCATTCATCAATTAAAAATAAATATTAAAAAAAGACCTGAAGTATGACTATTAACCTTTTCGTTGTTGGATCATAGGGTTGTTGGGGGTACCGAGAAGTGGAACAGGAGGGGCAGCTGAGAGGACATTTGTGGAGCTTGGCCATTGACTGTTTGCCAACCAACACAAAAGGCTTCAGTATTTTAGAAGGATGTTTGGTGGTACCAGCGCATCCTATCTAAAGTATGAGCCCTGGTGGTACCTTCAGAGATGCCAAGCAAATGCCCACATCCACGTCTTTGTGCCACTGGTACCCCCACCCATGCCTTCACTGCCTTTTTGAATCCCGCCCATCAAGGAAGACCCAGCTCAAATTCAACCTCATACACCAATACAATTCAGCCCTAAACCCATAACTCTCATGCCCTGCGTCCTTACTCCAGGAGGGAAGAAAGAGGAAGGAAGGTTGTTGGTGCATGGATAATTGAACCATTGGCTGAGTCAGGGGATTGCAGAGCATTTAGCCTGAGAAATATAGATGAAGAAACTGGGCCAGAGAGCGGGCAGGGACTTTTCCCAGGCCGTTCCAGTCATCTGGAACAAATCTGGAACCTCCCTCTCCAGCCCCGCTGTGTACCCCACTAGTGAAGCTGTTCCTTAAGCCTGGAATTAGAACAGAGTCAGCCCCCACCCTGTGTAGCACCCTCCTACCCCAGCACATGCTTGCTGAGTCACTTGGATGAGAGGCAGATAAGGGGAAAGCACGCTTTTTGGGGGAGATAGCAGGCACCAGTTGGGAAAACTGGAGCCAGGCAGTGAGAGTGAGTGAGGTCTCCCATCCAGGTCCCCTGCCCCATATTTTACACCGGGATCGGAGTGCTGGGGAAATGAAAAGCATTGATGTCTTTCTTCCTTACTCACCTGGGCAAGGGGGTGAACTTTCACCCACACGCTAGGTGAAGTTTTACTGTTGGTAAGATACCTGCTTGGCTTAGGTTTTAGAGAACCTGTTTCAAATGTAAATTCCTTAGACAAACTTGTTCTGCTGTCTGGGAATTGCTGACCGGCCTTCGAAGCTTCTGGATTATAGGAACACCTGGAGGGGGTTATTCAGGCCAAGAGGCTATGAGATAAATGTGCTTGTATATGCCTGTGTATCTACGATCCCCTCTGCTGGCTGCAAATTCTCTCATTTCATCATGGAAAAATCCTTATGGAGGAAAGTGGCAGGTGCAAAGATGCTGATGTGGGAACCATATTTATGCACTGGGTTGGCCTGTGATTGGCCCGGATGGGGAAGAAAGACAGTTGAGATGGCCAGGCTCCTTTAGGTAAGGGACACACAGTGGCTCCTGGGACAGTAGGGACGGGAGTAGGGTAGGGAAGCCCGATGCTATGGCATACCCAAGGTTAGAGTTCAAATCCTGACTTTGCTGCCTTCCAGCTGACTGACCTTGGGCAATTCTACAACACCTGAGGCTGCTTTGTGGGTAGGGGCTTCATGTAAATTCTGGGGTCATTCTTATGGGCTTTCAGGGATAAACACAGCTGGGTAGCTCAGAGGAAACTGACCTAGAGCTTTGAGCTTCTCAGTCTTAGCCTCAGAGTAGGCTCATAACATGAAGAGGTGCGTGTGGTGGTGGAGAGACCTGTATATAAAGTGACCCCTTGGGCTGCCCTTTTGGCCACATCTCAGGGCTAGGAGGCTGCCAGCTGGCCTGCTTCATTTCCTGAGCTCCGACAACGCAGCAGCCGGAATCTTCTTCTTTGCCGGGATCTGGAACAGCTGCTGGGACTTAATAGTGCACTTAGAGGAATTACCTGGAATCACAGCAGGCAATAAGAAATGGAGATGCATCTCTTCAAGCCCAGCTAATGTCTGAGTAAGAGAGAACAAGGCCTTTCCTTCCATGGGGGGTGAGACGTGAAAAGGATTGACCTGTGATCGTGCTTTAAGTAATACCTATAAGTAGTGATTTCATCTGGGTGGTGCTCGGCATGGTACTTGGTTGGATAGTGTGTGAAAATGATGACTGGATCTGGTTGGATCTCCTTTCAGATCCGTTGCTCAGGGGAGCCACTGTCACCTAGGGAGTGGCCTCTGTCTTGGGCAGTACATGAGAGCAGCTGTGGACAGCACAGTGCTCTGAGCCTGTTTTCCTACTCACCTTTCCCAGTTCACGTGGTGTCACAATAGCCATTGGTGTCCAGTGTCCAACTGTCTTCTGCTTTAATTCCATTCCCTGATATGGGCACTCCCATTGGACATCACGCTGCTGGGCGCACTGTACCTATCTTCTAGTGGTTTAAAGTCTTCAGGGGAAATATGATTCATAAGTGTTTCAATTGTAGATCAAAATAAGACAGTATAAATTATGGATATGAATTGAATCGAAGCAAGATAGATATATGTAGGACCAATGTAAATGTTCTTAGAGTTTAGAAGAGGGAGAAACTTCTGAAGTCTGGAAATGATTGGCTTTGGATGAGGCATATAAAACCAGAGGCCTGCACAGCTGATTGGAAAATGGACCGACTGCAGGGGGGTCTTGTCCCTTCTGCTAACTCTGCGCTTGATGCATTTGAGCCTGAGGCAGTAACAGAGCCTGGGTTTAATAGCAGGAGGGCGGTTCTTCCTCTTCATTTTGCAAGCTGAGAGTTTCACCTGGCTTAGGGACTGCTTGGATTGGCCGTAGAAGTGCCATGGTGGTCTGGATAGGTGGTCACTTGACTCAGTACCAAAACTGGCTGCTGAGTGGTTTCCAGCTGTGACTCTGGATTAGAATCCAACTCTAATGAGATTGCATTCAAAGTACGTTACAAGTCACTGATGGCCAGTTAGCTCTTGTGCCACTCCCTGGAGCCGTGCCCTGTGTCGTGCTGAGCACCAATGGAGCCCAGGTTGAGGCTGACCCCAATCAGCCCAACCTCCTCGGTGTTCCATTTGCTCCTCACCTAGTTCAGGCCACCATCACTTCTTGTGTTGACAACAGTGATCATGATCTGAAAATCTGACATTCCCTCTTCATCACACTCCCATCCCCATCCAATCCATTCTTCCAGCAGAGGCCAGGGGACATTTCTAAAAATGGTTTTCAACACACATATACGGAATCTAGAAAAATGGTATTGAAGAATTTATGTACAGG
This sequence comes from Capricornis sumatraensis, assembly GCF_032405125.1. NCBI lineage: Eukaryota > Metazoa > Chordata > Mammalia > Artiodactyla > Bovidae > Capricornis > Capricornis sumatraensis. Next base: position 12,353,536 of record NC_091078.1, read on the forward strand.
GCAGCAGTGGAGAAACAGACATAGAGAACAGACTTATGGACGGGGGAGCGGGGAGGAGAGGGTGAGATGTATGGAAAGAGTCACATGGAAACTTACATTACAAAATAAAAAAAATAAAAATGGTTTTCTAATAATGTTAATTCCCTTGAAGAAGCTCTTCATTTGTCCCCCTTGTCTTAAAATCCAGTCTCCTTAGCACGTATTTTCTGCTCCAGAACTTTTGCCATTCTCCATGTGCTTCTCATAATGCAACTTCAAAACGAAAAACAACTGGCCTCGAGTTCTCTGGCAGTCAGTGGTTAGGATTCTGCACTTCCACTGCAGGCGGATGTAAGATCTCACAAGCGAAGAAACAAAAAACCAGCCTCTACACACATGAATCCCTGTACTCGGAGTGTCTCCTCTCTGTTTTTATGCGCCTTTGGCCTAGCTCCCTCCTGTTCATCCTTCATGAGCTTCATCCCTTACCAGGCCAAGAGGGCACCTCTCATTCCAGACCCCTCAGCTTGCTGAGCTTTTCCTTTGTAGCACCTCATGAGTTACCATGTGTTAGGTTTTAGTTTGTTTGCTTGTTTGACATTTGATGTCTGTTTTCCCCTTCCTTTCCTCCTCCTGACCCCTCACAAGTTCCCTGAGGGCAGGACCTATCCCCATCTTGTTGGCTCAGGACCCAGCTCCAGCCTGCCGTTCAGCATGATTCGGTGCATGGGTACAGAGGTGCTGGAGCCTTTGGAGTTTTGAGCGCTTCCTCGCAGGTTCCTGCCATGTGTGTCCTGGCAGGCCAGGGAACCACTGAAACTGAAATGAACTCCAGGCAACTCAGACAGATGTTTCTCCTTTAGATGAGTTTTGTGCCTGGACGCAGAGCAGAAGGAACTATGTTGACTCATAAACCGGGCAAATTTATAGTGGAAATTGGTGGGAGAGAATAAATATGAATCCCCGTGATGTCATTTTATGGGCTGCTTTATAGATTGTAATCACCCATTTAGAGTTTGCAGCCTATTAAATTTATTTGCGGAGAGCCAGGACTCTTAGGGACAGGATTTACAGGGCTGTGTGGGGTGTCAGACGTGGACCCAGGCCTTCAACCCCTGAAAAAGGTTTTGGAAAGAGAAGGATAAGTAGTCTTTGAGTGGTTGGGACGCCAGTGTCTTTCCTCTAGCTCTCTTCCTAGCCGTAATTTTTTTTAAACATTAAAAAAGTTTTGTTCACTGTCGTATTATTTTAATTTTACTCTAGTCTTTGGGGGCCCTCCTTCCTGCTAGCTAAGTGGCAGTGTGGAATCTCCCATTCAACTCTTGGTGGAGAAAGCTTCCCTTCTGAGAGCTTGAGGAGGCCTAAGGAGAAGCTGCTCTGGGTTGGACAGAACCAGGTGGGATACAGTTCTGCACCTTGGCCTGTGATCTTGAGCCAATTTTTATTGTATTGGTTAATTTTTTGCCCTTCCTTTCTTCTTCTGTAAATCTTGACCACTGCCCCCACCCAACCTCGAAGGCTGATTGTAAAGATAAAGGAGATGAAATAGGAAAAGCACTTGATATTCAAAAAGAACTAGAAGTAATAAAATGATTATGATTGTTGCTGTTTTGAAGTAAGCCTGGTTCAGTAGGAAAAAAGTATAAACTAAGCATCAGGACACTTGGTCCCAACTCTGTCACTAACATGCTGGGTGACCTTGACCAAATCAGTCAGCCTCTCTGATCCCAGATTCTGTCTTAGGTCCTGTCCTAGGTAGTGCTGATACTACCATTAGCATTCTCCTTCTCATCTCAGATTCTGACAGATTTGATCTTGAAAGTGGTGTGACTCAAAGTGTGGTCTGTGTAGCAGTATCACTCAGTGACTTGTTGGAAATGCAGATTCTCAGACTCCACCCCAGCTCCCCAACTCAGAATTCTGTGGGGACGGCCAAACCTTTTGTGTTTTAACAAGTTCTCCAGCTGGTCGGTGGGCACAGTGAAGTCTGGGAAGCATTGCTCGCTGGTAACTTCTGGCTCTAACACGCCATGCTCACAGTCCTAATATCACACCCAATGTTGGCTTCCAAGCAACAGTCACTTCTAGGGCGTTCCTCCTTGGGATCTTGAACCACAGTGGTCTTTGGCAAGAGGAGAACAGAGTGAAGTAGGAGAAAGAGCACAGGATTCTAAATCAAGACTCTATTGGGATTTGAACCCAGGTCGCCTGATGCAGCATCTGTCGATGGAGCCATTACTTAAAGTACGGCCTCTGTCGCCTCCTTGCCTACTGACCTTAGACAGGTTTTATTTGTATTTATCAGACCTCATTTTCCTTCTCTGTACGTGGGGAGCATACCAGGACCTATTTTATAGGGTTGCTGTGGGGATTATATGAGTCACATGAGAAAAGCACCTCTAGGGCCCATACATCACCATCACTGGGTGCATTTGCTGCGGAGACCACCGTTAGCATCCTCCTCCCCCTCCTCCTCCTCATCACGGCTTCAAGAATATAACTACCTAGGTCTCTGAGTAAAAATGGCAAGTAAGAGATTAGAACTCAAGTTTCCTAATTTGCTCTGTGACCTTGGGCGAGTCGTCTAAGCTTAGAAGGTAAAATGTCTTCATCGCTAAAATGGGAATGTTTATTTTTTTCTGCTGATATTTGTTGAGTGTCTGTCATGTGCTGATACTGGGCCAGGCCCAGACAGTGTAGCCTACGGTGGGCAGATGTGGCCCCTGTCTTCTCTTCTCCACACCTTGAGATTTTTGAGGAATTTGGCAAGATCATCCATGAGAAAGCCTCTCGTGGTTGTTAATCATCCTCGTTTGACAAACACAGACTCAAAGTATTGGAGTTAAATAGTGTTGACTAGGTTCTTGTGCTGATAGACCCCTTAGAAAGAGGAGGAGGCCTTGTCCAGACAGCCCTGGAAACACCTGCTTTCTGATTGCCTGACCAACTCCTGGACCCTCCACCTGGAGGGCTCCCCCTCCGTGTTTTGAGCAGTCATTAGAGGCATTCCTCCAAAAGCTGTTGCAGAGGTGAGCTAACATCTGCCTTTACCATGTCTTCTTTGAAGTCTTCATTCTCTGCCTGAATGTGTTCTATCTTGGAGACCCAGTTAGGGGTATCTGTGCCTCAGGTGGCTCTGGAGTCTTTGCATCAAACAGGAGGTTGGAGCTGCAGAGGGGCAAGGGATGGGAGGGAAGGTCCTTTAGGTGGTGGTGGTTGGACTTCCCTTTGAGAAGGGGCTTTAAACATTCAGTTTAAATTCCCATTTGCTGTGGGAATTGTACTTGGCTTTGCCCACAGCCTGCCCATGTCCAGATGAGGTCTACCTGTGGTTTAACTCTCTGGGCAATTAGAGGAGGGAGGTAATGATATTTCCCCTAATGCTGCATTTAAGGTGCAGCAGTCCTGTCAGTCTCTGGGGTCTGCAAGAACTCGGCTTCTTTTGAGAAAAGGACCAAATCTTTCAGGGCCACACTGCCCCAGCTCACTTTCCAAAGAGAACCTTCTGTTCAAGTTTCGAGCAGGGTTCTGTTCCTTCCATCAGCCTAGGGCTTGTTGATCGTCTGCCCTAGGCCTAGCCCTTTGCTAGGCCGAGAAGGAGAAAAAATGATGTCATGGGCTCTGCCTTCCAGGGGTTTGGAAGGAGTGGTGAACTGAGTTGAAGTCATAGAAATAATGCCACATTTACACGAGGTGGAGTGTAATTTATGGTTTGCGTGGCATAGGCAGAAGGAGTGAACCTTACAAGCTTGGGATAAGGGAGGGCTCCGTGAAAGACGCAGCACCGTAGCTGGACCTGATGGATGGAAATTTTCAAGGCAGGAAGTGGACATGGGATGGTTGGTTAATCCATAACTAGCACTTGTAGTGGGTGACTCAGTTTACCAGTGTAGGTGTACTAACAAGATCATTTCTAATTTTTAATCTTCTAATCAACTGAAATGTAACCAAGTTTTCCTCCACATGTTTGCTGGGAGGAGTTGCCCCTCCTCTGGGTTGGCCAAAGCTGTTGGGTCTAAGGAAACACCCAGTCACAGGCTTCTGGTCACTAATGCATGCCCACCTGGTCCTTGCTGAAATTGTTGTGACATCGAGTTTCTTTGGGTTTGGGCCTCTGCCTCACCTGTGCTGCCGAAGGAACATGGGAGTAGGAGTCTCTGGACAGACATGGAACTTGTACCAGTGGTACATCCTCACCAGGGGACCATGAAGCCACCCTGTCTGAGGTCTTGCTGTCTCACTGCCACCAGGAGGATGTGAATCTCTTGCTTACCTTCTCCTTCGTCTTCTCCTGCCTCTCTTCCGTGGTGCTCCCAAAGGTCCTCTCCACCACCATCTCTTCCATGAACCCCAATGAACCAGAAAAGCCTTTGTCATCAAGCTACCCGCATTTTCCCATCTACGAAAATTCTCTCCTAAAATCCGTTTGCTAGATATGAGCAGCCCATAGGGAGCACAAACATAAATTGGTATTTCTGGAAATTACCCTACCACTCATTTTAGAACCAGAAAAGGAGGAGTAACATCTTTAAGTAGCTGAGGTCCCTTTGGGCAAACGTTAATTTCTTGGGGCTGTGCTGGATTCAAGTACTAATTCTTCAGGGACCAGAAGAACCAGATCAGGCAGCTCCAACCAGTAACTCACCTCTGGGTGACTTAAGACAAAGGCAAATATTTCTTTGACCATGTACCTACCGCAAAGTGTCCTCCCTATGTTGTTTTACCATCACAGCAATGACCTTGTCTGGAAGAACCAAGCAAACAAGGAGAGAGCCGTTCCCTAGTTGGCTGTCAGTATTCCCTGCTCCTGGCCTCAGGGACTGAATGCTGAGATCTGAAGGACTGGGGGAGAGAAGGTGTGGAGACCGTAGTACTCAGGTTCCTTCTCTTTTGGGGGTGAAGGTAGGAGATGAGACTCATTGTGAATGAGGGTCCTGAGTGGGGTCCTCTCCAGAGACCTCAGAGTCTCTAAGACATGCTTGTTAGCTATTTCTAAGGCATAACAGATGGCAGGATAATATTATTTTTTCAGTCCCTGGCTAATAACATTCAGTCATTCTAAGATAACTCCTTAGTTGAGGAAGATTCTCCCAGTGTAAAGATGGTGGCCTCATTCTTTCTCTTTCCCACATTCCCTTCTGCCTTTTCCCCTTCCTATCTTTCTGAGTAGTGAGGTAGTCCAGCTCTGTGAGAAGGGTAAATGAGGTGTGAGTTCATAGATCTTTTATGGCCCTTTGGCCCATCAATATGTCCCATTGATTCCTTAGCATTAGACTGAAGTGTTTATTTTGTTATTTCTTTGGGTCCAGGCATGAAGACAACTGCCAGTCTTATCTCCAACATGAAAGATAAGAAAGGATGATAAACTAATATAATATTAAAAGCTAATAATGTGTTGGAGTCAATAGATCTGAAAATGAGTAGACTGAGTGAGTATAATTCTCAGTATTATTGCTGATAAAGAAACAGTATTAGCATAATGGTTAAGAGCACAGACCACGTGGGCTCAGAGTCTGCATTTGTTAGATTGGATAAGTTGCTCAGCCTCTTTGTTCCTTAGTTTGTTCATATATTAAATGTGGACGGTAAGAGTACTTGTACCTTAGAGTTGCTAACAGATGAAAGTCTTTGATTAACATATATTAATACTTAAAACAGTTCCTGGAATATAGTAGGTATTATATAAGTGTTTGCTAAAATTCTATTGCCCAGAGTTTTATAGCTAGTCTTTGAAGTCCTGAAATTGAGATTTTTAGAAGCCAGTTGTTTAAATAGAAAGCTGTGCGGCCAAGACATTTTAGTGGTATGGTGTGGACCAAGGAGGACTGATGGGAGAGTTCTATGTCAGAGCACATCAGGGAACTTTGGAAAATCCCAGTGCCTGGGCCCTCCATCCCCACCCTCACCCCCACCCCACCCCCCGCCCCCCATAACAATTAAGTCAGAATCTCTGGGAGTGGGACCTGCTCCTTAGTATCTTTACAGTCTCTCTCAGGTGATTTTTGATGGGCAGCCAGGGTGTCGAACTTGGGGTCCGCAGCTTCATAAGTCTTATAAAGGTTGTCTTGTCACCTTTTGCAATAGCTTCTGTCTTTCAGCCCCAGCTTTTATGGGTGGGCCCAAGCACTGGCATTTCTATGCAGCTCCCAGGGAGTGCCGATCCCCTGGTCTGCAGGTCACACTGAGTGGCAGGTAGAGCCTAGCATTGGAGGGAATGTGCCTTCTTCGGTCCACACTGGAAAGTTGTGGGGGCCTAGTGGCAACTTAAGATTTCGACTGACTTACCTCTCTTATGGATTTTTATAGGATGGGGTTTACAGTTGGCTTTAGCAGTAGAAGTTTGTCAGAAGTCCCTAGGGAATTCCCTGGAGGACCAGTGGCTAAGAGTCCATACTTCCACTGCAGGGGCCACTGGTTCAATCCCTGATTGGCAGACTAAGATTCTGCATGCCATGCTGAGGCGCAGCCAAAATAAAGATATTAATTAATTAAATAAAATAAAAATGCAAACTTCGTTTTAAAAAAAAAGTCCCTTCAGTTTAGAAAAATAACCTCATTAGACTTCCAAATATAGAATAAGACAATGATTATTAAGCACCTACAGTGAACTAGGCCCTGAGGGGATAAAAGAAAAGCAAGACTTGCCCTTAAGGGGTTGACAAGACACTTTCCTTTGAAAAGGTAGATAATGGAGCAGTGAAAGACAGAGCCAGTGAAGGGAATAGCAGTAATCCATCACTGTAGGTGAACTCATTTAATGTTTGCGGCATCCTGGGTATTATCGTTTCCATTTCGAAGATGAAGAAATTGAGGTCAGAGAGGCTAGATAACTTGCCCAAGGTCACACAGCTTCTCAGTGGTGGAATGAGGGTTTATACACACGATTGGTCACAGGACATTGTTGCTTAAGGAGCAGTGTAGGTGGGGAGTAATACAAAGATGAAAAAAAAAAAAAAATTCTCAACCAGGAGCTCCTGGAATCATTGAAACACCGTGTTCCCCAGGTCTGGATCTGTGGATGGGGAGCAAGTTGCCCCACCATTTTGTAGAAAGAGGCTTCGAAATCAGAGGGAGCAGGACTGAATCCCAGGTCTGCTATGACCTGCCTCCCGGCGACCGTGACAAGGACGTTCAGTGGGAAAGTATAGGCAGGACCCAACCTTCCTCCTGGCTCAGTGTGCCTTCAGCAGCTCTTCTCCACTTGGCCCTTTGCAACCTCGCTCCCAGGCCTTGGAATCCAGGATGAGAGGCCACCCTGCCTGACTTTAATTGGCTTTGATTTGCCACCGAGCTCTCCTGGCTGTCTGGGACTCTGCCTTCCGACCGGTTGAAAACATTAAGCTGTTGTGAGGTGCTCCCATTATTGTGATTTAAAAGCATCTTGGATGACTCGTGTAGCTTTTGCCAATTTCTCAGAGAATTAAACATTTATTGCCCAATCACAGAGTTTCTAATGTTGGATACACGTGGAATTGTATGCACACCCCCTTTAGGGGGTCAATTAAAGTGCAGTTGAAGCTAGCTCATACTAATTCTCCAACGTTGGGTAGTATCTCTGTGGTTGGTGAAATGAGTAACGTTTATAATTTGCTGGAGTGTAGCTCCGAAAAGAGAACATGGAGGGGAAACAAGGTGTGTTACAGAAAGAAAAGCTTGGCATGGATGCAAGAGGGAAGGCGGCGGCTGCTGCTGCTAAGTCGCTTCAGTCATGTCCGACTCTGTGGCCCTGTAGACGGCAGCCCACCAGGCTCCCCCGTCCCTGGGATTCTCCAGGCAAGAACACTGGAGTGGGTTGCCATTTCCTTCTCCAATCCATCAAAGTGAAAAGTGAAAGTGAAGTCGCTCAGTTGTGTCAGACTCTTAGCGACCCCATGGACTGCAGCCTTCCAGGCTCCTCCGTCCATGGGATTTTCCAGGCAAGAGTACTGGAGTGGGGTGCCATTGCCTTCTCTGAAGAGGGAAGGCAGTAGCCCTCAAAAGTGGATTGAGTTTACCTGGAAACCGATTTACCTAACATGTTAGAAGAAATTGGCCTCTAACAATTATCTTTACCATTCACCATTTTTTATGGCAACCAGCGAGCATTAAAGTTATCTCGCATTCTCAACATGGTTGATTTGGAGAATTAGATCATTTGTAAGTCAAAATTCAAAGTAGGTTAATACCCAGGTATCTCAGCTTAGCTGGCTACAAAGAAGGAATCTTTTTTTTTTTTTTTTAGGGTAGGTTTCCTCATTTCTGAGTTTAAAAATGCCTTTAAGGACTTAACCTCATCTCAAAACAACAAAGGCTCTGCCTGAGGAAGAGCCTGTCTTTTTTTGTAGTGTTGTGTGACCTAAGTTAGTGAGCGCTTCCATTCTCCTGGAATTAGGGAGGAGGCTGCCAGCTATTGTTAACTGCCAGGCCTGGGTGGATTCAGACATCATATGGTGATGAGACTAAGTAGAGCCATAATTCTCAATCCTGACTGCATTCTGTTTGGATCCTCTGGGGAGCTTCACAGGCACACTCCCACTAATGAAATCAGAAACTCTAGGGTGGCCCAGCTTCCTAGGATCCCAGGGAGCAGTCAGGGTGGGTAACCACTGGACACCCTGCTCCTCCTACAGGGTTTCTCAGGGTTTGGGTTTGAGAGCATGGAAAAGGGTCTGGAGGGGTTGGGGAAGGAAGGAGGTGCTGGCTAGGGTGGCACCTTTCTCCCCAGGGGCATGGAACTAAGCTGCAAAATTCCCCACGAAGGGGCGAGTCTTGAACGAACGTTGCATCTGTTGCTGTGCATGAAATGCTCATGAAAATATTTCCTTCCTATATTTCCCTGATTCTAAAATATAATGCTTAGTAAGATGCACCACCAATTTAATAACTGCTTTTTGGGATGAAAGGCATAGAAGAAAATGCTATATTAGGTATGTATTAAAATATTCATTGAAGGTAAAATATGTCTTGGCTTCATAATCATTCTGTGTTGGAAAATGTGACTCTTGGAATTGATCTGATAACATAATGAGACAGTGATTTAAATACATGCGCTCATTTAATCCTCTCGACAGTCCTACTAAATAAGTGCTACCATTTCCCCATTTTATGGGGAAGGAGTTAAGGAATAGAGAGGTTAAATAAGCTGATCCAAGTCACAGAACAGATCAGTGATGGAACTGGGATTTGAACTGAACTTTGGTCTTCAGAAGTAGTCCAGAAAATGTAATGAGAGCCAAAGCTGCACTTTTCCGGGTTTCTTTCTTACTCCAGAGCCCGGGGAGGTGGCTTTCCCTTGATGAGGCAGGATTGTATCGTATAGTTGCTCCTGTTGTGTGCTGCACAAGGATACCTGGCCAGAGGGCATGAGGCCCTGAGCTCAAGGGGCTTGTTTCTTCTAATTCCACAGGGGCTCAGTGTGAGATGGTGGAGCCCTGCCCTCGGAGAGGAGCCAGTGGAAGTGAGCGGGGTTCTGCCTACCTTTCCGGTGGCTTTTTTACCTCTGTGCACAGCTTCACGGAGGATGCAGTGGGCCTGTTTGATGGACAAGGACAGGCAGAAGAAACTTGAGGTCCTTCCAGCTCTGGGGTGTTTGTGACTGAGCTTTCAGGACGAAAGTCTCTGCTTTCCCACACAGTTTGCTCTATCCACAAGCACTGTGGAAATGGAGGAGGATGGCGGGCTGGCTGGGAACCACAGAAACAGACAGCTCTGCGTTCCTGACCCCAGGCCTCTGGCACAGATATTGTCTCCTTTGTTTTCCCCTTTTCTTAAGCTCCTTGACGGGAAGGCAGACTGCACCCCTTAGGAGCTGCATTCCAGAGCAACCTGGGTAATGGAAAGTATAAAAACAACCTAAACTCGTTTCCAAAGCCTGATGGGTTACACTGGCTTCTCAGAAAGTGTCCACTTGGACCCAGAATATGAAATCACATTTTGCGGCTCGCTGGAGGAGGGCCAGAGGGTTACGCAGCTCCAGGCATGGGCCAGATGGGAAATCCAGACACCGGGTTGGTAAGGGAGGTCTTCTTTGCTGCTCATTTGGGCTGCCAGAGTGGCAGTTCCTTAAGACCCACGCTGAAAGCCTTAAAATGTGGCTCTTTGGGGAGTATTTCAGATTGGGAGGAATGTTTACTCAACAGGTGCAGCATCTAGCTAGCACTGCGATGATGTTTAAATGAGGGATGTGGGTGGCAGCAGTAAGGAGGGTGGGGGTGGGTGAAGGTTGGAAGGTGTAGACCGTATCACAACCCCAAAAGCATGCAGTATAAATGATCTCAGTCTGCGAGCTCGGCAAGTGCATGATGAGAAAGCCCCCAGGCTCCCCTGTGCATAAGCCTGTGTGACTGTAGAGCTCGCTGGAGGGCAGATATTTGCGGGGAAAGAGCTACAACAGCCACCACATCTGTTGCTCAAAGACAGCGTTGTTACTTCTCCAATGGGAGCATCATCTGAAGCTCTGGGTACAGATTCTTTGGTGCTTGGAGAGTGGGTGTTGAGGATCATCTCTGCTCAGCTGCCCGTGGTGAGGACCTCCTACAGGCGGTCCTCTCTGCCTATTCACAGTGGAAGCCCAGAGTGGCTGTGGCTTTGTGGGCACTGGAAAGGGCAGCCCTAGATGCTGAGGCCCACTCCTCTCTAGACTTGCCGACTGTCAGGCAGGGGGTGGCAGGGAGCCTTAATTGAGGGGACCTTTGGCAGATCACCTGACTCTGTAGGGCCTGAACTCAGATGGGTGTTAAAAGCATCTGGGGATTTTTTTTTTTAAATTTTTCAGTAGAGTTACATGTCTGTTACTCATTACAAGATATTTCATGGTGCCTAAGTATGCATATTTAATACATTTCTTGGTTTTGTTTTTTTTTTTTACTTTTTGGCTGTGCTCCGTCTTCATTACTGTACACAGGCTTCTCTTGTGGAGCGTGGGCTCTAGGGCACACGGGCTTCATTAGCTGTGGTGCACAGGCTTGATTGCTCCTGGAATCTGCCTGGACCAGAATCTAACCCCTGTCCCCTGCATCGGCAGGTGGATTCCTATCCATTGTACCAACAGGGAAGTCCTCTTGGTTATTTCTGAGGCCCCTCTGAGAGCACCTTCCTCCTCACTCTTGGGCATCTGTAGCCAGTTAGTTCTCATTGTTGACAAGCTTTCTCTGGTTTCCAAACTGAACCGGGTTACAATTGTTGTTGAATTCTTACGAGAAAATTCATGCTGCTGGTTTGGATCACGAGTAGATGTTGCTAATTTTTTTCAACAACTTTGAGGGCCTGCCTTGGGAGGAAATGGTAAGCCAAAGGCCTTTGGGATGGATACCGATTTTGCTGCCCTGAGGGTTAGTCATCATCACTTGGTGTCACGGCTGGGACTACTGTGTGCGTTCATTTGGGGGCCAGTTAATGCCCAAGTCTCCTCATTTGAGTTCCCCTCTTGGAGTCCAGACAGGAGAAATTAACAAAGAGAGGAAGCGCATTTTCCTTTCTCCACACCTGTGGTCTTCAGATCATCCTGGCAATAAAGAGGCTGAGGGATGGGAGAGCAGATACAACCTGGCTGAACAAGAAAATGGGTTTTATTTTTTTTCTCCTCTTCACGTAGGTAAAGGCTGTCTACCGTCTGTCTTAGTGTGCCGCCAAATTAATTGTGTGTATTTAGGGCTTAACTAGTCTTGCCACCAGACCTGTGTGTAGTGCTTTACAGTTTACAAAACAGGTTCACATACTAATCTCCTTTGACTTAATGAGATGATGATTCAATGGGTTATAAATCACCAGAGCAGAGCCGTGCACTGCAACCCCAGGGCTTGGGTGAAGCTGTCACTTGAATGAAAGAAAATGATAAAGGCTTGTGTTCCTCAAACAGAGGGGGGAAAAATAGCTATAATGTTTCCATTGAGGTTCTTGCTATTATATCTTTAGCTCTTTAATAATCTTGTGTTTAAGATATCTAAGAATTACGGTGACAGCATCCTGTAGGTGAAATGTCGATTGAGGCAAGCGATTTGGCTCCACGTTACATTGTGTTGGGTGTGACCAGGCCACCTGTTTGGACTCTATTCTTGGGACAGGAGACGATGGGACTCTGTCTTGGGCTCTGTGGTTCTCTGGAAGCCAGAGGCTGTGGTTACACACTTTACCTCTCATAGTTTCCTCTGTATCTTGGCAAAGTCTTCTTGGCAGAAACTGGGTCCTCAGTCACACAGTGGGGGGTGGTCTTAATTTCTGAAGCAATAAAACATTCTACATCCTCCTGAGATGTCTTGGGTGCAGTCAGCCGAATGGTTCCAAGGCAGAGGGAAGTTCAGGTTCACAATGGGCTATACCAGGGCCCCAGAAAGAGCTTTGTGTTTTTCTCCACATGAGCCCCCTGGACGTTCTTCTTGCATTTTATAACTCCTGTTAAGCAGGACCTCTCATCTGTTTTCTTCTTGCCTGACAAGTGGGATCGACACGTGTTAGGGGAGAGATGCCGTCCTGTTGAGAGAGTAGCAGTTAGGGCAGATGGATGCTAAGCTTACTCGTGTGTGGGGCTGGGGCGGCTGCTGTCGCAGGCTGACTAAGGGAGATGTTTGTCATCCATCAGACTTTATTGTAACTGACAGTTATGGAAAACCTGTCTCCAGCAGAAGGATCAGTCAGGGCCAATGAGCCACCACTCGCGGTAAGCCTGTCTGATTGTCCCCCTCTGACACAGCAATTAGACTGTTTGAAAGGTATGCGTCTGTATTAGTTTACAATCACTGCTATAGCCAATTACCACAAATTTAATGTCTTAGCACAAATTTATTATCTCACCATGCTGGAAGTTTAAAGGCTAGAATCCGTCTCACTGAGTTAGAATCAAGGTGCTAGCCAGGCTGGAGGCTGATGGGGAGAATCCTTTTCCTTGCTTTTTCAGCTTCTAGATGCCACCTGCATTTCTCACCTCATGGCCCCTTCCTCACGTTCTTCTGACCTCTGTTCCTGTTGTCCCATCTCCTTCTCTGACTCTGAGCCTCCTGCTTTCCTTTAATAAGAACTCTGTGATTACATTAATGTCCACCTGGATAGTCCAGGACCCTCTCCTCATCTTCAGAGCCTTAATTTCATCACACCAGCAAAGGCCCTTTGGTCGTGTAAGGTAACATCCACAGTTTCTGGGGATTAAGATGTGGATGTCTCTGTGAGACAGCTATCCTGTCTACCCCAACTTCCAATGAATAATTTTTCTGTTTTAGTCACCAAAGCCTCAGGGAGCATTGCATTTGCTCTTTTTAAAAAAATATTTTCAAGAGAGAAATTATACTTGTAAAGAAAAAAAAAAAAACTACTGAAAAATACGTCTTCACCCCTGGTTCCTAGTGTTCCGTTTCCCCATTTCTTCTTCCCAGAGGTGGAAGCTGTGTTCATCCTTATTTTCCAGTGTACCCTTCTAGTGAGAATCGATGCGTATATAAACATACGTGCACGCATACATGTGTATATATGTATAACTGCCTATTTTTGAAAACACAAATGATAGCTCATTTTCACACTACTGTATTTCATTTGTGAAAATTTTTATTGGAGTAGTTGCTTTATAGGGTTGTGTTAGTTTCTACTGAAAAGCAAAGTCAGTCGCCCACCCATATACATATATCCCGTCTTTTCTGAATTTCCTTCCCGTTTAGGTCACCAGAGAGCACTGAGTAGAGTTTTCTGTGCTGTGCAGTCTGTTCTCATTAGGTACCTATTTTATACATTCTAGTATGCATAGGTACGTTAGTCCCAATCTCTGAATTCATCCCATCCTCTCTTTCCCCACTTGGTGTCCATACGTTTTTCCTGTACATCTGTGTCTCGATTTCTGCTCTGCAAATAGGTTTATCTATACCCCTTTTCTAGATTCCACATATATGCATTAATATACAATATTTGTTTTTCTCTTTCTGATTTAATGCACTCTGTATGACAGTTTCTAGATCTATCCTTGTCTCTGCAAATGGTACAATTAATGATCTGTTCACAGCAGGATTTCTATACCTACCCTTTTTAACAGCTACATAGTTTTCCATTGTATTGGTATATCAGAATATACGCAACCAGCCGGGCCCTTGTTCAGAGACCTCATGGTTGTTTGTAATCTTTTGCTGTAATAAACAATGTTATAGCAAGTACTGTCTTACTTTTTTTATTTTGCACATGTGTGCCAGTTTATCTATGGCATAATCCCCAATGAGTGTCATTGATGGGTGCCAGGTTATGTACATCTTAAACTTAGATAGCTGTCGCCACATTGCCTTCCAAGAGGAGCATATCAGTGCATACTTGGAGACCATGGCCTCTGGGCGTAGCTAAATGTCATGCTTAGCAGGGCCTTGCTGTGACCCGCACTGACTGCTCCCGGGCCACTGCATTATGGATTGTTTCTGACCATGTCCACCCGTACTATCCAGGGGTTCAGTCCAGGATTTACAAGTCTCTTCGCTGGGGGGCAGATTTGGACCGAGAGTTGCAACCAGGAGGGATGTGGACATTCAAAAGTATATTCATAAAGGGTCACTTTCCATGATGCTATGTCAGGTGCCAGGGACACAGCACTGTCTCCTTGAAAACCACTGGTTGCTCTTGTCTCTCCAAGTTGCCAGAGCCAGACAGGTTCCAGACTTTGACTCAAGGGCCCAGGTGGCCGGCCATTCTGGAAGGAACGGCCCTGGAAGAGGCACTGCATTTGCTGGGGATTGCAGCCCCGCTGGCTGGCGGGGGCCAGAGTGCTTGGGTGTGACACAGCTATTATTTGTGAAAGAGATTTGATGCTTCATTAGAGAAAAACTGTGTACAGAAACCCGGCAGAGATTTCTTAATGGCATCCTGATGAAAGGAGCAAACAACCTAAATGCCAGATTAGTAGCATTTCAGGGGAGAAGGCACAAGGGGGACTACATTTCTATTTTCTCCTTTCCCTCAGCTTTGCTTGGCAGCATACCTTTGCCACTTTGAGAAAATGAGAGAGAGCCTGGCTGGTGTAGCAGAGAAAGAACTGAGAAGCAGAGCAAAGCATGGAAGCTTGCAGCTCTCTGCTAGTCCAAGGAGGCAGGGGAGAGAGTCTCAGCCCCAGAGTCTGGACAGTCTGGTGGACCACCTCAGCATGTGAGGGTATGCTGATGTGTGCTTATCTTTCCGCCGGCAACTTTCCAAAATGGTTAAGGGAGGGAGGGATCATTAAGACCTTTGAGTGACAGGCTACTATGCACACACGTGTTAACCTCTTCTCTCCTTTGACCTCAGAACGCATTAGAGCTGTTATCAGGGGAACCAAAACCCACACTTCAGGAGCTGTGGCTGTCCCCTCTGTCCTTCTTTGTGCAGGTTGGCTGGGACAATGGTTATTTGTCTCTTGGAAGGGGTGATATATCTGGGCAGGGAAGCAATTTAAAGGAGGGGGATTTGAGAATCTCTGTCTCTATGGACAAGTAAGGGACCTTGTCTAGACCTTGGCCAAAGTGATTCTGACTCTGAACA
Source organism: Capricornis sumatraensis (assembly GCF_032405125.1). Lineage (NCBI taxonomy): Eukaryota > Metazoa > Chordata > Mammalia > Artiodactyla > Bovidae > Capricornis > Capricornis sumatraensis. The sequence continues at coordinate 12,368,968 of NC_091078.1, forward strand.
CACACCGCACGGGTTGTTGCACCTCAACCTTTGTCATGCTGTTTGGGCCTCCCTGGTGGCTCAAACAGTAAAGAATCTGCCTGCAATGTAGGTGACGTGGGATTGATCCCTGGGTCAGGAAGATCCCTTGGAGAAGGGAATGGCTACCCACTCCAGTCTTCTCACCTGGAGAATTCCCTGGACAGAGGAGCCTGGCAGGCTACAGTCTATGGGTCTCTGAGTCAGACACAACTGAGCAACTAACACTTGGACTTCTGTTTTCCTTCCTCTGCCTGAGTGCTCTTCCCCTCCTTTCATGGGTGGATTTCTCCTGCATTCTTCAGATCTTGGGGAGATGTGTCTTTGCCATTTGATACACCCTGTGCCCCGGACTCCTGCCGCTTTGCTGCTAATTTCTTCATAACCCTTAACACAATCAAGAACTATTATTTCTTTGTTTATTTTGTTGTTTTCTTGCCCTTTGGGATTCCCCCCACTGGAATGTAAGTTCTAAGAGGGTGGGGATCTGGTTAGTCGTCTTCAGTGCCTGTAGGAGTCAGAATCCAATCAGGAAAACAGGGTGGACTGAGACAGGGAATTGAGTATATGGGGAACTAGGTACCTGGGTTTAGGAAGAGGGGAAAGGTCAACTAGGCCACCTCAGGGAAACCCAGAGGTTAGAAAGAGAAGGGAACCTGGGCTTGGAGGGTCCAGGGATGGAGGTGGTGATTTGGAGGAGATCCCATCGCTGCTGGAGGCACCACCTGAGGGAGAGGAGAGGGAGAGGGAGGCAGTCAGCAGAGAAGCAAGCTCTCCTGCCCTCTGGCCTCCAGCTCCCCCCAGTACTCCCATTGGCTGGAGCCAGCTATGAGCCAGTTGTCAAGGCTGCCCCCAGGGACACATAACCTGCAGAGGTTATCCCTGTCACCAAAACACAGCAGGGGAAAGGCAGGGAATAGATCTGAGAAGACCCTTGTGACTGGCACCTTGCTCCATCCCCAGCATCTCTGAAGCCCTTGGCACTTAATAGGTCCTCAGTAAGCAGTGAATGGATGAATGAGTGGCATATGTGAGTCCACATAAATCACTCCTGACATCATTTCTCATAGGGTGGATCCCTGTTAAAATGCCAGAACCCAAGAGGGAGCAGCTCTGGGGCTTGTGCCTGACCGTTGTTCCTTGTGGCCCAGATGGGTTCCATGCCAGGTGTTTCTTTTCTCTCTGCTGCCCTAGCCAAGAGGGAGGGACAAGGATTTTTATTTCTGAAAATAACTCTTTCCTGAGTCCTTTAATCTGAGCCTGCTGATGCTTTTATATACGCAGAGTTGCATTACTTGAGGAATTTCTTTGAAGACAGTTTTCAGCTTTCATTCCTATGTGACGTTTGAGACTCTTCCCAGCATCCTGGATTTATTCACGGCTGCAGGCTGTTAAGGGACCAGAGCTGAATCCCACATTCCCTATGATCTCTATCTGGTGACCTTGGGGAACTGACTGAACACATAGGAACATCTGGGCTTCCCCTGTGGCTCAGCCAGTAAAGAAGCCGTCTGCAATGTGGGATACCCGGGTTCGATCCCTGGGTTGGGAAGATCCCCTGGAGAAGAGAAAGGCTACCTACTCCAGTATTCTGGCCTGGAGAATTCCATGGACTGTATAGTCCATGGGGTCGCAAAGAGTCGGACACGACTGAGTGACTTTCACTTTCACTTTCGTAGGAACAGCTGTTTGTCTGGAGTGTGGAATGCCTTGGAAGGAACATGAGATAATGAAAGAAACACTCTAAGGAAAGCACCAGAGGCTCCTTTCCCATTCCCCTGAAGTGAAGTCGCTCAGTAGTGTCCGACTCTTTGCAACCCCATGGACTGTAGCCTACCAGGCTCCTCCATCCATGGAATTTTCCAGGCATGAATACTGGAGTGGGTTGCCATTTCCTTCTCCAGGGGATCTTCCCAACCCAGGGATCAAACCCGGGTCTCCCGCATTGCCAGCAGATACTTTACTGTCTGAGCCACCAGGGAAGCCCCATTCTTCTACCCCAGCCAAACTGGGAGGTGGCCCAGGTGGCCCCTATTCCAGGTTCTACCCATGGCTCACACCAGCCTCAGCCTTGATTTTCAGATTTTCTCCTGCTGACATGGAAGGATTTGGTTGGAACAAAGGCAGTGGTTGACCACTTATTAATATATCTCTTTGTTGTTGTGACATTTTTCCCTGGTAAAGGAGTAATTGTAGGTTTTCTATGAATTTGTCTTTAAGGGTTTTCTTCCTTTAAAAATAATTGTAGTCTGCCTACACTGATTTATGTGAGTAATTTGTGGAGTACATGTGTTTCCTTTGTCTTTACTTCCTCTTTTGCTCTTTCTTTTTTGCTGAGGTGGTGCCTTTTGCTGCCTTGCGCTCAGAGTTTTGCACAAGGGTTGAATTTTGAGCTGCAACAGTTTTTCCCATTTAAGTGTTAGGGTTGACTGGTGCTTTATCAAAACTTCCTAAGTACCTTTTATTACTGGAAATCTCTACAGGTTCAAGTCCAGAGACTTTTATTTAAGCCTTTAATGTACTAGTGGTGCCCAGCTGTAATTAGGACATTTCTGGAAGTTACTTCAATTGAATTGCAGGCTGGAGGGTGGCAGCTCATGGGGGCTGGCACTAAATTCATGAGAAAGAAATGCATAGGAAGATGTGGTTCTGGTGGAGAGTGGTGGAGAGTGTATATGTGTAATTTTCCAAGATCTGTCTAAATCGCTAATATGGCGGTAGGTGAAGGGTGTATTTTAAAAATGTTGTCTGGTGAACATCCTGCGTGTCGAATCTCATCATCTTTCCACAGCCACTCCCAGTCTGCCTCATGAGACACTGCTGAAAAATACGCCGCAGCTTTCCAAACAGTTAGCCTCTCCCTGATCAATTCACAGGACAGGGCTTAGTCGAGCTTGTGGATGACGCAGGCTTCTCTGGGCTTTGAGGAGTGCTGGTTGAGGTTTTTTGCACCCTGCTCTTCAGAAGCAGAGTCATCGTGTTTTTCTTTGTCAGAGGCACTGTTAGGACTGTCAGAAAGTGGAATTTCCCACAAGACCAAAATTTCATCAGCTTTCATTCATAACCTTAGTACTTTAAGTTTTAAAGGACAAACTTGTTCTATTTTAAGTATTAAAGGAAAACAACTAACTCTCAATTATGGGTCTGTGCACTTAAGGAATTGTGAAATACCATTGAAGGGCACAAAGAAATAATCCCCTCTTAGACGCCTCTTTCTACACATGAAGGAAATGAAGTTCCAAGGGCAACGGCCTTGGAACTTGGGGGCACCTTGGGGGCACCCAGGCCCTCAAACCCTTGTCTAACGGGAGGTTGTAAAGCCTAATTTGACTTCTTTCTCCAAGCACTACCAGGCCTATGACATCTTCCCTGTCCTTTCTACTCTAAAGTCATTTTAATGTGTTATTTCATCTCTCCTGCAATTGTAACCACTGAAATGTGTGAGATAATCAATAGTATTCTAAGTATGACTCAAATTAGAAAAAAAAAATGATGCAGAAAAGTCATTTTCTGGAAGAAAACCTATTCATGGGTCTTTTACACATTTTTAATTTTTACGTTGCTTATGTGTGTGCTGCGTCGATTCAGTGTTTGCAACCCCATGGACTGTAGCCCATCAGGCTCCTTGGTCCATGGGATTCTCCAGGTAAGAATACTGGAGTGGGTTACCATGACCTCCTCCAGGGGATCTTCCTGACCCAGGGACCAATCCCAGATCGCCTGCATTGTAGGCAGATTTTCGACTGTTAAGCCACCAGGGAAGCCCACATCATAACAGTAAGATGGGCTCCCCGCTTCTTTGTGTGCAGTTCTAGGGATTTTAGCACATGCATAGCTGCTTGTAATCACCCTCATAATCAGGACACACACGTGTCCCTTTATTTCTATAAAGCTCCTGCCTTCCACCCATAGCCCCTGGCAACCACTGATCTGTCTCCCATCACTATAATTTTGTCTTTTTGAGCATCAGATGAGTAGAATCCATAGTATGTGACATTTTGAGGCTGCCTTCTCTTATGGGCCTATTTTGGTTGAAGTACATACTCATCCTGTATCATTTCATTTTATTGTTGTTCAGTCGCTCAGTTGTGTCTGACTCTTTGTGACCCCATGGACCACAGCACGCCTGTCACTATCTCCTGGGGTTTGCTCAAACTCATGTCCATTGAGTTGATGATGTCATCCAGCCATCTCATCCTCTGTCACCCCCTTTTCCTTCTGCCCTCAATCTTTTCCATAATCGGGGTCTTTAACAATAAGTCAGCTCTTCACATCAGGTGGCCAAAGTATTGGAGCTCCAGCTTCAGCGTCAGTCCTGTATAAGCTTGGAAGAATTTGAGTAGTTCTCTAAAGGAACACTTAGGAAATCAGCAACAGGGACTGGTAGACAGCTCTGAGACCTTCATTTCTGTCCCAGACACTGACACCTAAGAGGCCCTTAGTAACTTCTGGCTGCTGTCCATTTCTCTTACATAAGTCAAGTGTAGGCTGTGTGCCTGGAGGGAGGCTGGCTGGAATTCCAGGTGCCTGCTGGAATATTATCCGCTTAGCCAAGTGTTCTGGAGCCATGGGGCTGCTCAAACACAGCCCACACGTGGTTGTGGTGACCAACCGCATGGAGGAACCAACCATATTCATGCCGGAACAGCATGAATGCCTTCAGGAGCCCCACACCTCTGGAGTTGGGCTCTGCCAGAACAATGTGCTGTCTGCATGGGGACAGAAGGCTGCTGGGTTCGAGGTGGAGAATGTGCTGCTCTGGTGTGATCGCCTGCCAAAGAGGTAATTGAGAGAATTGTCTTGGTGATCTCAATCTGACAGCTAGCAGGGGACATCCCAGGAGCTGGAGGAGATAAACCTGTCAAGATCCTCCCAGCTGTTTTAGGCCCAGGATTGTCACTGCTTCAAGACAAGGTTTGGGTACTGCCAGAAGGGAAGTGAGCATATTGCAGCCTGCTTTCTCAAAGCCCCAAGGAATCATGGCTAAGTTGCATGGAACCAGCATGTTTTCCGGTCAGCAGATGCCTATCAATCTGTCTTCTGGTTTAGCCAGTGGATTGAGTTCACTTTTGTGACACAGCCTCAGGTTGTGTTATATAATCCCATCTCTTGGTCTCTCAAGAAAACAAGCAAGCAAAACCCTGTTGAATTGGTTTGGTGAGAATAGACTTTCATCTTAAGTTTCAAATCTCCTATAGCCGACAGTCTGTCAATTGACTGGCTAAAACTCATTGACCATTGGCAGACACAGGAGATATAGGTGTTCAGTCCCTGGGTTGGGAAGATCCCCTGGAGGAGGACATAGCAACCCTCTCCAGGATTCCTGCCTGGAGAATCCCATGGACAGAGGAGCCTGGTGGGCTATAGTCCATGGGGTCACAAAGAGTCAAACATGACTTAGCAACTAAACAACAAATAACTGCTGTTAACCATTATTGAGGCATATAGTGGAGTTGTTAAGAGCCAGACCACATGGGTTCCAAGTCCTACCTTGGCCTCTGGCTGGCTGGGTGACCCTAATGCAAGTTGTCAACCTTTCTGAGCCTTGGTTTTCCTGTCTGTAAAATGGGGGTGACAATAGTGTCTCCTTCGCTAGTCAGTACATTTAAGGAAACTAATTTATGCCAGTGTTTTGTTATAAGTTAATTTTGAAGACTATATCTGGGCTCTTTACCAGAGTGCTGCTACATTCAGATTGAAAACTGCTCATCAGTCTAATAGTTTCACACGCTAGAGAAGAAAGCTGAGATCTACAAAGGCTTAGTAATGTGTCCAGTGGCAGAACCAGGACTGGAGATGCCCCTTGGCTCTTAATCCCTTTCTTCCCAGTGCGAAGCAGACAACTGATGATCTGTGTAAACTGGGTACTTGGTTAACTGGAACTCTCTATTAACTTGTCCGCTCATGTCTTGTCAAGACAAGAGTAAATAACTTTCAGATCAACAAACCCAAGTCACTAGTGAAAGAAGTCACTTACTCCGGTGGAGTTTTCAGGTTAAGTGTATTTTTAAGGTGCTTATTCATCTACATAATGACCACCATATGTAATACGTGGAGCTGTTCATAATGATCTGTGTTTACTTAGCTTTTTGTTTGCTGACTAGGAGAGATAACAGGGTTTATTGCCACTTGATCCCATGGGCCACCCCATCTGGGTCAACTTGTTTCTCCCTGGGACACAAATTTCTTTCCATCCAATTGTTCCAGTGACTAACAACTTGGTTAAGTGATGACAAGTTTGTTAACAGAGGAGCTCAAGATAAGGCCAAGTTAACTCCCTCTGCCCTCAGAGTTTGCTGCCTGCCTGTTGAGTGATCAGGGACCTGTCAGCCCTCCAAGCTGATGTGTGAGGTGATGGGAGTGGGGAAAAGCACTTGACGTGCTTTCAGTTTGTACATGTGTTCCTGTGCTTCAGCACTCAGCCTGCCACCCCCTTCCAGGAAACCTCTCTCTCTCCCTCTCCTTGCAGACAGTACTCATGCCAGCTTCCATCTAAGAAATAAATGCCTTTGACTTACAAATACATTTTCTTGGATGCACAGAAGGTTTTGGCTTTTGCTTAGTCCACAAATCAGATAACTCCCATTGTCCATCTGAATGATCTGTGGTCAAATTTAGAATCCCAGGTTGGGATTTCCTGTCGCTGACGGAGTTTCTGGATGAGACAACATCATCCATCATTGCTAAAGCGAATGTGACAGGCAGGAGAGGAGGAACTAACATGGATTAAGCACCTCTCTGTGCACATAGAGAGTGTGTGCTTTCCTGGGGCAGACTCCAGAAGTGCACGGATCGTTTGTCGGGTGCTTCTGAATTATCTGTGTAATACGTTCCCATGAAGCAGAAGTTGATTGCATGCACAGCAAAGGGACTCCCTCCATGTGTATGTCTTTGCTTTTTCATTCATCTTATTAGAGTGGTACAAACCCTGAAGCGTGAATTAGCTGGATCTGTGACTGAATGAGTTCAGATTTGCTGAGCAGGCTGATTCAGGAAAGCGTCTTCTATTCCCCTGCAATTTACAGTGTACAGACACCCTTCCTAAGTGATTGGGGCATTTATATTAGATGACGGCCGTAGCTTGGGATGAAACGTGATTACACGTCTACTTTAATCCTCAAGGGGTAGTGGTTCCCACTTGGGGTGTTTTAAAGGACATGTGTACTGGTGGACTCACACGATATTTGGGTCGAAGGCATTGATAGAGATGATTGGCAGAGATGGGAAGTAGGATCCATCAGCTTAGAAATCTAACCTCAAGAGAGATGGGGGTCTGATTTGAGGATGCATATAATTTAAGTAGCCCACCTCCCATATATATATATATGCTGATGCATTGCTGTTTGCCAGGGGAATTCACAGGTCTGTAAATTTCACAAATTCTAATGTCTCACTCTGCTGCTCTAGAAATGAATGGGCTAGGATGCATTGGGAACCTTCCTTCCAAGGGAATATTGGAATTATTCTCAGCTGCCATGTGACACTGCTTGTTTATCCATAAAACCCCCACAAATTGTGACAGAAGTCACTCTAGATGACATTGTGAGATGGACGTTGCCAGGATTTCACATGGCGTGTTGCCCCAGCATCAGACGGTGCAGACTCACGTGGTGAGAGGGTGCATTTCCTTTTACATCGTGTGCCGTCCACTTGGTTCTGTCGTCTCTTTGGGACCTCTCTAATTTGCGGTCATCAGCTTCAAGCTCTGAGTCTTTGCTGGGGTAACAGTATCAAGAGAATCTGGATGATGTTTTTGTTGTTGTTATTGTATGTTTATGGTTCCTTCCTAGTTATGACAAGTAAGGCAGGCTTTCCATTTCTGGCAGTAATATAAAGATCCACTTAAGAAACAAATTTAGAAAGATGCCGTTTCAAGAGAAACATATTTATAAGTAATTGTGCAGGTGGGACCCAGTTATAACATGCTGTCTCCTGGGATAGGATGTGATGGACGTTAGAGACCCTTCCATCGAGGATGATTTCAAGGGGGTGGGGAGGAGATGGGGATGAGCTCCTCTCCCACCTTGTAAATACTGCCTCTCTTTCCAGCAGAGGGACGCTGATCACTAACCTTTACAGCTAAGTATCTTTCGTACATCTTACTTAATCATTCCAACAACCCCATGAGGTGTGTATTGCTTCAGTCTCTTTGTTTCGAAGATGTGGTTGTGGCTGACTTTCCAAAGACACATGACTGGGAAGAGGGCAGACCCAACATTCACACACAGGCAACTGGGCTCCAGATCCTGGTATTTCACCCTTAAGCCACATCCGTTGCACACCCAGTAACACTCCAGGCAAATGACCAGGGACACGGACCAAGAGAAAACTGCAGCCATTCAGTTTACTACCTGTTGCCAAAATGAGTTGCTAGTGAGGAAAAAAAAAAAAAAACATTTAAAAAGAAAAGAGAAAGACAAAACACCAACCTAAAATTAAACAGCTGAAGGTAAAGGTGAAGTCGCTCAGTCGTGTCCGACTCTTTGAGACCCCATGGACCGTAGCCTACCAGGCTCCTCCATCCATGGGATTCTCCAGGCAGGAATACTGGAGTGGGTTGCCATTTCCTTCTCCAGGGGATCTTCCCGACCCAGGGATCGAACCCAGGTCTCCCACATTGGAGACAGACGCTTTAACCTCTGAGCCACCAGGGAAGACTTCCTGTGTGTAATCCATGTGACATCTTAATTCTCACCTCTGCTTCATGGTCCCTTCCCTGTTTCCCCCATGCCAATGATTGTTAAAGATCAATGGATGGTCTTGAAATCCCCGCTTTGCTCTTCAACGGTTCAACTCGATTATTGTCTCTCTCTCTCTCAGTCTGAACTACCAAAGTCTTTGGATTCGGAATGCTTGGCTTGGCGCTCTGTCAGTATTTATACATTGACATGAACATTTTTCAAACTTCAAAGGAGAGATCCTTTTGCAGCTCAGCGTGATTGAGAATCTGTCAGCAGTGTTCTTACATAGTTAGCTTGGCCATTGTAGGATAATATATGCTCTCTATAAATATACGGGATGTTCTGCTCAGCTAAATGCATTTACTCCTTTTTTGTTGTGTGTAAATTTCAAGAGCTTCAGGATGTTATTCAAGTTGGTAGATTTTATTAAACCTCCAAGAATATAATTAACTCACTTTACAAATTGTTAATGCTTACAGAAACTCACGATAAATGAGACCGTTTTAGAAAAAAACAGGAAAAGGCAGCTTGTTAATGCTGGTCCCATTCTCTGATATTGTGAGAAATAAATGAATGTTTATCACTCACTGCTGTAACCTTCATTTGAGAATTCTTTAAAAGGCAATTACATATGTTTGCAGAGAAATACCGCTGCCATTTAGTTCATTTTCAGCTTCACAATCTCCCCTGAAAAAATTACAAAAGCGTGCCTTGTCAAAGATATATTTTAAGTTGGTTCTGCTTGAATGTTAACATTTTAATATGGCTGTATTAACCCTGCTCATTTTGAGAAATGTTAAAAAATTATTGATGGTCAATCTCAACCTGTCTTCAGTTGCATTTTATTCTGCTCTCCAAGAGGCCTACAGGACTTTGGTCCCGGTACTTTAGTTCTAGGCACTTACTGCAGGGGTATATTTCTAGCCCAGAGTGTACCCCCAGTCATCAGGAACGGTCCTCGTCATAAGCCCCAGGTTTCCTTCTTCCCTTCGGTGCTTGGGCTCCATCACGTTGACTTTGTACCCTTCTCTTTGTTTGTTGTTGCTGGGCTTTAAACATGCTGTTCTTTCTGTTTGGAGAATTCTTTCTCTCTTTCTCATATCCCTTCCAACATACATCTTTCACATGGATAGCACTTCCAACTCCTTTTGAAGTCAACTTAAGTGCAGCTTTCTTGGGATACTTCCCTTCACCCTGTTCCTTTGTTAGCTGCTCTCCTAGGATCGTGTCCTTCCTTCCTTCCTTCCTCACTTTCTCTCGCGTTTTCTCGTTCTCTCTCTTTCTTTCATCGTGGAGTTTGTGGGATCTTACTTCCCCGACCCGGGATTGATCTTGGGCCCTTGGCCGAGTCCTACCCACTGGAGTGCCGGGGGATTCCTGTGCTCTTTCACATTCTTATCTCCGTTTGGGTTCACTCATTTGTTGAGGGTGACTACTGGATGAGTGTCTACCTATGTTGATAAATTGAGTTCCTTGAGAGCAGCTGCAGTCTAGCTTTTGCTACAGGTATGTCCATCCTCAGCGTCTCACTCTGTGCCCAGCACATAACAAGCACTCAGTTAAGTATTTCTGGAATATGTAAGTGGCTGGAAGTGTTGGACAATCAGCATGTTCTCTCCCTCTGCCCTCAGTGTCAAGGAATCGTGTTCGCCATCATCTTCCTTCAGTTTTCACCAATGTGACTTCTGATTTTGACCTAATATGACAAGTATGTGAAGGGGCCAGAGCATTCCTGGCATTTGCTGGGATTTATCAAGAGCTTTACAGGGAGGCTGTCCATCCCAGTCAGTCTGTACACCGTGAGTCACTTTCCTGATGAGCAGCGTCCTGGATAGGTGGGGGACCACTCAGGTTTCTTTGGGGCTGCGGGACTGCCAGGCTGCAGTGGACCGGCTGATAGGAAAATGGAATCCTAGCACTTTTCCCTTCTTCCTTGAGTAAGACAGTGGTGGTTTTAAGTTCTATCTAGACAAACTGGAGACAACCCAGAAGAGGAAATAAAGTCTTACTGAAATTATTGATAAAGACAAAGAAGATGTGAGTGAAGAAAGGAAACAGGCATTTACAAGCTGCTCACCGTGTTGCAGAGACCAGGCTGTACACACAGCCATTGTTTCTTTTCATTCATCCCTCATCACAGATGAGTAAGCGGACGACAAACAAAGAAGGAAAGGGCTGCTATCTAAACTCAGGCCTATGTGCTCCAAAGTTTATATATTTTCCACTCAACATGGTTCCAAACTTCTGTTCTCCCTGGTCTGATTCCAAAGGTAGGGAAGGAAGCTCATCCTGACAGAGGTGGGAATGTGTTTGGCCCCAGGGCCACTTGTGTTTCTTATCAGTCTGTTGCTACAGGCTGCAGACTGGGAGGCAATGGAGAAAGGCAAAACAGGCGAAAATTATTCCACAGCAGGAGTCTGTCCTCCTCCAATTCCCTGACCATTATCTGGTCAACAGAATCTGATCATGTGTGAGTTTAACTTAGAGAATTCAAATGCACCTGCTCTGCCTGTGTGAACACACACACACTCACGAACACACACACACGAGAGAAGTGTTGCTGTGAGAGCCAGTGGATTAAAGATCAGGAAAGGCTCCCCAGGTGGCCCTTGGCTTGAGATCTGAAGGGATGAATAAGTGACCTGATGAGAAGGGAGTTGGATGAAGAGGATCAGAGAGAATGTTTCAGACAGAGCAGTCACATTTGCCCGAGCCTGGCGGGGAGTGGCGGAAGGCAGACCTGAGTCACTGAGGACAGGCTATTGTGGCTGGAGCTGTAGAGGGGGCTGGAGCCTGACCTGGATGTCAGGACAGTGAAGGGACCCAGTCTGCACAGATTCTATTCTGCCATCTGTCAAGCAAAGAATAAAGGGGGTGAGGAATGAGGTCTTAGCGGTGGAAGGAAAGTGGAAAAAATTGAGGCAAACTGGCTCTGATAGTAATAAAAAATGTGTTTCTAAGAGCATATTAAAGGATAGAGGCAGCGCTAGCCAGTAATAAGCGTGGGGAGAACGAAGCCAGCTTTCCTGTGAACCTGCACTGCAGTCTCCCTTGCCAGAAAGCCCGATGATCGTCTTATCCTTATCACTGTCACAACACCCAGGCACACAGCTTGGGATGTCTTAGGGAACCTCCTTCAAATCTCCGCACCATCCGCCAACCCTAGACAACCATGAATCTATTTTTTATTTCTGTAGATTTGTCTGTTCTGACACTGAATAGCAATTGAATCATTCAATATGTGATCTTTTGTGCCTGATTTCTTTTACTTAGCATAATGATGTCAAATTTTATCCACGTCGCAACATATATCAGCACTTCATTCCTTTTTATGGCCGCTGAACTACTTCTTGAACGGCCCCCCCGCCACCCCCAGCCCCCAACCCCCGGGGAAAGCATCCAGTCGTGGGGCAGTTGTCAGCCAGTCCTCTGTGTGGTTGGAGCAGGGTGCCACAGAGTTAGTGATTGTCTGTTGGACCTCAGTGGTCTGGTCTGATTGGGTCAGCTTGGACATAGGCCTCTCGGTTTCTCTCTTGCCCTGCTGAGCAGCAGCCACTCTCTAGCTGTACATTCCTGCTAATGGTTCTGGGTCTTGGGCTGTGAGTATTCCTTCTGTCTGGGTCACCGTGTACGCTTTTATAGGTTGAGCACTGCCCAGAGGTACCCAGCTGAAGGCACAAGAAAGGGCTCACATAAAATCTGCATCCCATATGCCAAACCATAAACTCCAATATAGGACTGTGTTTCATCCAGTGAGGGTGGGGTGGGGTGGGGCTTTTTCTAACCCTTATAAAACTGTGTCTAGGTTTTTAGCAGGACTGCCCTGTCAATCGACATTTGTCAGTGCTGAGTTCTTGGACCCAGTTAACATGGCTTATATTTGAGTTAAGATTTAGGTAGTGATAAGACAGAGGATGAAATATTGGATCCTCAGATATTTTATATATATCAGTTCAGTTCAGTCGCTGTCATGTCCGACTCTTTGCGACCCCATGAATCGCAGCACGCCAGGCCTCCCTGTCCATCACCAACTCCCGGAGTTCACTCAGACTCACATCCATCGAGTTGGTGATGCCATCCAGCCATCTCATCCTCTGTCATCCCCTTCTCCTCCTGCCCCCAATCCCTCCCAGCATCAGAGTCTTTTCCAATGAATCAACTCTTCGCATGAGATGGCTAAAGTATTGGAGTTTCAACTTTAGCATCAGTCCTTCCAATAAACACCCAGGGCTGATCTCCTTCAGAATGGACTGGTTGGATCTCCTTGCAGTCCAAGGGACTCTCAAGAGTCTTCTCCAACACCACAGTTCAAAAGCATCAATTCTTTGGTGCTCAGCCTTCTTCACTGTCCAACTCTCACATCCATACATGACCACTGGAAAAACTATAGCCTTGAGGTGCAGGTTTAGTTGCTTGGCAACAGATGTGGTCTTAGTTCCCTGATGAAGGACTGAACCTGTGTTCCCTGCATTGGGAGGGTGAGTCTTTTTTATTTTTGGAAGGCAGATTCTTAACCACTGGACCATCAGGGAAGTCCCTAGGGGTTTTTAAATTTATGGATTTGTTCCCCAAAGAAAAACATCCCTTAATCTGTATTGGATTAGCCAAAAAGTTTGTTGAGGTCTTTCCTTAAGATGTTATGGAAAACTCAGACTTTTTGATCAACCCAATATTTAGAGCTCTACAGCTGTACCATGAGCAAGAGGAATTTTCAACCTCTCTATTTTTTTCATCGGTTCTCATCTTTCTGACATCTCATGCTGTTCCCATCTGTGTTTCTAACTTTGGGGTACATCATTTCTGTGGTTGAATTGGTGTTAAAAAATAATTTTCACAACAAGGGTAAAATCATGACTGTCAGATAGCAAAATGAATACATGCTAAAGATTTTATTCTATTTCCTAATCAGGGAATCAGGCAGATGTTATAACCTATTGAAAATAACAGACATATTTTGTAGATCAGAAATATTAGAATGAATGTGCAAATGTGCAAAAACTGTTTTCTCCACAGGGGGAGGGAGAAGTCAATTGGACCTCTCTTGGACAGGACAGAATTTACATGTCTACAGACAAGAACTATTTGCATTGCTATCACTTGTATTTGCATTGCTATCACTTATCTACAATTTACAGAATTGCAAAGTGGCTTCCATACAATCAGAATCAGATAACACAAAGGGGTGTTCTCCAGGGTCTGACAATGCATCTTCTTCTAAGGAGCCACACATTTCCGCCTCCACTGGTGATTCATGCTATCTCTGGGACATTGGTGAGTATAGATTAGATTCCAGGATGAGGACAATGTTTTCTTAGGTCTCAAGTGGCCCCTGGTGTACAGTGTCCTTTGTTAGAGGAACAAGAATTGGGATGTTTTCAAAGACACTGTGGTTGGTTGAAAGAACAAGAGTGAAAGGCACAGGGGAGTTTGAAGGGAGGAACCTGTTAGACCAGAGACTGGGCAATAAGGCTGAATTTTATTCTCAAAATCATTACACACTTCCTATGTGACCTTTGGGCTTGCCATTTATCTCCCTGCCTCTTTGAGACAGGAAAATAAGTATTCTCTGTAAAGTGCGTTGAGGTTCCCTGATGAAAAGTACCAGTTAGCTGGGAAGTGGTGTTATTAATTTGTCCGGGCTTGCCCTTTGTATTCCTGCTGGGTCGATCTGTCTTCCATTGCCTCTCTCTCTCCATCATTAATTTCCACTGTAGCAAGTGAGGCCCCCATCATGGGATTAAATATTTTCAGTGGCTGCTTTGGGATTTTTCTATTTACCCTCCAAAAAATCTGTTAGAATAAAGCCTAAAACACCCACCTCAGTTTCTTTCCTTTCCTTTAAAATGTTTAAGTAAATAGTCGATGGGATAATTATTCTAAATGTAGTCGAGTGTCACGTTGTCTTAGAAGACTTGCTATAAAGTCGAAATTAGTCTTGTCACAGCTTAATGGAATTCTTCAGCTCCACCAGGCAAGCCTCCTGCCCTGGTGCTGCAGGTGGTAGAAAGGAAAATGCTGAAGCTTCCAAAGAATAAAAAAGGGAACATTTCTGAGATCTATGAGCCTAGAATTGACTCCATTCCTATAAATCACCAGGGAGTCTTCAGGTCCATTTTTACTCTATGAGAAAAAGGATTTAGGAATGTCTATAACACTCACAGTTTCATGTGTGGTGTGTCTACTCAATCAGCTTCCACTAACAAAGCGGACTAGCCATGGGATAGAGAATAGTGGCTGGAAGGCTATTTTCCTTTTAGCTGTGCAGCTTTGCCGTCCTTCAATTTTCCCACTGGACTGAGGTCACGTGTGTGCGTGATCAGTCCTGTCCAACTCTTTGTGACCCCATGGACAGGCTCCTCTGTCTATGAAATTTTTCAGGCAAGAATACTAGAGTGGGTTGCCATTTCCTGCTCTAGGGGATCTTCCCGACCCAGGGATGGAAACCTTGTCTCTTGCATCTCCTGCATTGGCAGGAGGATTTTTTACCACTGTGCCACTTGGGAAGCTGAGGTTATATTCATTTACAAATTGAGTCACACGATTCTTAACTTGTACCACATCCAATCCCTTGTACCTGGCTTTAGCTCCTGAATTGCTTTGGATGACCCAATATGGTGGTGGGGAGGGTTTTTTTTTTTTATCTTCATCACCATGACAGGTTTCCCTAATGCTCGGATGAGGCTAGATTTTGGAGACTGCTACTCACTCCAGTATTCTTGCATGGAGAATTCCATGGACAGAGGAACCCATGGGATTGCAAAGAGTCAGTTACGACTGAGTGACTTTCACTTTCTTTTTGTGGTTTCCAGACAAACGCAGGAGTGAGGAACAGCAGCAGCATTTTAATCGAGTGCCCTGAATGTTCTCGCTTCACAGGACACAGTGCACTTAGGATTACATTTCGCGCATTTATCACCTTTGTTACTTCTGATAGATTATTTCCCCAGCCATTGTAGCCACACTGATCACCTGCTTCTCAATTCCTAAGCCTTTTATTATCTCTCCTACCGATAGTTCCTTTTAACTGTACACAATCTGATTGTCAGGCTGTCTGTTGAGTATTCATTTTGTCAGCCCATGGGACATATGTATTCATTAAGAGAGAATCATATTTTATGTTTCCCTTTTGTTCTCTACAGCACCTAGCAGGTAGCCCAAGTTACCACAGATGCTGAGCCAACTGTTTTCAAATTCTTAAATGCAAATTGCATTGGCTAGATGTGCACTGAGTTAAGCAGACTGTCTGTCACAAAGGTCAAAGCACACTGATCATATACATATGATCAGCAAGACTGACTTGAGAAATAAGCCATGCTTATTTTTGAATGGTGTTGGGGCCTGTGTGATTGAGTTGGATGGCATTGCTTAACCAAAGGGTTGTTTGTTGTTCAGTCACCAAGTCGTGTCCGACTCTTTGCGTCCCCATAGACTGCAGCATGCCAGGCTTCCCTGTCCCTCACCATCTCCTGGAGGTTGCCCAAGTTCATGTCCATTGAATTGGTGATGCCATCCTTCAATGGCAGGCTATAACCTTTTTTTAACTGTTTAGATGGAAAGGAAATATCTCCAACATCCTTTTGTCCCATGGAGGAACCCTTAGAAACCAAAAGGACTTGACAACTCATTTCCATAGGGATAACTGTCAATTTCTCAGGCAGCTTTGAAAATCAATACTGGCCCAGTGACCCATAGTGCTTGGAGTCAAGCATAGAATTAGGATGACTCGTTAGTAGATTAGTGGAAGAATCTGGTGCCTTGAACTCAGTTTGGTGCAATGTGTGGTGAGAAATGCGATCTGTTGAATGTATTTAAAGGGTAGAGCCAGTTACGTGGTGAACAGAGATCAGGCCCTTTGTGGTGATTCCGGGACACAGAGAATAAGCCCGAGGAGGAATATCACCCTCACTTTGAAGACACTCCCTGTTCATGGAGGTGGGCTGTCAGGGGCAGATCTTGGGCGCCGGTGTCTGTGTTGTGGTCCCAGGTTCTTTGTTGGGTTGGCACGTGGACAGTGCGATCGTTTCCTCTATTAATAATTCCTCTGCTTGCGGAGACAACATAAATCATTCAGAAGTTTAAAAATTCAGCGGCTGATCGACAGTCCCTTCATCCAGAACTTGGCCACATCATGGGAAAGCTTACCAGGTGCCACCTCTGCATTTTGCATTAGGCACCTTCTTCATTGGGTGGGGCTAGGACTCTGTGCTCCTGGCGTAGAGGTCCAGGGATGGTTCTTCCTCTTAAGATATGGCCTGGAGCCCAGCCCTGCAAACCCTGCTGGTGGGTGGGATAGACTGAGATAGCAGCTTCTCACCTCCTCCTCTGTTCCCCTGGGGGACAGAGGGCTTTTTCCAGGGGAAGTCAGAGCTCTCTATTTGGCAGGGACTGCTTGCTGAGAACATCTTTACAGATCTCACGGCAGAGACCCAAAGAGAGGAGATGAACCATGCAGCCAGCTTCTGTTTCAGGAAGGAGGAGCGGTTATCAGAACATCACCTCTGTGCCATTTAACTGCTGTGGGATGTTGGGCTGATGACCCAACGGTCCTGGGCCTTAGTTTCCCAGCTTATAATGTGGATATGATAGTCTTATCTTCTAAAATATTTCCGTTTGATTAAATGAGTTATTACAAGTAAAATATTTAGAAGAATGCCTGGCACAAAATATATATCATGTATATGGTGGCTGCTAGTAATACTCTATTATTAATTTATTATGTCATCAGTTTTATATTTGTCATATTAAGTTATTATAGGGTTATTATGTTATTAGTATACTCCCACACCAGGCTGTCACTAGCTTTTCATTGTGGTTTTGGTTCAAGGGAGTTCCTGGATTGATCTCTGTGTATCCTACCCAGATTTCACTCCTCATACAAAACCCTGGAAGTGAGTACCACTTAAACCTGGATATGTGCAGGAAACTTCACATCCATGAGCCGTATGCCTGTGGTATCTGCAGGATTAAGACCAGGTCTCCTGACCCCCAAGCCCCTCTCCGCGGTCAGTGTTGCCTATGCGAGGTCAGCGAGTGTTCTCTCGTGTCCTCTGTCCACCCATTGCAGTGGGGGGCACTCTGAGGCTGTCATTCCCGACCTGGATGCAGATTCTGTTTGCAGTATCTGCATGTTAGCTTCAGAGCTTACTCCAGGCACATGGTGGGAGGCATATAAAGGATGACCCCCAGGTCCCAAGCGGTCTGATTGTGGAAGTGATCATCTTATTAAATAAAAGTACTTAGCGGGTACAAATTCTGTGTATGTCTGCCGTGTCTGCTCTGAAAAGCAGCCCAGTTAACCAATGAGATTGTCCACACTCAGAAGAGGATGTTGTCGTGGGGACAGGAATGGCTAGAGGAAGATTCACGAACAGAGCTACACAGACTGGTAGGGTGGGTGATTGTGGAGGAGAGCGACGAGGACAGTGTGCATGGGGGCACCCTTCGAAAAATGTTCAGAGGCGAAAGGACTATGGCATGTGACTGGGGCGGTGAGGACCCCTGCTGGCATTTCCCTCCTCTCTCTGGTGAACTGAAGACCTTGCAAACTCAGTGTCTGTTGCTCATTGCCTTCCTGTGCCTTCACCAAGGGCCCCCTTGGGCAGAGACAGAAGGCAGCATCTCCTCACCCTTTACTGAGGTGCAGAAACGGGGTTGCATGCATGGATTGGAGCTGGGCCCGTGCGGGACCTCCCTTGGCATTTTTTCTTTCCTGGTGACAGTGTTATATGTGGCTCTCTTCTCCCTCTTGTACTTCTGCTGAGTAATGATAATACAGTGTAGTCTGCTGAGAACTGCCTGCAGAGAGGAAGGGTGTCTGTCTGTTTTGTGGGTTTTGTTACGGTTTTGTGTCTCTTGCTTGTGAGTAGTTTGGCCAGGTGTGCCCTCTCTGGGGCAGCAACCACTGAGTTGAAGGCAGACCCTTTGTGCATTTCCCCTCCTTCGTTGTCATCCATCCTCCTAATTTTACCACTGACTCATAGAAGGACTCCGGACAAATCAGTTCCTCTCTCGGTCCCAGTTTTCTCCCCTAAAATTCAGGCCCAGGACAAGATGATCAAAGTTAACAATGACTTTTTTGAGTCCTTGGAATTATCCTTGGTGCTCAGTTTTCTTGGCTCTGAAACATCTTCCTTCACTATTAGGCTCCTGAGCCAAAGCCCAGATTTCCTGGGCTCAGTCTCCTTGGAAACCTCCTGCTAGACTGGTGCTGGATAAGAAGTCTGGAAGGGAATCCTGTCACTTGTGGCCATCCCTTCAACTCTCTGTTGATGAATCTTTAGTGGATAAAGGCTCTCTGAGGTCAAAGCCTTCAAATAGAAAGTACCTGTGTCTATGTGGTTGACCATACCTGATCATCCAGTGATCACCCATGAAAGAGATTCTTAGATGATAAACCCTTCCATACACAGGCTAATCATGGCCAAGGTTTTGCACTGAAGCAAAGATCTGAACAGTAGCCTTGTGGTTAGTCCCTGTACCTTAACTGCAAAGGAAGCCACAAGCATCACTTTCAATTAAAGGGAGAATCTCCTGGAATGACAGACACCTTGGCAAGCCAAGTCCCGCCCCGTCTTCATCTTCATCATTTCCCTTGTTAGCTTCTCTCCCGTCAAAGCTCACCACGAGATCACTTGTGACAGTGAGGTTTACCATCCAACAGAAAGGAAACCCAATGGCATTTGGCTCACAGACCAAACTTAACTCCATTTCCTCTGACAATCGATAACTGTTTAGTCACCTGCCTTCTCCCCAGTGCTGTACACCTGCCTCTTTTCGCGTCTCTGGAGAGTAAATGGAGCCAGGATTAACCAGCCAGGGTTGGTGAGCCCAGTGTGCTTTTGTTTCTGCCTTTGGCTCACAGGCTGTCTTTGTAGGATGAAATAGTGGGCTTTCTACTAGGCATGGCTCAGCAAGTCTGCTGGTGTCTGTGCTTTATTGAGCAATAAATTAATGCAGAGCACTGCCAAGAAAACAGATAAATGGATAGGACAGCAAACACATTTTTAACAAGGAAAATGGCTTTGTTTCTCACTAGCATCATTTAAATGATTAGCTCAGTAATTGTGTGTTCCTTGATTGCAGGGGAGGAGGGGATTCTGATTAAACACATATCTGGGAGGAACCATGTGGGCATCCTTTGGAGGTTTAGGAAAGAAGCGATTTGTTTCAGATCCTGGGTCCTGTGAGAGGCTGGCATTTTCATCGTGTGTGATACAATTCTGCCTGGGTTTTAAGCCTATAAATAGCATGTGGTTCACGGCTGGGTGTACTTGCAGGCTCTGACCAGGGTAGTCACACTTGAAGAAGTTAGGAGAAATCTTTTATGATTTGTCAGGGTCATTAACTGTATCCCCTGATTAATAATGGCAAGAGGGAAGGAGAAAGGATGAGATAGACTCCATGAGAGGAAGCTCCTTGTTGCAATGCAAATCTCACAAAGCCTAGAGAAATTCTAGGTGTCATCATAAAGGTAAACCTTCAATACTCAAGAGAAAGGCAACATAAAAATCTAAATGAATAAAAATCCTTCCCTGTCCCGTATGCACATGTAAACAGCACATTGTGCATATCTTGTCAAAAATAATTTCTAGAAAGGGGCCTCTGTCTGTCCCTTGTTCTATGTGATGTCCCTTCTGCTGGAAATGTTATCTCAAATATAACAGGAGGTCAATACATAGGCATGGATAAATGAAATCATAGGTGAACTGTTTCCACCCTCCAGTTCTACCCATTATTCCTTACTAGCTTAACCAGAGTTCTACCAGCTCCTTTCTCAACAGCTCCCACCTGAATGACCACGCTCTCCTCTGCTCGCCTGATTAACTCTTTAATTTTTTTGTTAGAAATTGAGCCCTTGCTGTGGAACATCTTTTCTCTGGTCTCAATTTGACATTAAAACCTTATGATATTGATCTTTTTTAAGATCCATTTTCACAAGCGTTTCAGGTTGCTATAAAATTTTTATTTGCTTTTCTCTAGGAATAGATGAGGTGCATAAATGTGAATTCAATTCATCTCCCATGCATAATAGTTAATCATAATAGACTCTTCATGTAATAAGTACATCAGAACATAATTTAGCCTTTATGGGATTCTTTTTTGCTGCTTCAAATGATTGGCCTGTGCGCTTAATTGTTCAAGAACAAATGGGACTGACCTCCTGATTTCTGTTTTAGAAAAACAGAGAAGAAAAATGGAAGAAAGGGAATGAAAGAGAGAGAAAGGAAATATGCATGTATATTGATATCCGTAAGCTTTTATTATAAGTTCTGAGGACTTGCAGCTATCTTATAGAAAATATTTACAAAAAAATACATGTCATACGATTGGAAATTGAAGAGGGTGGACGCACTGATGCTTCTGTTAAAAGTGTATCCTGGTAATTTCTAGTAAAGAGAAATTCCCAAGCTTTCTCATCTCTGGTCCTTATAATGTTCCCATGGATCTCTTCTTGATAGGGGGTTTGAAAGGAATGGCAGCTCTTTGCCAAGGATTTGCTTTGTTGGAACAAATCATTTGCAGTAGAAGTGCATATACTAAGATAAATGCTGTTTTAAATGTAGCGTGCTGTACCCTTGGCAAAGAATCTTAAAGATGACTCAAAGCTTTTTTGAAACACTGCCATATAATTAAAGAAAGCCGACTTAATGATCTAACATTTAATATTATTCTTTACAGTTTTACTCTTGGACTGGAAAGCAGTTGTAAAAATAGCTTCCTTTAATTAGAATGTGAAACATAACACACATATAGCTGTGTGCATATATATATTTACTTCATTTTACAAATTATTATTTGTAGAAATAGTCCACTCTGTGTGACCAAAAAATTTAGTTTAGGGACTGTGCTTTGTCCTTCCCATTCATTCATCAACAAGTATTCACTAAGGGTGTGCCTTATGCTAGGCATTAAGAGGAATGTAACATTCAGTACACAGCCTCAAGGGGCTTGACCTCTAGTTGGGGAAACAAGACATTTACACAAAAATAGTTAGTCACCTCTATCAAGTAGTATGGAATAGAGTGTCCTCAGAATGTGAAAAATATGTGCATTGGAACATCAAGCTAGAAGAAGCAGGAGAATCTATAATCAAGGGGGGAATTCATTCAACAATTTTATATAAAGCAGCTACTATTTTTCAGCCACTGATCTGTGTCAAGGAGTGTAGCAAGGACAAAACAGACCAGGTCTCTCTTATAGAATTTATCTTCTCTTGAGGTTAGGTAAGCAGTGAACAAGTAAAGAAGTAAACAGGCAAAGTAATTTCAGGGAATGATAAGCCAACAAAGGATATGAGTGGTGTAAGGGGCAGGCTGTGCAGTGTGTACCTGTGTGCACAGGCCTGCTTGCTTGCACACCCATGACACAGCTTTAGGAAGTACAGTCAGGAAGGGCTTCTAGGAGGAGCCCACCTGAGCTCAGACCTGAATAAGGAAGGAAGCCTGAAGAGGGTGGCATTCTATCCTGGCCTTGGAGAGCTAGGAGGATACAGTTTGGAGGATGGGAAAGGGACTCACAATCTGGAACACATTTGAGCCTGAGATTGCTGTCCTTGGTATAAAGTAAGAACTCAGTACATATTCCTTGAGTGAATCAATGAATGATACTGCCATCTAGGAGGTTAGTAGCTATTGACAGGTGAGAGATATTTTTTGCATCTTTAGTAAGAGCATCCTGGAATGCACTGTATCAGTGTGCTTACCGCCCAATCAGTGGACATCGTGCTAAAAAGTTATTTCTTTAACATCTGTTTATAGGGCACTTACTATGTGGTAAAGGTAAAGACTTAAGTGTCTTACAGTTATTAACTTATTTCATCTTCATAATTCTTTGAGGGAGCTGCTCTTCTTATTCCCTTCTAGCAGATACGGGAATTGAGGCACAGAGCAGGATCTGCTCAAGGTCACGTGGTGGTGAGTGAGTGCACAGTTCTAGCCCTTAACCTTCAGGCTCCTTGCCATGGGAGGAGGGAGCATCCATGTCACTCAGGATACTTCCAAGCATTGTCATCCTGGGCTGGTAGAAAAAGAATGGGACCTTTTCTAATTGTTTAAAAGTCTAGAGCTGTGCTACACCAAAGAATTCTCTGCAAGAAAGGAAATGTTCCATCTGGGTGCTGCCCAATCCAGTGCATACTGGTGCTGCTGCTGCTGCTGCTGCTGCTGCTGCTAAGTCGCTTCAGTTGTGTCCGACTCTGTGCGACCCCTGAGACGGCAGCCCACCAGGCTCCCCCGTCCCTGGGGTTCTCCCAGCAAGAGCACTGGAGTGGGTTGCCATTTCCTTCTCCAATGCGTGAAAGGGAAAAGTGAAAGTGATAGCATGTGTCTATCAAGCTTTTGACATGTGGCTAGTACCACCAAAGAACTGCATTTTCAAATTTTATTTAACCTCAATTAATCTCCATATAAACTCAAAACTAAGGCAATACAAAATATTTTTCTGCCAGGCACTACTTTGTTGTTTTAGTGGGACGGCTTTTCACTAAATGCAACAATTGTGGCATCACAAAAGACATTGTGGTATTGAAGTGGGTGTATTGGGTGCACAGGTTGTGTTTAGTATCTCATTAATCATTTTTAATAATACTTGCCTGTTGAGCTTCACTGGTAGCTCAGCTGGTGAATCTGCCTACAGTGCAGGAGACCCTGGTTCATGTTGACATAATGAATAAGTGAATGAATGAATTTCCTCCTTGATGTATAGATTTCCCTGCTTCTCCTTGCTTGATGTTCCAAAGCACATATCATTTTTCACATTTTGAGGACACTCTATTCCATACAATTTAATATATATGTTTAGTTATTTTTTGTGTATATGTTTTATCTTCCCTCTGGACTCCTAACACAACTTGTACACCCAACACAGCCACTGCAATACCACAAAGTCCTTGAGGCTCTGTTTTGAATGTTACATTCCTCTTAATAGGGCTTCCCTGATAGCTCAGTCAGTAAAGAATCTGCCTGCAATGCAGGAGACCCCGGTTCGATTCCTGGGTTGGGAAGATCTGCTAGAGAAGGGATAGACTACCCACTCCAGTATTCTTGGGCTTCCCTGTGACTCAGCTGGTAAAGAATCCGCCTGCAATGCGGGAGACCTGGGTTTGATCCCTGGGTTGGGAAGATCCCCTGGAGAAGGGAACGGCTACCCACTCCAGTATTCTGGCCTGGAGAATTCCATGGACTGTAGAGTCCATGGAGTTGCAAAGAATTGAACACAACTGAGCTACTTTCACTTTTCCTCTTAATGCCTTTAAGTGCTTTGGGTATATTGAGTTAAATATGAAATATTTAAAATGTGGATATTGCTTTAATTTTTTAAAATGGATATTAGGAAGTTAAAAGTTACAAATGTGGCTTGAATTCTATTTCTGTTGCATGGTGCTGGCCTACATTTCGCCCTCATGCTGCTGGATAGGGTGCTTGACCAGATAGGAACTAGCTATTGTGTTTGGATGGACACTGAGCCATCACCCCAGTGACAGGTCCTCCAGGGACTTCTGGGTCCTCTCCATCCTGTTTCTTGCCCCAGGTTCTCAGGGATCAACATATGATATTGTTACTAAAGTTTTGCCAAGGGCGTGACACAAGTTAGAAGTTTGTGGGAACTCATGCATTTACATGACCTTCATTTTGCTAAGAAAGATGTGGATTTGGTTTGAGTTGTGGGATCTCTGAACCAGATCCAACTTATACCTTCTGCTCTTGCCTGTTTCTTGGGAAGGACTGAACAAGGCCTGCATTGCCACTGGCAAGAAACAGCTGTCTATCCATCTGAATACTTGAGGGTCAAACCCTGTACCTGGACCCAGAGGTGCCAAGAAGCAATAGATGAGATGGCTGTGCTTGCTCAAAGGACCGTGCAGAGCCAAGGACCAGTTTGCTGAAACTACTCAGGCTTCTGATGTTCAGGTGGCAGCAAATGGTCCAATCAGAATATTTGGAAGTGTATTTTTAACAAACAGCTTCAGTGAATCAAAGAGATATCTGCACCTCTATGCTCATTGCAGAATTATTCATGATAGCCAAGATGTGGAAACAACTGAAATCTCTACTGATGGTTGGATGGATAAGGAAAATGTAATGTATGTAAATGTCTGTCTTCAGTGGAATATTACTCAGTCACAGAAAAGAAGGAAATCCTGCCAGTTTTTAATAACATGACTGAATCTGGAGGACACTGCTAAGTGGAATAAGCCAGACCCATGAAGACAAATACTTCATGATCTCACTTATACCTAGAACCTAAAAAAGTCTAACTTACAAAAGCAGAGAGAGTAGAATGATGGTTTTTAGGGGCTGGGTGATGCTGGGGGAGATGTCGGTCTAAGAGTACAGCTTTGAGTTATAAGATGAAAGCTTCTTGGGACACAGTGTATAGCATGTAGACTATAGGTAATAATGCTGTATTGCATGTTGAACTTTGCTGAGGGCGTAGGTCTTCAGTGATCTCACCACACACACAAGAAAATGGTAACTATATAAGGGGATAGATGTGTTAGTTTGACTGAGGTAATCATTTTGACAGTGTATATATATATCAAATTATTATGTTGTACACCTTAAATATATATAATTTTGTCAATTATGCCTCATTAAAGCTCTGCCTATTGCACAAGGCATTTAAGCTCCCCATGCCTCAGTTTGTCCACCTGCAGAATGGAGTTACCCTCTTTCTTCCTGAGGACAATGGGTCTTCATTCAGCTCAGTGCAGTCAGTGTTTCCTCTGCCCTTACCTCGAGCTGTCATGCTGAGTGAGTAGCACCATCTTGGTCCGTCCATTCACTCAGCAAACACAAATAGGATGGTTGCTCAGAACCTTTGGCTGTGCTGTTTTCTGTGTGTGAAATGCTCATCTTACTCTAGTTAATTCTTGCTCATCCTTCTTCTCTGGGGACATCTTCATGGACCCCACAATCAACAGAGCTCATCTCTCCTCTTTAGCGCCCTTCTTACCACATGCAGTTTTCATTCATTCATGTGACCGCTGGTTGACTCTACCAATGAGTTACATGAGGGCAGGGCCCGTTTTTATTTTCTGCTGTAAGTCCAGGCATTGCGCAAAGCTTGCTCTGCAGCAGTAAATGTTTATTGTACTCATTACATCTTTGTGGAATAAATAAGGGAATGGTGAGGACTCAGATGTGAACAGCACACTTTATACCCTCAGGGAAACTGTATTTGGGAGACAGAAGAAAACTAGTGATTAGTACAGAACAGGAAAAAATGCTTGCCATCTCCCCAGGCTCCTTCGGAGGCCCCCTCAACAGAGCAGCAGAGGAAGGTACTTTTGGACGAAAGACTATGACATGTCACTCCACGTGCATCTGAGTGGCTTGATTTTTCAGTAGTAGAAATAAGCAAAACAGAAAAGGAAAAAGAAACAAGGCTTAAAAACATTCAACCATCCTGTGTTATTGAATAGCATTTACAACAAAATCTAGAATAGCTACTCAAGATGATAGTGACTGCTGTTGGAGAGATGGTGCCAAGCAGGCCTGCATTCTAATGAAGATAGGGCACCCAAATGACCTCCAGAAGGTTCTTGCAGGGGTGGAGCCCAAACAGAAGGCATTGTTCTGGCCTCCCTGTATCTTAGACACTTCCAGGGAGAAAACGCACAGAATCACAGCCTTCGGTCTCTTTGTTTTACAGGCTATGAGGGCTTTTTCTTTTGCACATTTATTGATGAGCTCCCATCTTCCATTTGGTACTATCTTTGGAAACCAAGTCTCCTCAGCCTTTACAAATCTGTACTCCTGTGTGGAACTAGGACTTCAGATAGCTAAGCCTGTCTATTGGAAATGAGGGTTTTAATCATTTTATTAGCAGTTGTTGTTGTTCAGTCACTAAATCGTGTCCAACTCTGCAACCCCATGAACTGCAGCATACCATGCTTCCCTATCCTTCACCATCTCCCAGAGTTTGCTCAAATTCATGTCCATTGATTCAGTGATGCCATCCAACCATCTTATTCTCCATCACCCTTCTCCTGTTGCCTTCAGTCTTCCCAGCATCAAGGTCTTTTCCAGTGAGTTGGCCCTTCGCATTCAGATGGCCAAAGTATTGGAGCTTCAGCATCAGTCCTTCCAGTGAATATTAAGGGTTGATTTCCTTTAGGACTGACTGGTTTGATCTCCTTGTTGTCCAAAGGACTCTCAAGAGTCTTCTCCAGCACCACAATTCAAAAGCATCAGTTATTTGGCACTCAGTCTTCTTATTAGCAGTAGTGACATTATATCTAAATTCATGAGGTAGCTTTCTATGGGGCAAGATATATCACCTTAATTTAAAAACAACAACAACATCTTTCTGGCATTGTCTAGTTCATCGAACTAGAGTGTGAAAATGGTTTTGAATAATGTTTCAAGACAGAGTTCTAGCTATTTATTTTTCCTTCCAGAAGTCTTTGAAGTATGTTTTTATAGATATTTTAAGGGAATTTTGTGCAAATAGTGCATACCTAAAATAATTAATTTAAGGTGTTTTTACATCCATATTCAAAAAGAAAGAATGTCCTGAAAAGGAAAACTTTTTATTTTATGAGGATTTTAAAGCAGGGATTCTCAAAATAGGGTCAAAATATTCTCAGCATATGTTACACTGAGAGCCTCAGCATCACTTGGGTCTTTTTTTTCTTTTTTAATCTTTATTGAGTGTCTTACAGTATTGCTTCTGTTTTATGTTTTGGTTTTTTGGCCATGAGACATATGGGATCTTAACACCCCGACTAGGGATTGAACTTGCTCCAGCTGCATTGGAAGGCAGTCTTAACTACTGGAAGGAAGTCTTAACTACCAAGGAAGCCCTCACCTGGATCTTTAAAGATGCAAATTCTCAACTCCTCAGATCCTCAGAATTAGCATCTCTAGAATGGGTTCAGCAGTTAGCCCCTGATTCCTAAGAAAGTCATAGCCCACTTTGTGTATCAGTTAAAGATGAGGATGGGAGAAGAAAGGGAAGGTAGGGACCCATATAAGGTCTCTATGGCTAAATGGGGAGAGATTCTGGAATCTAAAGGAGAAATTTGAATTAACTAAGGGATAAGATCAAACATCCTAGAGAGGAAAGAATCTTACGTATGGAATACAAGTTTCTTGGAGATAGCCACTGCTATTGAAAGGAGAGATATTTGCCTCCCCCCGAGAAGGTGATTAAGTTTGAGATTTGAAATATAAATATAGTGCTGGATTCCACTTGCAAGTTCTCTGAATTTTTCTTCCATTTTTTCCTTTAATACATATAAAATAAGATATATTATTTTAGCCATTACAGTTCTGTGGCTTAAGTACATTAGCAGTGTTTACAAACATTATCATTGTCAATTTCTTTTTCATTGACACAAACAGAAATTCTTTTTATCCCCTGGTTTTATAAGTAAAATTTTGTTGGCAATAGCCATTCCCATTTATTTATGTGCTGTCTCTGTTGCCTTTTGCACTATGGTATCGGACTTGAGTAGTAGTAAAAGAGATCATGTAGCCTGCTGACCTAAAATATTGACTATTCAGCCCTTTACAGAAGAACAAACAGAAATTCTATACACACTAAACCACATATATCCGTCCCCACCCCCTCCAGGTCCTGGCAACTGTCATCCCAGTTCTGTCTCTGTGAATCTGACTATTCTAGGTACCTCAGATAAGTGGAATCATGCAGAATTTGTCCTTCTGTGTTTGGCTTATTTCACTTAGCAGAATGTCCTCAATTGTTATCCAGGTTGTAACATGTGCTAGAATTTGCTTTTTTTTTTTTTAATATGTGCAAGTAAATCTTTTTAATGTTTAGTTTGCTAGTTCACCTTACATGAAAAATAATGAGCAAAAAGAAAAGTCCCACAGACCCCCAAAACACCTCTACAGAAAACTTTTCTATATTAATTCCATGTATGACATTGATTCTTTCTCTTTGCTTAGACCCAGATTGCTGAGGATGTTCTCCAGTTCCAAATAACTCTCGTAGTCCATTTTCAACTCAGCCTACAATTGTTCTTTTGACTCCTGAAACATTTGGACTTTTTTCTTCTCCAGTTCCAGCTCCATTTCTCTCTCTTCCTGTTCACGAATTTTTCTGCTCTGTTCTACGTATTCCAGATGTTTGACTTCTCTTTCAAAGTAGTGGCTTATGCTTGATACCTCATTGGTTGAAGGGTGACTTAATGTCCAAGGAATTTCCAATATATGCAGTGTTCCTTAATAATCAGCTATGGCTATAAATTGCTGCTTTGTGCTTTCTTTTTAAAAAACATTTTTTGGTTGTGCTGCCCAGCATGTGGGATCTTATTTCCCTGACCAGGGATCAAACCCATGCCTCCTACATTGGGAGCATGGAATCTTGACCACTGCACCAGAGGGAAGTCCCCTAGAATTTCCTTCCTTTTTAAGACTGAATAACATTCTGTTGTATGCATAGATCTGATCATGTTTATCCATTTATCTATCAGTGGACACTTGCATGCTTCTACCTTTTGTCTGCTATGAACTTGAGTGTACAGATATCTGTTAGAGTCCCTGCTTTCATTTCTATTTTTGTCTTTAATATACCATAAAAACTGGCAAAATTTGAAAAGTTGGGCAAGTTCAGTTAAGTCACTCAGTCATGTCCGACTCTTTGCAACCCCATGAATCGCAGCACGCCAGGCCTTCCTGTCCATCACCAACTCTCGGAGTTCACTCAGACTCATATGCATCAAGATGGTGATGCCATCCAGCCATCTCATCCTCTGTTGTCCCCTTCTCATCCTGTCCCCAATCCCTCCCAGCATCAGGGTCTTTTCCAATGAGTCAACTCTTCGCATGATGGCCATAAATTTAGTCTTTGGTGACAATAAGTGGCAACTGGTGACCTGATAGTGCCCCAGAGGTTTTCTCATCCTGTAAACCTAATTAAATTAACAGTCCAATTGGCCAAACTCACATACTTTTAAGCCAAACAATTTTTTAAAAAGCTCATTAGCTGCAAAATTGGAAACTCCACCAGCAGATGGAAGGTTTTCCCTTGGATTTTTCAGTGATTAGACAGGAAAGCTCTTTCAAACATTCGGCCTCGAATGGAAGATTTTTGTCTTGTTTGTCAAGACATCAGTTTTAATGCCATTGGTAAAAATATGCAGAAATCAACCTTTTGAATTTTATGATGCAGTGACCTAAAGTTTCAATGTCATTAAACCTCAACTCTCAGGAGGGAGACAGTTTAGGGAAACTTTTCTGTCTTATTGTTACTATTGCTTTCCATCATTTCAGTTTCTTGTTTCAATTGTAATAGATTTAGACCTTAGAGGAACACATTGAACTCTTCTGTATTTTTAAGTTGCACAGAATGAGATGAGCATGAAATCCAGGATATTAGACAGATGATCCTCCTGTGACAACTGAGGACACTAACCTCCATAAGTTCACAGAACTGGCCCCCAACATGGATCCTCAGAGGAGAAGAGAGGAGGCAATTGACTTATCACTTACCTTCCAGATTCTTCTTTGAA
This sequence comes from Capricornis sumatraensis, assembly GCF_032405125.1. NCBI lineage: Eukaryota > Metazoa > Chordata > Mammalia > Artiodactyla > Bovidae > Capricornis > Capricornis sumatraensis. The sequence goes on from NC_091078.1 coordinate 12,399,145, forward strand.
GAACATAGCAAACCAAGGAGAACCCAGCCCCACTATATCTACTATATTAATCAATTTCTCCTCCACCCTCTCTAGAAAACCCACTATTGTACTTAATTTGTCTGTTTTCCAGCAGACACATAGTTTATATTAAATGTGTTCTTAGCTTACATTGAGAAGGAACCCTATTATTTCCCAGGGCTTCTCTGTATCTACAGTCATTTTGAAATTACTGCCTAATATGAAAATGGACAGAGACACGTTGCTGGGAATGTAGTTGCTTAATTAATATTGGTAGAGATCCAGCATTTGTGACTGATCTGTGGACTATCCCTTTGTCTCTGTATTCTTTGCAATTTGTTTATGTGTGTTTGTGTATGTGTACATTGCTGTTGTCATTGTTCAGTTGCTAAGTCGTGTCTGACTCTTTGCAATTCCATGGACTGCAGCATTCCAGTCTTCCCTGTCTTTCACTATCTCCTGGAATTTGCTAAACTCATGTCCATTGATCATTGATGCTATCCAATCATCTCATTTTCTGTCGCCCCCTTCTCCTTCTGCATTCAATCTTTCCTAGCATCTGGGTCTTTTCCAATGAGTTGGCTCTTCGCATCTGTGGCCAAAGTATGGGAGCTTCCACGTCAGTTCTTCCAGTGAATATTCAAGGTTGATTTCCTTTAGGATTGACTCGTTTGGTCTCCTTGCTGTCCAAGAGACTCTCAAAAATATTCTCCAGCACCACGTGTTAAAAGTATCAATTCTTCAGTACTCAGCCTTTTTTATGGTCCAACTCTCACATCCATACATGACTACTGGAAAAACCAATAGCTTTGACTATATGGACCTTTGTCGGCAAAGTAATGTCTCTGCTTTTTAATATTCTGTCTAGGTTTGTCATTGCTTTTCTTCCAAGGAGTAAATGTCTTTTGATTTCATGGCTGCAGTCACTGTCCACAGTGATTTTTAGAACCCAGTACATGCACATATATTCACGGACAGGGCTTCCCTGGTGGCTAAGTGGGTAAAGAGTCTGCCTGTAGTGTGGGAAAGCCATGTTCGATCCCTGGCTTGGGAATATCCCCTGGAGATGGAAATGGCCACCTACTCCAGTATTCTTGCCGGGAGAATTCCATGGACAGGTGAGCCTAGTGGGCTATGGTCCATGGCTTCACAAAGAGTCGGACATGCCTGAGTGACTAACGCCATTTGTACATTGATATTATTCCGTATCACACCTCCTCAGGACATGGGCTACCCTTTGTTCCTGCAGGGTTCCTTCCTAATCCTTGCCTTAATCTAAATTCTTAGCCTCTTCATGTAACACTCCTAACAAACTGGATTTCCCTGGAGTTGTAGTGTCCCCCACTTTTCTGTGTGGAGATGGCTTGTTTCTTTATAGCCCAGGGATCACTGGACACTCTGGTCCTCCACTGCCTCTTCCATGCTGTTCAAACCTTTTCTCTTGAGGTCCCGGCCATCTGACTAAATCCTCATTCTGTTCACTCTCCCTACTGCTGTCATCTACCTACCTCCAGGTCCCTCTGGCCATCACCTTCCAGTCTGTGCACTTGAATGTCATAGCTGGTTCCTGGGCATCCCAGATCACCTCCTTGCTGCAATGCTGTTCAGCCCCACTCCCCTTCAGCGGGGCTCCCACATGCTGCCATTGCAGGGAGGGCTTTAAATTGTGGAGTCCCACTAGGTGAGGGTTCGTATCTTCTGGCTTTCTTTCGCTTTCACTGCACCCAGTCTCCAGCTCATTCTTCAGTCTTTTCTCCACGTGCTGCTTTATTGAACAAATGTTGATTGAGACACTTTGCTGGCTCCTGGAAATTTTGTCATGAGTACAAATGGATATGGACCCTGTCTTCATAGAATTTGCATTCCAGTGGAGGAGAGAGGAGTTAATCAAATGATTACACAAAGAAACATACAATTTCAAATTGCCCCTGTGATAAGTGCCACCAGGTACAGACTGTACTCATGCAGACCTTCTCTCCTTATGTGAGCAGGGAAGCGGCAGTGGAGTTGATGAACGATGAATAGCCTGAGCGGAAGTAAGTCTTCCAAGAGGAAGAGAGTACTTGTGCAAAGACCCTGTGCTTGGGGGGTGTGTGTGTGCATGTGTGAATAAGAACTCAAGTTTCTATTAATTGGAGTTTAGAAAGGGAAAGCGTATGAGATAAAGCCAGAGAGGAGGAAAATGGTCAGTTTTCAGGGTCTTCTAAGCTGTGCCGAGGATGTTTTTCTTCATACCAAAAGCTGTGAAAGTCATTTGCAGTAATTGAGGGAGGCCTTTGGAATTTTACATTATGTGTCCTGAAAATCCAGTTCGTTCTGCACTTCACGTATTGCATTTTTTGAGACACCACCTTTGAATCCCCACAAAAATCACAGGTGTTTTTACTAGGCTTCCTTATATTTGAATAAATCACAGTTTCACTCTTATCTGGAAGTCCCATGTATTTTATTTTAATGCTGTAATTCTAAATACCAGCTCCTGAAAGCTTTCTTTTCCTCCTTCCTTTCTTTGATCTTGACTCCGTCTATACTTCAGCCATTGTTTGGAGTCTTGGTTTCCAATGAACCCATTTATGGCATTTTTGTGTAAGCACTTGCATGAGTCTAATGTAATGTGCCAGAATGTTAGGTTGGAAACTTAGGGGGCTCTTCAGCTGTTTAACTGGCACTGTCAAAATATTGGTTTTGTACTTTACAAATCTTTTGTTATTTAGAATAACAAAAACACCTTTTTTGGTAGCAAGATAATGTCTTCTACTGAGAACCACTAATAGTTCAGGGATGAGAAAAATATACTCCTAATCTTGCCAGATAGTGATGAAAAAGAAATCCATCCCCCTCTCCCTTGAGAAAACATTGAGACTCAGGGTGTGAGCTTCTTGGGGTAAAACTGGCAGAAACGAGTTTCTAGAGAATCACAGAGGGGAGGAGAGGGGCTGCAGCAAACCACCACTCAGTACCCTGTAGCAATGGCAGGGTTGGGCATGGAGGTGGCAGAGCCAGGAGATGGCAGAGGCTGGCTCTAGGATGTTAGTTTTGTGGTAGGAAAAGCTACAGGGACAACTAACCGTGCTACTGGAAATGCAGACTCTGAACCTGCGTGTCCGTGGAGTCCTTGCTTGTGGTGTTTTGAAGGAAGCAAGCCTCTCTGACACAGATCATTGTCACACACTGTTGACGTCATGCTGAATTATAATTAGGCACAAAGGACGTGCAGTTGGCATAAAAGAGCTCTGCCTTTTCAAGCCAAATGTTTTTCATTCTTTCACCATCTAGAGTAACCTATCAAGGTCGCCATTGGATACAGCTGTTGCGATCCCACCATTTCACAGATTGGAAAGCTGAGTCCCAGGGACGTTGTATGATATGCTGAAGAGTATGTTGCTTGTTGTGGCAGAGTTGAGATTCAAACCCAGGAGGGCCTCCTGACTGGAGTCCTGTGCCAAACACCCAATACAGCTGGTGCCTGTCCTTCCCCGGGCCAGCCAAGTGGGCCTGGAACATCAGGAATTCTCCCTCCTCGTTGGTTTTCCATTCCCTTCTTCCTGTTTCACTGTGGGAGTTGGCAGTGGTGTTACTTCTAGCCACCCTCCCCTTCCTTGGACATTGCAGAAGGGTCTATTTATATGTGTTTACAAAATTCATAAGGACTCCTGAGCAATTTAAACTTCTGGATTCCATGATCCTTGAGGGCAAAGATCAGGCCTGACTTAGCAATTTCGGTTTTCTGTATCCCTCTCTCTCCCTCTGGGCCTTCTGTAGAGGAGTTCAATAAAGGTTGATTGTAGGGTTGTTAAATTCGCCAGACCAAACATTATAATTTGGATGCTAGAATGATGTTATCCTCATAAACAAACCGTCCCCAGATTGTTTTGCTTTGGAAGTCCTTATGTCTTTTTTTTTTTTTTAACATACAGTGAATTTTATTGTGTATAAATTATATCTCAATAATAATAAAAAAAAAAGTAATGTGCCTTTGGGATCCTATATCAAAAATTGTTCATTTTCTGAGGGGTCGCTGCTGCCAGTAGCTGGCTAGGCCCCTATCAGATGTGCAGAATCATTAATTAGGGTCATTTGTTCTGCCATGAGCTGAGCAGAATGTGTAAAATCTGCTCAGGAGAGAATTAATGCATTCTCCTCTCTGTACTTTTTAGAGTACTCCTTGCACGATTCTCAAAGCCTGCAGGCCTCATACATATGTTCTAATGGGCCAATTGTTAAGGGGACATTTGTAAATTAATCTCTGACTTGAGCTAAGTGGTTTTCCCTAATGGGTTTAATTCAATGACTCCCATTCTTGGCCACACATCAGATTCACTGGAGGAGCATGTTAAAAATAGAGATACCCAGTTTTCTCCTCCCCTCAGCTATCAACCCTCTGTTCCCTGGGTGAGGTAAGGGCATCTCTGTTTCAAGGAAAGCTCCTTGGGTGATCAGATTGGAGTGGCAGCCACCTTCCTGAACCTCTGCTCCAAATCCATGTCTGAAGGCCTGTGTAGCCCCAGGTGTGGATTCAAAGCTTTTGGGCCTAAACCTGACAGCTTGAAAACCAGGTTCAAGAACAGACAACGTGTCTGAAGAGCCAGCTTTCCAGCTTCATTCTTCTCCATACCACACCCATGGGCCTGTCTGTTCCTTGGGGAGTTCTGGTGACCTGAGAGGATATTCCACGTGCTTTGTCATACTGCTTTGCATTGTTCTGCACTTCCTGAGACATTTGGAAGGTCATCAGGGCCCGCTAGAATTTCCACCATGAAAATGGCTGTGGCTTCCATCTCTTTGCTCCCCATGGATCATCAGACTCCTGGTGTCAGGTGTTAGGGGATAGACATTCTTTTAGGACACTCTTTGTGTATGTTCCTAGCATTCTTCTGTGCAAACACACGTCATGTTTGATCTTGGAGTTTTGAAAATAGATGACTCACGGGCACCATTGTTCCGGTGACATTTATCAGACCGCTTTTGTTTTTAGGAATCTGGCGCTATGTAAATATCACTCAGGACTCTACCACAACACAGCATATGGGTGTTTGCAGTAAACCTAAGAATACGGCAATTAGCACTACGCAAGGTAGTCCAGGTGATTTGGTGACTGCAGACTGAAAAGTTAGGAAGGCTGATCGGGCAGGCGTAAGCTATGCTGAGAGGGACAACTCGCCTCATCCCGTGTGTCAAGCTGTGTCCACACACTCTTATTTGGGATGGTTCTCTGTGAAGTGCGTGCTCACTGTAAGGAGTGTTCTGTGACTCAGCTGCTGAAGGGCAAGTGTTTTCTGATCTCAATGTTTGTGCTTTTCTTGGTCTCATCTTACCATGTCCCTTGGGCTGCAGGGCCCTGGTCCCTGGAACTATAGAAGTTCATGGAGGAATTCCCATCGGCCCTCCTCATCACTGAAGAGATACTAAAGTAGCCATAACATGTCGGAAGAAGGGAAGCTTTGAGAAAGAACTGGCTGTTGAGATAAGAACTCCTATTGTTTCCCTTCCCTAGCTACTCCATTTATGTATGTACCACCTACTCAATATCTCACTATATATTGACTCTACATATACCGTACAGTTGAGCACTAATTGCATAGTAGCCTCAGTTCAGTTCAGTCGCTCAGTCATGTCCGACTCTTTGTGACCCCATGAACCGCAGCACACCAGGCCTCCCTGTCCATCACCATCTCCCGGAGTCTACCCAAACCCATGTCCATCGAGTTGGCGATGCCATCCAACCATCTCATTCTCTGTCGTCCCCTTCTCTTCCTGCCCTTAATCTTTCCCAACATCAGGGTCTTTTCAAATGAGTCAGCTTTTCGCATGAGGTGGCCAAAGTATTGGAGTTTCAGCTTCAACATCAGTCCTTCCAATGAACACCCAGGACTGGTCTCCTTTAGGATGGACTGGTTGGATCTCCTTGCAGTCCAAGGGACTCTCAAGAGTCTTCTCCAACACACAGTTCAAAAGCATCACTTCTTTGGCGCTCAGCTTTCTTTATAGTCCAACTCTCACATCCATACATGACTACTGGAAAAACCATAGCCTTGACAAGATGGACCTTTGTTGGCAAAGTAATGTCTCTGCTTTTTAATATGCTGTCTAGGTTGGTCATAACTTTCCTTCCAAGGAGTAAGCGTCTTTTAATTTCATGGCTGCAGTCACCATCTGCAGTGATTTTGGAGGCCAGAAAATTAAGTCAGTCATTGTTTCCACTGTTTCCCCATCTATTTGCCATGAAGTGATGGGACCAGATACCATGATCTTCGTTTTCTGAATGTTGAGCTTTAAGCCAACTTTTTCACTCTCCTCTTTCACTTTTATCAAGAGGCTCTTTAGTTCTTCGCTTTCTGCCATAAGCGTGGTATCACCTGCATATCTGAGGTTATTGATATTTCTCTCGGCAATCTTGATTCCAGCTTGTGCTTCCTCCAGCCCAGCATTTCTCATGATGTACTCTGCATATAAGTTAAATAAGCAGGGTGATGATATACAGCCTTGACGTACTCCTTTTCCTATTTGGAACCAGTCTGTTGTTCCATGTCTAACTGTTGCTTCCTGACCTGCAAAATAGCCTAGGATTCATCTATTTAAGTGTTTCTCCAGAAAAAGAGCATTATTTTGTGACTCTAAGTGGGCATCTTTCATTTTCCCTAAGGCCTTATGCATAGCAAATGTGAAATAAATACCTAGATGAATATTTGGGTGTACTCTCTAACATAACCATTACCACTTAGGCTAAAATCTAGTCATTTTGTGTAGTTGGACTGAATTTTTTCATATTTAGAGTAGGGTTCTCAGACAATGAAAGATGCAAGAGAGAACTAACCCTTTGCTAGGGCCCTGGTGAAGATTCATCTCTGTTGGGTTCCTGTTTTCATGGCCACATCCAAAGCGTTGATTCCTTTTCTGCAGCACCTGGATCTGGGATGACAGTGTAATCAAGCCTGACAAAGAGCCACTTAGCAAGTTTGAAAATTGCATGCTTGGTTGCCTCAATAGAGGCAATTGATCAGAGAGAAGCAGATCCTCCCCCAACCTGTATCTGGAGGCAGGGGCTGGGGGATGGTGGGGTGGGACAGTTTGGACACCCAGAACCTCATTGAGAGAAAGTCTTAAAGCCTTCCTGCTGAACATGTGGACCCAGGAATAGGTCCACTTCTCAGAATCTTTAGCTCCTGGGAGCTTTTGAGTCCTTTTCCTTCTGAATTTTTCTCTCTCCCTGATCCCAACAGCAATACTGATGCTTGAGTTTGCATATGAAGAGGCTAGGAAGAGTGCTCCTCTCCAGTCACTCACTGGCTGATTTGCTTAAATAAGCTGCACATTTTCCACATCACAGAGGCCAAGCTGGGGTATCTTGGATACATTAGTGTCGGCTGCTTTGTCCCCACCTCCTCTGCCCTGATGCTGGGAGGTCATCACCATTGCAGGAGAGCTTAGATACTGAGCTTATTTCAGAATGATGTAGATAACGACTTGCGAGAATTTTATCCTTTCCTCTTTCTTTCCTCTTTCCTTCCTCTCCTCCTACCTCTCCCATGCTTTCCCCTCATCCTCTCTCCAGCTTTAATGGCCTAGGCCTGGACGCCACTCTGACAGAAGCTCTGCACTCATAGGTGCGCACACACACACACACATGCACACACACAAGCACAGACAAATTGATAGAAATTAGGCTTGCATCAACTGTTTATGAATGAAGAGCAGGGCCTTTCCCTCTAATGTGGCCACGCCCCTTCTCTTTGCAGCATTATGAGAATGAGGTCAGGGCCCGGAACTAACTGCTTATGTCTCTGAAATAGCAGCACAGATCAAAATTAATCTTAAGCTATTTGATTCGCTGCCTCATTCAGATAATAGAGGGAAGAGCAGAGGCCTGTTGATGTTTTTGTTTGTTTTTATGTACAACTGTGCAAGGAATGAATGAATGAATGTGTGAGGGGACTGAAGTGAGTCTGCTGGCAGGGGCGGGGTGGAGGGAGGTCGGGGCAGGGGGATTAGCCCTGGGCCACGGATCATTACTGACAGACTACAGGAGTTTCCTTCAATTCAACTGGAGCCTGTTTTAGTTTTGAAAACAAAATGGAAGAATAAAGTTAGCCCCGGTAGGGTATTATTTTAATGCTTCCTTTCCTAAGGAGAATTCGTCAGATGCTGTGAAAGTACGCAGTCCTTTTATAACGTCTGGTTGTGTCAGCTGTCAGTTGTCTGCTTTGTAGCCCACCATCCATGGAATGAATGGACATAGCTCCACAAAACTTTATAATGTTTTAAGTGAATATGTATGCAGAGTTCAGTTTCTATCAGCCTATTTGACACGTGCATACATGCACACACACACACATGACTCAATTATGTTTCATCATCACGTAAATCTAGGTTCACATCCATCCGCCTGCTAATGCTACAGGGATGTCAGCTTGTAGACGGGCTGAGGAGGCCGACACCTCTTGACACCCTTCACCCCACAGTCCCTTTAGGACATCAGCACATCTGCCAGGTACTTATTTTACAGCTCACCCCCACCCCCGCCTCAGGCATTGTATGTGATGGTGTTGTTTATTTTTTGTTCTCAAACTTCATTCTTGGCTCTTGGCATCTTTTTTATTTTTGTACATCCTTTTAGTTGCACTCCTAGTCTCCTTTATGAAAGAATAAATAAATTGGAATGTTGAGTGGGGACAGAAGCATCAGCGTCAGCCTCATCTGCTACATATTCATTTGATAGACTTTAGCGTGACAGGTATTCTTTGAAGGAGATGCCAAAACCGTCTTTTGAATCCATGGTGATTAATTTTGAGTGAAGAGTATAAAGAAGAACAAGGATTGTCATATACCTGGCCGATCATATTACCTAAGTTGGCTTCCTGCACTTAAACTATCTCCAGAACACTTGAGAAGTCGTATAACCACACGCACGTGCGTGCGCATACGCACCCCCCCCAGGCAGTGGATATAAATATGCATGCATACGAGCACGCATGTATAGACATTTGTACAGACACCAAATTTGTGCTTTTTGATTAAAATTTCTTGTATAGAAACTGAAAGTAAGTTAGTAAATTATTATTTTTTTTTTTGGTTAGTATTGTTTGTTAGTATTGTTTGTTAGGGATTGGGCTTCCCTGGTAGCTCAGATGATAAGGAATCTGCCTGCAATGCAGTAGGCCCGTGTTTGACCCCCGAGTTGGGAAGATCCCCTGGAGAAAGCAATGGCAACCCACTATAGTATTCTTGCCTAATGAATTCCATGGACAAATCATGGGGTTGCAGAGTCGGACATGACTAAGTGACTAACACTTTCACTTCACTTAGGATGGGGGTTAGGAACAGGTATTAACTGTAATGGACATGAGGGATCTTACTGGGCGGTTGAAAATGTTCTGAAAGTGGATGAAATACTGGCTGTACAACTTGTAAATTTACTCAAAGTTATTGAATTGTACACTTAAAATGGGAGTGTTTATGGTATGTAAATTATCTCAGCAAAGCTGTTAAAAGTTGATATCCCTATCTTTCCTTTGGGGCCTAGGTTACATATAATAGGAAAAATTGTATCCCTGCAGTTGTTTTTACCTGCTCTTTTCCCACTGAGGTCTGTTGACTTCAGCTGTGGAGAAGTCAGACTCTGAGATAACAGGGCCAGATAAAACCTGGTGCCAGGGGATACAGAAGTCTGCCCTGACCTCTGTTGGCCAGCAGCGAGGTTGCTGTCCACTGTGATGTGAGGAGCCAACAGCAAGGGGGGGTGGTCTGTGGGTGCAGCAAGGGGACGACACTGCCAAGCAGGCTCCCGAAAGCACCATGTTTCCAAGCTGCAGGTGGGTGCTCCACAAAATAAATAAGTAAACATCCCAGCGGTCAGCTCTTAAGTGATGGCATTTTTCTCTTCTTTTGCAGGTTGTCTTAGTCTTTGCTCTCAGCATTGGTGCACTTGTAATATACTTCATAGATTCGTCAAAGTGAGTATTCAGTATGTTTTCTTGCCCTCTTTTCTAAAACAATCACAAACTTTTACACTGATCTTTAACACCAGCCTTTGGAAGAGCCTCCTTGAGTGCCGAAGACTTTTGGAGGAAGGCAGGGCTGTCTGTGTTAATTTTCTGAACGGGAAAGCAAGCTCTCATGAGAAAGACTACTTTGATTATACTGTCCTAGGAGGATGAGAGAGGAATCTGGGGTCATCAAGCTTTTTTGCTGGCTGTTACTGCTTTTAAAATAGCTGTTTCCTGGTGCAGTATTTGCGCTGAAGGTGGAAAGAAGTCAAGAGGGCTCTGATGTGAATTTGCAACCTCTGAGAGGGTCATGGTGTCCAACCAGTGAGGGTGTGAGCCATGCTTGCTGTGGCGGTTTAGAATCCTTTCCTTATTAGGGTTGCCAATGCCTTACTCTTCTTGGAGGTCAGCTTAGAAAGCATGATGCCATCCTTTGCACTGGTAGTTGAATATTCAACTGAAGCATCACTGGCTGGTGCTTCTTGACCTGTGAAGGTAAGGAGACGGGACAGAGGAGTTTGTGATAACTCCCAGAGTGGAGGCCCATGGCTATCTGAGAATTCCTAGAGAGGACACTCATGCAGACGCCTGGGATGCCAGCTGAGGGGACTGGTGCTCTGGGTGGGGTCTGTCTGTGTCACACAGAGAAAAGGTTTTGTTTGAGGCAGAAGAGGGCGCTGAGCAAAGCTGCTCAGTGGTGGCCAGTTTCTGCCCTGGTTCATGCAGGTGTCGCCCCCACTCCCACTGGTACGTCATTTGTTGCAACTGTTCTGTTGCAGGCTTGAAATTGACAGCATCTGGGAAACTGGAGCTGAGCTGGTTTGATTCCCTTCTGCGGGGACATGAGCCTGACACCTGATGGTGGCCTTAGGCTCTTTGTCTGCATTGTCCACTGTGAGAGTGTTTTTGATTCCCTGAACTCTCAGCCTAGTACGCCTCGGTGCTAGAGTTTGATCTGAGGAAACCTACTTGGTGTCCCTTTTGGCTCAGAGCCTGGTGTGCCTGAATTCTGAGCTTAGTGTTCTTTTTCTGTGGCTCGGGATGGTAGTAATTTCGTGCATGCCTAAACTCTGAATTTCTCAGAGTTACTGGTCACCAGCCAAAGGATTTTGTGCCTTTGGGTGCTGAGCCAAAATCATGTCAGGGAAGATGAAGAAAACATCTCCTCTCATCACCTGTCTCTGGGAATTGGCCATACCTGGAGTATCAGCAGTCCTAAGCCCATCCGCATGCACAAGGCTGGACTGCCCTCACCCACCGCAGGTGGACTCTTAAATGTTCTCCAGGATTGAGATTCCATGCACTTTTCCATCAGCTCTTCCTGGCCAAGAGAGAAAAGAGCTTTTTAAGTTTGGAAAACTCTAACTGGTATGTCATTGAAGGTAAGCCTCATTTAAATATCTCCTCTTCATAATTCTGGATCATATTTGAATTGAACCGAATATCCTCTAGAGCCGCTTGTCTTATTTCTGCATTTTCTCCCCCAGGGCTGAGGAGTGTTCTCAGAAGTCTTGGAGTGCACCCTATGTCAGCTTCCATGCCAGGGCTCAGGAAACAGTTTCAGGCTTGTAGTCTGTGAGCCCCAGGCAGGCAGACCCTTACGTGGAAGGGAATGGGGTGATCGGTCAGAAGGACCTTGGCGCCTTCTTTCCTTGTCTCTCCTTTTTGGCTCCTCTGTATTTCTCAGAAATAAAATGCTCTTGTAAAATGGATTTGAACTGTGTCCTTTTTTACAGTGTCCACTGTGGAGTGGTCTTTGGCTCTGTTGGGTGTGGTGTTCTCAGCTCCATGTGAGAGGATAGAAGGGAATAGAATTCCCCAAGGCAAAGCCCTCTTTCCTGGATGCCCCCTGCACCACCTCCGTGTCCTTTGGATTTAGCTGTGATTCTCCTGAGCCTGGGAAAGCCAGCCCTGGGAACCCTCTCTGGTTCTGGTTTTCTTCATGGACTTGCAAAGAGTCTATTCCATGGATAGACCTCTGGTTCTGTGCTCAGTTTTTCCAAGCGAAAGTGCCAAGAATCTTAGAACCAAGACTGTCCTCACTCTCCCTGGGGACTATTTTAGCCTCGTCCTAACTTCAGTCTTTCTTCTGTCACTAAACTGTGTGGTTGGCATAGCAAGGCTTTGTTTATAAGACGATCTAAGGTTTATTTGTGTAGCCCTTTCTACTTTTCATTGGAATTACTGCATCAGGTTCTGAAGTCGAACCTCAGGAGTCTGTCTATGGGTGACCTCATCAGTATAGTCGATACCAAGGGTCTACTCTTCCTGGGGAAAGTCAGCAAAGATGCTCCCTGTAAGTAGGGGGATGAATTAAAGCAGAAGCTATAAGGTAACCTCCATGATAAGCCACCGATTCATTCCCAAGAATAAAAAGAAAGTCCATTAGACAAATTATAATTAAGCATAGTATGCAAGATAAAAAGTTCTATCCACATATAAGATGCAAATGAAAAGCGAGTAAGAAAGCAGAATATAAATTCTTAAAATGCATCCCTTTCATTCAAAACTGTCACCAGTTTTACACACTCATGGTTTGGCTGGCCATCTGGGCATCTTGGAAAGAGAGCTTTAAGCATCTCTTGGAAGTTACGCTAAATCATCACCCTGGAAAAAAGTGCCTCGTATTCTTCAGATGAATTTCAGTTATAGCATTTATTATACCCTTGAAGTAAATGAAAGACAATGCATAGGCTTTCCCTTGTGTGAACCTAATTGGGGAGACAATGAATGGTCCATAAAATGGCTTGTCTGAGTGAGTTTTAACCAAAATGTTGGGGGATGCTCAAGTTCAAGATGTGTGGGTCTCTGCACCTGGCCCTTTAAATCGTGCAAGAAATACACATTAACATCGAAATCAGGCTCCACTGGTCATGGTGGCTGACTCGGTGTCAAGGCAGGACCGTCAGGGCAGGTGGTAGGAATAAACAGGCAGTTCAGATAAATGTCGTCATTGGTGGGTTTATGATCTTCTTAACCTTTCAAAGCAATAAGCACCATCAAGAGGCAGTGGTAAGTCATTTCCAAAGATGACTTCTACGCTTCTTTCTTTTTCCATTGTTAAGCCAAGATGGAGCCTCAAACACGTCTTTTTCACTCAGGGGTTTGGGAAGCCCTTCTTTAAGTTTAATTTTCTTAGAGTGGTCACCACAGGAGAATCACTTGTGCAGCCTCAAGTGATTACTGTCTGCTTGGGCCAGATTGTGCTCAGAGCTCCTGGTCTGAAAAGCCAAAGAGAATTATACATGAAACTGTGTTAACATGTTTCATTACCCCAGCAACAGTCTCTTAAGAAACCACCCAAGCAGAGGGAGATGTTCCACCCAATGATTGGATGGACACAGATGTCAGTTCCTTAACAGACACAGAGAAGCATTAAGCCCATTGCACACAGTAATTGCACCTCCCCTCAAAACATTAAATGGCCACACGAGGCAGATACTGTCCCAGAGAACTCTATTTCTTTTTCCTTCTTTTTCTCCTCCTAGTGTTATTGAGATATGATTGACACACACCCCTGTGTAAGTTAAGGTATACAGCATAATGATTCGACTTAATGTCATTAAACAGTTACCCCCAATAAGTTTAGTGAACACCCATTATCTCATATAGATACAAAATTAAAGAAAAACCATTTTTCTTCCTTGTAATGAGCACTCTTAGGATTGACTCTGTTAATGACTTTCATTTTTTAAAAGGTACCTGATTTAAGGCGCTTCAGCTCTTAATTCTGATGTCTCTCCATACCCACATCCCTTTTACTCCTACACACTCTGATCATCTGTGAAGCAAAGATTTTTTAAAAAATTGTACAACGTAGTCAAAAGTGCCCCTAGACCTCCCATGGGTGATAATGTCACTGTTGCTGGTCCCATCCCTGTCTAGTTCCTCCCTTTGACATGGGAACAGTAATTCTTCTCAAAAAAAAAAAAGACCCAAAGATGTCAGTGTGAGGGCAGGATCCACGGATTGCATAAGGTATAAGTTCCTGCTGCTTCTAGAATTCCAAGGGAACTGAGGCTGAGACTCAGGGGCCTGGGTATTTGCATTTTTTCCAAGAGCATTCTTGGAAAGATGACTCAACCGGTGTGAAGGTATTTATTCCTTCGATTCGTGTGTAAACTCCACTACTTCTTGCGTTGCAGTTAGGTGGATTATGAATATTTAACGTTGCACACACTGAAAATGAAGGTCAAGTCCTGCTCACTGGTAACTTCACTGCTGGCTTGTGTCTCTAAAAAGGCAGGCTACCTGCCGTGAGCAGAGTAAGGCTGAAAGGTTATGCATTGTTAAAATTTTCCTTAATGACTTTATCTGTTCCAGAATGGCTGGTGCACAGTGGGGGGCACCTGCTGATTTCATCGGTCTTTGCTCTCTGCTTCTGGTGTCAGAAGTGCTGTTCTGGAGGGTTGTGGACGTTAGGCAGCAGGGGGTAGGGACAGCGGCACGTGTTTTGGAGAACATCTGATCCAAGGGCCAGATTCCAGGAAAACAGTGGTGTTACGATGTGAAAATGGCCTTCCCCCAGTCCGTAGAATATTGTTTGTACTCGGTTATTCATTCATTTTATATTCAGTTCATTCATTCGAGACAACGTCATTGTGATCACGAAGAATATTTTCCACATGGCCAAATTGCTTATGGTTAGGTAATGGTTAGGGAAAACTAGACTGCAGTAGAAATTGACCAGACTGTTTTCATAGTCTCTAAAATAGCACGGGCATCATTGATGTAATGGGGATACCCAGAGCTTTAGTAGAACTGGCTAGTTACCTGCCTACCTGAATCTTTACACAGCCAGGCCTCTAATCCCTTTGCCTAGAAATTCTCCTTAAAAGGAGAGAGAGGGCGGAGGAACATTCACTGATCCTGGGCTGTGTGCTGAGGTATGGTGCTAGCCCTTCAGAATTCGGAGAAGGCAATGGCACCCCACTCCAGTACTCTTGCCTGGAAAATCCCATGGATGGAGGAGCCTGGTGGGCTGCAGTCCATGGGGTCGCTAAGAGTCGGACATGACTGAGTGACTTCACTTTCACTTTTCACTTTCATGCATTGGAGAAGGAAATGGCAGCCCACTCCAGTGTTCTTGCCTGGAGAATCCCAGGGACGGCGGAGCCTGGTGGGCTGCCGTCTATGGTGTTGCACAGAGTCGGACATGACTGAAGTGACTTAGCAGCCTTCAGAATTAATTATATGTGCAATCTCATTGAATTGTCCTGAGAACTTGATAGGGTGGGGACTGTGACCTTTTCCCCTTAACAGATGAAACCACGTAGCTAGTGGATTTGAATCCACTGTCTAAAGTCACCTCACTTCCAAGTTAAGGAGTAAAATTCCAGATGTGGAAGTGTCTCCGTGGGTTCAGTAGATGTTACAGGAGAGTTCACATCGCCTCATCCTGCCAACTCATCTGTTTCTTGTTTCTTTCTCCATCTCCCTGTTCCGCACCTTTGGGACCAAGTCTGCAAGGCAGCCATGCTTACAAGGGTCCTGTGAACTTCCTCAATGGGACATGGGGTGTTTGGACCATGCACTGTCTGATGTCTGTTTGAGCCTTGATTCATTTCTTTCTAAACTGTGGCTCAAAAAACAATGTCTTCTCTTTCAGTCGAGAGGCAGCATTTTGTGATGGAATAAGATCAAGTTAGCAAAGAACAAGGAAAGCTGATTGTTTCTTAAAGACCCCTCCCACTAATTGAATTCTTTCCTGGCTTTCTAGCCCCTTTGCCTTCCCATCCTTACCTAGGTCTCTGAGCTTGTTATTTGGCAGGTTAAGAGGAGATAACCGGAGAGGCTCTGCTTCCCCATTAGTTTCTTTTATCTCTTTAGAGGGTTTCAGGATAGAGTTAATCTGTTACAGTTCTGCGTTGTGTGCTTCAGAGTTCGTTAGAGCACTGTGTGTACATCAAACCGGTTGACTTTAGGAAAATTTGATTCCAAGTGGGTTTCTGTGTAGGTCTTCGAAACCATGTAAGATACCTAGCCTCCAGCTCTGGTCTTGTTATTGCCCATCACACACACAGGTGTTGACCTCGAGCAGGCACCTGGCAGACCTGTGAGGACCATGTACGTTACTCCCACAACAGTAGCTGGAACCTGTAAAGGGCCATGAATGCCACTTTCCCTGTCGCCAGTAGCTCACCCCCCATCCCCACAGCAGGAGCAGCTGGGCAGCCTGTGGCACCGCAAAGGAAGCTCACCATTTATTCTGGGAAACTGGCTCCAGCTCCCCACCTTCATGCCCTTTTCAAGACATCGTAGCATGCATTTAAACCTTTGTGGAGGAAGTCAACACAGTTCCCTGTGTGTGTGAAGCATCTCCCTATTTTTCCCTTTTCCTTTTTAAATACTCCCCCCAATTTTCTCCGTCCCTCACTGACATTTTTATTGCCAGGCTTTGGTTTGGAAAATTATGGGTAGGGAAAGTTCAAGGGCAGGATGTTCAGAACAGCGCTGCACATCTGTGAAGGGAACACAACAGGAGAGCCAGCAGCTGTTGAAAGAATGGCGTGTCAGATGGTGGAGGGGCCAGCCCACAAAAAGAGGGCTGGGGGAGAGGAGACACCTTAGGGGCAAAGAGGCTGTAAATAACTTCCAATGGGAACTCCTGTCCTCATTCGCAATTTAACCTTAATAGCAACCCTCCATTCTCAGACATGGTTTTTGCAAATTGCCCTTTTTTATATCAGTGGGCTGTAAGCCTGGTAGAGAAGACAGGTGGAGAATATGCTGAGAGGGTAAGCAACCTTGTGCCTTCCATCCTCCACGCTGTACAAGGGTCTAGGCTTTCTCGCTTGCTACTCACTGTGTAGGAGATGCAGAGGTACCATGGGCAATAGCAGCTAGAAACGTCAAGGCAACTGCTCATCTTCAGCGTTTCCTGAGGCAAAAATCAAGGGCTGTTAGGAGTGGGAAGGAAGATGGAGCTAGGCCTTCCAGGTTTGCTGCAAAAGACAGCTTTAGAGCAAAATGCTGGAACTTGCCGAGGCTTCAGAGTTCACCCGGGACAGAGTTCACTGTTCTCTGTGCCTCAGCATCCTCTCCTACCGACTGAGGGCTACGTGACCTTCTTAAGGTCACCCCACCAACCACAGACAGAACTAGAGCCGGAAGTCAAAGTCCTTCCCTCCCAGGCCAGGCTCTTTCCTACTTGATCTTTTGGTTTCTAAATAAAAGATACAGATGTGACAGTATTATCCATTGAATAGCAGAAGCAATAATGACTTTTTACACAATTCTGGACTTTCAGGCTGTCATCTTGGGGAAAATGTTAGGGATGTGGAAAAGAACAGAGATAATCCCAGGTGGAAAAGAGCAAACCCAGCCAGGTGGGTGCTTGGGATTAGTTTATTTCATTCTCATTGGCATGAGGCTTTGAGTTTTTTTTTCAATTTAAGATCCTGCTTTTTCGTTTTGTGCGTGCGTGTGTACTATTTCAGAGAGGAGGTAAGAGTCCAGCTCTGCTGTGGGAGGTTGACAAGGCTGAATGCATTGGTCTGGCCTGTTTGGAATTTGTTACACATAACTTTTGAGTACATGTTGCCCCACTGCTCATTTGTTTCCTCTGTGAAAACACTATCTGGTAACTGTGTCTATAAATCCATATGTACTCGACTCTCCAAAATTAGAATGAAGTATTTCTTCTCTTTTCACTACTCTCTAGAATTTAAAAGAAAACCTCAGATTATCTGACCCTCCTTTAGGCCTCTGGCTTAAAAAAAAAAAGAGAAGAATTGTTTTAGGGCAAATGAAGAAGATGCATTCCCTTTCACACCCAGTTACTTATTTATGTCTTCTGCAACTAGTGTGTGTTTATACCACCAGAGGGCTGGATCGTCTCCCCATTGCCCAGCTCTGGTCCTTTACCTAAAGTTGCAGCCAGGCATGCATTCAGCAACTGCTGAGAGATCAGTATGAAAGCCAGCGGGAGGGAAAGATTAGAGTTCAGAACAGTTTGATCCAAATGCAGGGGCAGATCGCATGCTTAACACAACCATGGCTGTTCTGAGGTGTGGTGCTGACGGGTACAGCTTCATCATGGGGTTTATGGGCTGCAGACAGGAGTGGAGATGTGACCTCTGCCTCTTCTTTTATTCCTCTCGTCCTTCTTCCTGACAGCCTGACAAAAGGAAGCTTTGGGGAGACCCTGGTCAGTGATGAGACATTTGTGGAATAAAAATAGAGTCCCTTGCAGCAAGGATGCCCGTGGGACTTTTTGGATATACATGTCACTGTTCCCAGAATTTGGGAGAAGGAAGTGTATATGTTTGCGTGTGGGTGTGCACACACGTGTGTATATAGGAGACAATCTTGTCTCACTTATAAATGGATGGGAAAGTGTAGCATGGAAGGATTAGCCCCCAGTCTCATCATAATAACAGAGATGGGGCTGAAAGCCGTGTACCTAACTTAAAGCTATCAATCAGGAACTCTTTGTGACCCCATGGAATATAGCCCACCAGGCTCCTCTGTCCATGGAATTCTCCAGGCAAAAATAGTAGAGTGGGTAGCCATTTCCTTCTCCAGGGGATCTTCCCTACCCAGGGATGAAACCTGAGTCTCCTGCATTGCAAGCAAATTCATTACCATCTGCGCCACCAGGGAAGCCCATTGATCAAGTAATAGATGTCTTATTAAGTACTGATTGTACGTGAGGTATTTTTCTAGATACTGGTGTTTTCAAATACTATGTATGAAGCTAGATATTTTCCATTGAGATTTTTAAATTATAAATATTTTCACGAGGGTACGGCCATAAATATAGGAAAAACAAGGTAACAAAACAAGATAACCAGTGAGATATCCCTAGGCTATATATCATCAGTTTCTAATAATGAGCTTTGTTAACAACAAGTGCTAAAGTTTCAGAAGCTGAAAAGATAGCTGGGTTTTATAGGGTGCTTGGCTCTGGGGCGATTTTGTGTTGAGGAAACAGGAAGCTCAGTCCCCCCCACCAACTCAAGTGATCCATAAAAGGGGCTCTTATTATGGCACGTGCTTTTGGGCTTCTTGGATTTTCTTTTCAGTATGTATTGAGTCCAGTGAAGCCCTGCCTCAAAATTGGCCACTGAGATTAAGAATTGAGAATGCTTTCAGGATGGCAGAACAGAATCAGAAAAGCAAACTGTCCCTGGTGGCAGTAATACTCTTCTCCAGTTGTGTGTGGTGAAAAACCTTTGGACACTTCTACTTAGAAATTTCCAGAAAGGACTGGATGAAAGGCATCTGTTCCAGCTTTTTGAAACTGAGGTCTGGGTGTAACGTTCCCTACAGGGGCCTCACGTATGAATTTGCCACGTGCCACAGAGCATCCATAGGGGAGGTGGGAGACAAAAGTCATGGCTAAGGAGGCGGGGCTGTGGGCAGACCCACCACGGCTCCACCTGAGATGCTAGCCTGGAGACTAGCATTTGCCTGGAGGGCTGCCCTGTGATTTCCACGGGCTCTGGGTGCTTTCGCATTCTTAAGTCCATTTCTCTATAAAGAATACTAAAAGTTATAGTCTACTACTGTTTTTCTATAAAGATAAGTATAATCCAGGCTAGAGTCCTTATGACATATTCTTATTTTTTTTCTTCTGATTTTGAAGAAATTGGAACTCAGTCATTTTTGTGGGTCGCTGGAAGCATGGTGGGCCCTCGTCACTGTGTCTGTAGCGCCTGATGGAAAATTTGGCTCCCTTCCCTCCCTCCCTGTCAGCCCCAACCGTCTGGAAAATTTCACAGATAAGAAAACATGCCCAGAGACAGATGCTTTCTACCACAGCCCTCCCGGTATCATCTAATTGTTTCAGATGAGAAAATAAAAACAAACATTCCATTTCAAACCATGTCTTATGACTTGGCTTTGGGAGATAGTAATGTCATTTTATATCATTTAATAAAAATGGCCCCTATAGATATGTCCATTAAAAAAAAAAAACCTAATAGTCTTGCTTTTCTGTTGAGTTTTGAAAACGCATGTGCTTTGTCCATCCTTATATCTGAAAATGAGTCTTGCCAGTATAAGAGATCTGTTCACTGAAAGTGCCACAGTCAAAAAAGAACATTTCCTGTACTGAGGCGTGGAGGCTCAAGTGGAAAGGGGTGGGCAGATGTTAGAACTGAGGCTAGCAGATATGTGAGGACCAGGATGAGCCGAGAGCCTGAGCCATCCCTGAAATAACCTCCCAACTGATTGTCCCCAAGAAAAAATGCAGACTTGTGTGGGCAAATCTTCCCTGTTTCAAGGGAAAGAGAAGAAACTGGGCTTTCATGTTGAATCTCCAGTTTTAAAATATTGCCCATGACTCTACCACTTGTAAAAGTACTCTACAGGCCAAACAAAACATCTCTGTAGGTCGTTTTCAATCTCTATTCTAAACTGTCTCTCTTTCTGGTCTTGAATTAGCTCTGGTCCCTGAGTGCCAGAAAATATTCTTAACTCTTGGCCTTCTGATTCCCAAAAAGGGGCCCTTCTCTTTCCATGGTGAACAAGCCCCAGCTTGTTTCCCATTTAACATGTTTCCAAATGCTGCATAAGTGAATGTCCACCTTTCTCTAGACAAATACTGTATGTTGCAGCAACAAATCACCCACAACTTACTGTAAATCCCCAAAGACACATATCAGTAAGTCTACGTCATCCCTGAAAATAACATCGTTAGGACCTCATAAACATACACTCTGTTTATTTAAGAACTGCAAGAGCTTTTTAAACATGGTTGCTAAGTCACAAGAGTCTATTTTCCAGGACATAAATGGAAACGAACATAACCCCCTTAAATTGTCAGATTATTTATAAGAAATAAAGGTCCAAATCTGTCTGTTCTGCTAGTGTATTCCTTCACCAAAAGAGAGTTGGCTATACTAAGTGTGTCAGTGATGATTGCTCACGATTATTTTCTGACTTACTTGGTTAAATGGACACATTTGAAACTTGGTTTAATCTTTAACATATATTGGTATAAAAGCATGGGTTAACATAGATAAACCCTGGGTGTAGTTTCATCAACCTTAAAGTTCCCGATTTGCTGAGCATTAGGGGCAGCTCATGAAATTCTTACACTGTGACCCCTTCAAGGACAAAATACAGCATAGCATCTCTGTACCTTCCTCTCCAGATATGGTCTCAAGTCTGAGCTGTGGCTCCATCTCCTGATTTTTCACTGATTGTGATTCTCTCAGCAGGAAACCATAGGTAGGGCTCCAAGGTCGACCTGTTAACATATTCTATCCACATTCCTGTTCATGCAGGCATCCTATTCAGAGTCCCCGTTTCTTCCTTTGAGAGCTGGTGTTTTTACCTTGCCTTCCCAGTCCCCACAGAAAATGAGCCCATAGCCCGGTTGGAGATACACTTGATCTTGATGCCCTAGAGGAAACTGCAGGTACTGTCTGCAGAGAAAGGTGAAAACATGATGCTATTAGGTGGCTCCACCTGGCACATGCTTTTTCTTCTAGCAGCAGGAGGAAATGGGCGAGGACTGCATTAAGGATTTTTCCCTCTTCCTAATAGCATGAACAGCAATAATAAGACAAGGTCTGTAAAGAGCAGCATTAATAATTGAGCCATGCAGCCTGTCTGTGCCTTCGAGCACGATCTGTTATCAGGTACGTGATGAGGCTGGGAGACAGGCAAGGAGAGGGTACCTGGTGCCTGTGTGTCTTGTGCAAGTGTGTGTATGTGCTTGAAGGAGGCACAAATGGGTGAGAGCTGGGGGCTGCAGCAAACCAAATGATAGAAAGCGTGTGTGCATTGCCGTGCATGATGGTGGTGGTTCTTTTGTGGGTCAAGCACCCTTTGGGGGGATTTGATGAGTGCTCTAGGAATTTTTGCTTGTCAGGGATTCTCAAGTTAGTCCGTGGACCCAAGTTAAGGATTCCTGCTCTGTTAGGGTAGTCTTACCTGCTCACTCACTCCGTTTTTCTTTTTGTTTGTTTGTTTTCCTGCCATTAAGATCACATGGCAGAGGGCAGTCTTCATACCCAAAGTCAAGATTGACTGGGAACCCTCCCCTTCCTGGGCATACAAGACAAGTCTCAGTGTGAGTCTCTCTGTTGTGTATACCTCTCCTTGGGTCATACCCCTTCCCTCATTGCATTTGAATCTTCAAAACGTAGGGGCAATGCTGATGTGACTAGGGAAGGGAGGCCCTAGACTTCCCAGCTATTCCTCTAATACCAAGCAACTCAGGAAGCAGTATGTAAAGTGAGATGAATCTAGAGGGCAGAGCCTAAACACTGTGTGTTCTGCCTCTCTTACACATTGTGAGTTAGCACCTGTTTTTAGGGGCAGTTTTCCTCCTTGAGCTTTGAGTCAAATATGCAAATAATCTCCAGTCAAAACCACTCCTTCTGAGATGCAGCTCTGGGGCACAGGACCTGGGCATCATTGGGGTGCCCAAACAGATGCAGAAAACAGCTGCCACCTCTCTGCGAGACTGTGACTCTTCCCTACTGCTGAAGAGTCACTGGGGATCATTGTGGACACATACCACCTATCTTCAGACCAGTTTGACAAGAGAACAGCTCCTTGGAGAAGCCCCATCTCCCTTGAATTCCCTGCCTCCCTCAGATTCCTTGCTGCCTTAACCTGTCTCCACCCTGGTCGACTATGACCATTGAATTGGTGCGGGGAAGGCGGGAGGGGTGCGGAGAAGCAGGCAGGGGTGACTGGAGTTCTGGAAAACAGAGATTTCCTGGAGATGAATGAGGGGAACCGTGACGGACAGGCCTGCATGTGGGGCTGCATGCAGGCAGAAGGTTCCTGACCCTTGCTTAAAAAGAGCATTGACTGAGGAGGAAACTTTTGCCAGTTCTCTCTTCCCTGAGCTGACCGGGCCAGGACTCGGCATTCATGTGTGTATGAATGCCCTGTCCACTGAGGGGCAGCAGGGTTAGCTGGGAGCTCTGGCTGGGAATGAGAATGAGTGGAAAGGAAAGACAGTACTTCCTGGTCGTTAGCAGCAGGCTCTGGGATCTGGCCTTCCTGGGCTTCACTGGCTCTGCCTCTTTAGTGCTGTGTGTCTTTGGGCAAGCTGGCTAACCTCTCCAAACTTGTGAAATGGGGTGAAAATGGTGATGAAGGATGATGATATTACTTTCCTTGGAGTAGTGTGCGGAAAGAATTACATGATGCGTGTAAAAGCTCTTAGTATGCTGCCTGGCATGAACGTGGCCAAAAATGTATCAAATATTGTTGTTTCCCTTGTGAGGTTTATTTTGAAACTTTTAATCATTTCTTTAAAGGGACAAGGTGTAAACACATTAAAGTTAAGGGAAAAAAACAAGATGTATCACAAAGCAGCCATGTGGTTAATTATTGAGGTAGTGGGCAAGACCTGAGTTGCTTAAAATTGCAAGTCTCAATTCATTACTAATTTGTAAAAGCAATAGAGTGGGACCCAGCAAGCATTTTTTTTTTTTTTAAAGAGATTGAACTGACTTAGATAAAAATACTGCTTGGGAAGGTCAATGTGATTATATGAAAAATTTCTCTCAATTATGTACACAGATCGCTATATAATATATAAACATAGGTGTGTGCTGGTTTGTGATGTAAGGTATATTTCTTCATTTGGGTTTTGCTAAAAAGTGGTTTGAGAAACACTAGCTTTAAGTCCAGAAGAGGGCATGCTTTCTGGGCTGCAGTAATTTAGGACATCTTCAGGTAGGAAAGAAGACTAGATCTGGGTCCCCAGGCGTGGGTGGAGCTTAGATGATACAGAAGAAGGGGGGAATTGTGAGCTGTCCACAGGACCACTCATTTCTGACACGAACTGCAAGTTCAGGGAGTTCCCTAAACCACCCCTGACTTGTGAGAAGGACCATAGCACTCACTGAAAGCTGTTATGCTCACAACCAGTTTACTACAAGGAAAGGGTATAGGTTAAAATCAGCCAAGGGAAGAGGCACACAGGGCAGACCAACCCAGGGAAGTACTAAACACAGAGCTTCCACACTGTTCTCTCCCTTTGGAGTCATGACAGTGGTACCTTTCTAGCATTGATGTGTGACAACCTGTAAGGAATTCTGCAAACTTGGGAAGCTCACTGAGCCTTGGTGTTCAGAGTTTTTACTGGGACTCAATCACATCAACTTGTGTTGGCTGACCTTCTTCAGCCACGTTGGAGCTTGACAGCTTCCACCTGACCCAAAGCCTCCACCGTATATCACGTTGTTGGACTTTCTCATGTGGTTTACCACCCTTTCCCTACTTCCAATCTTACTGTTCCTACCTGGCTGACCCAAGACCCTCAAAAGACTTTGTTCAGATATGACATCCCAAGGGCTGAGAGATTGCCTCCCAGCAGCTGACGGCCAGGGGCAGACATCTCTTGGGCAAGGCTGACATCTTTGCAGCTGAGTCAGTGGAGGGACTGGGCTGGCTGGAGAAGGGGTCTCTCTTGGAGAAGGCTGGGAGTGGGTCCTTTGACTACATCCATGAATACCAGAGGAGAAGGAAATACTACTTTACAAGATGTGGTGTTTCCAGGGTCTGTTAATGTCAGCAAATCACCACTGAACATGATTATCCATCTCCTTGGCACCCACCTACACCCAAGCTGAATAATTTGTCTGGTGAGGCTGCAGCTGGTAAAAATGAGACTGGGCACAGGGGCCAGGAAGGGGGCTGCTGGAGGCATGCTCCTCACGTGACTGAGCTGCCCCGGGCAGAGGGGGCCCCTGCTTTGACCCCATTTGCTGCCATCTCAAAGTGACCACAGTCTTCCTGTGCCCTGTCCTTTTGCAGACCCGGTAGATGGGCCTCTAGGTGCCCTCAGCAGATTTGGTAAGGAGAGCATCTGTCTTCCTGCTCCAGTTTAACTTCCTTACCATAAGGCTTGATGAGGTCAAAACCGGAGAACACCGAGACCTCAAGCTGGGGATAAAATGTGTATCTGGCATTTCATCAGGCCATGCTGCCCCCTTGCCACCTGACAAATGAGACAATCCCCAGCCAGAGACAGTCTGTAATTGTGCAATCAAATTAACTTGGATTTCAGCTTAATGAAGTGCTTAATGTCCTGAATGAGGCCGAGCCCTAATATTTAGAGAAGCAAACTGGACCCCAGGAAAGCAAAGAACAGACTTCAGCTTAATGCCTATTAGTATTAATTGTGCTTGCAAAATAAACCTTTTCAAAAATTCATCCTTTCATGTGAGGCAATCCATTAGCACCTAGTTTTGCTATGTTTTTGCTGAGGGGTTTTTCTGCTCTGGCTCATAAACAGGATAGTGGAAAGAACGGTTTTATTGAAAATTTCTGCTAAATTCTACGTCCTAGGGCATATTTCTTAACTTTCCAGGATCTCAGCTTTCTCAGCTGGACAATCAGGAATATCCCCCTCTTTTTCTCTGAAATTCCTATTTTAGTCCCCTATAAGTGTCTTGTTGTCGTTTTTTTTTTAAAAAAAAAAAAACAACCAAAAAACGGATAATCTGGAGGCAGGTAGATCTGGTTACAAAATCCTGACTCTGTTACTCACTAGCTCTGTGACCTTGGGAAGAATATAACTGCTCTGAGCCTTTATTTCCACAACTGTAAATATGGATAATAATGATTCTGGCTCCTTAGTTCTGAGAACAGTAAAGCAGACGCTGAACATAAAGCATTTGCTACAGGACATAGGACACAATGGCACTTACTAAGTCTGATGATGATAATATAAATGTGAAATTATTTTCAGTATGAATTATACATCACTAGCTTGGTATGGGTAATTTTTGTTTTCATTAAGATGATGATTTCACTCTTGTTTAGAAAATGACTGATGATTCAGTAATTAGCTCAATAAATATTTATTGAGTGGCTATAATATGCCAGGCGCTACATTAAGTACTAGGCACTAACCAATTGTAGTGTCAGAGGAACACAGGCAATAAACATGTCAACCAAAAAATCAATAATTTAACTTGATGATCCTTGCTGTGAAGAAGGTAAAACTAGTAATGGAAAAATTGGGATTCCTTAGCTTGTTATGTGCTGAAGAGTCCTTTGGTGGCCTTGTGAAGACTATGACCCCACCTCTCAGAATATTTATAAATGCGTAGTATAAAAACACTTGATTGTAAGAAAACCAATCATATTGAAATACAGTTATCATAATATAAAAAAGTTCATTATTGAATGTGCCTCTTGATTAGTGCATTATTATGAAGATCAAGAGCAATGGTTCTAATACACTCCTATAATTTTAAAGTAGGATTAATGTAAATGATATTTTGAGATATGTGCATCAGTTATAATCCTACATGTGAATATCTGGGGTTTTTATTGCTAACAAACAAAGTCAGAAGTATGATGAATAGTTTTCTAGTTTGCTCACATTTTTATGTACATATAAAGAAATGCCACATCTGAGTTAGAGGTTCATTAAAGTAAAGGTGTAACTTTCCTCATCCAAATTGGTGGACTTCCTGAATATAATCCTAGGACCTCTTGGGAATTTGTGGCCCCTGGGCAAGAACCTTTGGAATAGAGTGTGATTTGTGATGGGGGGTGAGCTGTTTTATTGAGAGAGAAATCATGTGATTTCTACTTTTGAAAGTCATTCTGGATGTATGGGTTAACAAACTAAAACTCATAGTTCAAAATAAAACCTATACATTTATAGTTGATTGATTTTTGATGAGGTGCCAAAATCATTCACTGTTGAAAGAGTAGCATGTTTTTTAAAAAGATGCTGGGACAACTGTATAGGTACATGTAAAAGAATGAGGTTTGACCTTTACCTTACATCATATTCAAAATTAACTCAAAATGGATCAACGACCTAACGTAAGAGCAGAAACTGTTAACCTTTAGGGGAAAGTAGAGTAAACCTTTGTGACAATAGATTTGGCAGTTAATTCTTGAGTATGATACCAAAAGCGTAAGCAAGAAAAGAATTGAACCTCATCGGAATTTAAAACCTTTGTTTCTTAAAAGACACTATCAGTAAGTGAAAAGACAGCACAGAATGGGAAAATACATTTGCAGATTGTATATCTGATAGGAGACTTGTATCTAGACTACATAAAGAACTCTACAACTCAGTAATAAAAAGACAATGAAACAATGAGCCAAGGAGAGATTCATCAACACATTTGTCATCAGTGAATTGTAAATCAAAACTTCAATGAAATACTACTTCACACATAATAGTATGGCTGTAATAAAAAAGAGAGCTCATAGCAAGTGTTGGCAAGGGTGAAGATATGCACAAACTGCAACCTTTGTAAACTGCTGATGAAAGTGTAAAAGGATACAGTAGCTTTGGAAGACAGTCTGGCATTTCTTCAAAAAGTTCAACATGGAGTTGCCATAAGACATGGCTATTCCACTCCTAGGTATATACCCCAAAGAAATGAAAATATATGTCAGTCACGACTGAGCGACTGAGCTAAAACTTGTACCTGAATGTTCATAGTAGCATTACTTATAAGAACCAGAAGATGAGAACAACCTAAATGCTCCTCCATGGACAAATGGGTTAATATAACATGGTATATCTATGCAATGGAATATTAGGCCATAAAAAGGAATGAAGTACTGATATATGCTGCAACATGTACGAACCTTGAAAACATTATGCTAAGTGAAAGAAGTCAATCCTAAAAGATTACAGATTATATGACTTTATTCATGTTGAAGTTCAGAATAAGCAAGTGTATAGAGACAGAGGATAGATTAGGGTTAGCTTTAGGCCTTATAGAGTGGGAAGATTGGCAATTGACAGCTAAAGGACACAGAGGGTTTTTTTTAGGTCATGAAAATGTTCCGAAGTTGATTGTGGTGATGGTTGCACAACTCTGAATATACTAAAAACTATTGAGCTGTACACTTTAAATAGGCGAATTGTGTGGTACGTAACTCAATAGAGCTGTTATCAAAAATAGTCCTTTTGACTATGATGCAAATGATAGAGTGTAAGGCCCAAGATTTTTATCTCACAAAGAGAATATCTGGGAGGCTGATGTTTCATTAGTCCCAGCTGAGAAGGTTATCTCTTGGGCTAGGAGGGATGGAGGTGGTGAGTACATACTATGGGGTGTCATGGCCAGAACGTTCTGTTTAGTTGAAAATCGAAATCAAGAATGACTTCTAGGCTGTGAATCTTAATAGCTAGTATTTTCCTCCTAGAAGACCAGAGTTTCAGTTCCAGTCTGTAGAAATGTTGAGAGGATTAGTGGCAGACCTAAAGACCACAAACTTTCAGGGAGCTGGGCAGCAAGGTGTTACCACCATCAATTTCACTGTACCTTTAACAGGGAAATGTATTCACTGTATACATGCACACACTCATATATCTTTACATGCACACGCTTGCATTCAAGGCGATGACGTAAAAACCACACACTTCAGAAAGCCAAGCCAGCGCGGAGAGAATGAGCCCTGCGCCTCATGACTTCTCAGGCCAATCCAGATTTGTTCAGTGGAAACAGATCGGAGCAAGCAGGAAAGAAGCTGTTTGAGAATTTATCTATCTTAAACATGTCCATCAAGCATAATTTTTTCCTAGTCACATGTACAAATAGTAAAGGAGAGAAAAGTGTCATTTCAGGGTTTTGGGTTATTATGAGATTTTGATGTCAGCAGAATAATGGATAAAAGAACCATGATTTCTCCAGTCACTTGGCCCCAACTAAAGCCCAGGCTTAGCAAATCATCAATCCTGGGTGTGTTAAAACCCAAGTTACTTGGGGTTCTTCTCTAGAGACAGCATGGCTTCAGTAATGGATGAGAGCTCTGGAAATTAAAGCAGTAATCATTTTGTTAATAGAGATTATCCACTTCACTTCAAGCAAAAGCAAATGAAACAGATTCTTTCTGAGCATGTAAATCACTCTGTTGAGGAGAGTCAAGAGTGTTTCATGATGCTGAATTCTCCAAGCATGGTGCTTACCTAGAAATACAAGGCCTCTCTCCCTGGGTTGCAGATGGAGAAAGCCTTCCCGGAGGACCTTAGCCTTGAGCCAGAGAAACAGGAGTTGGGATACAATCAGTTATGCTTGAAGAAGATATATTTCCCTTAATATTTTTCTCCTTTCCCTCTAGTGCCCTTGGGGAGCAGGAATATCCAGCTGCATTGTCCAGCTGTGTTAAATTAAATTAAGGTAAAATTCACATAACATACAATTAGCCGTTAATCATGTGAAAGTGTCCAATTCAGTGGCATTCAGTTTATTTCCTGTTATTCAGTCATCACCTCTGTCTAGTTCCAAGATATTTCATCACCTAAAAAGGAGACCCCATACCCATTAGACAGTCATTTCCGGCTTCCCTGTCCTCCTTGCCCCTGACAGTTCCAGGTCTACTTTCTGTCCCTGTGGATTCTTTTTCTGGATGTTTCCTATAAGTAGAATGCTACATATATGACCGTTGTGTCTAGCTTCTTTCCCGGGCACATTTTCAAGGTTCATTCATGCTGTAGCCTGCGTCAGTGATTCATCCCTTTTATGGCTGAATAATATCCCGTTGTATGGATATGTCCCCTTTTATTTATCCTTTCATCTGCTGATGGGCATTTGGGTTGTTTTCACCTTTTAGCTATTGTGACTAATTGCTGCTGTAAACACTTGAACACACGCATTTGTTTTCATTCCTTTTTTAAATTCTTATATATCTGGGAGTAGACTTGCTAGGTTATCTAACAGTTTTGACTTCGTGAGGAATCACTAAAGTATTTTCCATGGTAGCTGTACAGGTTTACATTCCTACCAACAATGTGTGAAAACTGCAGTGTCTCCACATCCTCGCCAACACTTGTTATTTTCAATTCTTTTGTTTTTGTTTCCGTTTGCGTATAGTCATTCCTCTTTGATTTCTAGAGTAGAAGCAGCTCGCGCTCAGCGTTTGATACCCACCCTGGTTCATGTGAGGCAGTTTGCTCCATCTTCCATGACAGGTTTAGGAGTGGGCCAGCAGGGCAATGTGGGAAGCGCAGGTCTGCCTCTTTCTAGGAGTGCAACCTTGGGCAAATTATGATCTCTGTATGTCTTGACCATTTTATCTGTACACTGGCCGTGATATTGCCTTCCTTAGCACTGAGTGAAGATAATGAGCCACTTCATTCCATGTGCCTAGAAGATAGTAGACTGAATAAATGATCTTCTTTCTCAACAATGAATATGAGTAATGGGAATGGGATGGATTTAAAATAATCTACTTTTAAACTCTCACTATTTTTGGTATTGGACTTCATCATAGAGTGCCCTCTTTGCAGTAGGTTTCCTGTCAAATCATGCTTGATTAAATTAACAATTGAAAATTTAATATATCTATCTTCTGTGTTTTATTCCAATCCCAAAGAAAGGCAATGCCAAAGAATGCTCAAACTACCGTACAATTGCACTCATCTCACATGCTAGTAATGCTCAAAATTCTCCAAGCCAGGCTTCAGCAATACGTGAACCGTGAACTTCCTGATGTTCAAGCTGGTTTTAGAAAAGGCAGAGGAACCAGAGATCAAATTGCCAACATCCGCTGGATCATGGAAAAAGCAAGAGAGTTCCAGAAAAACACCTACTTCTGCTTTATTGACTATGCCAAAGCCTTTGACTGTGTGGATCACAATAAACTGTGGAAAATTCTGAGAGAGATGGGAATACCAGACCACCTGACCTGCCTCTTGAGAAACCTATATGCAGGTCAGGAAGCGACAGTTAGAACTGGACATGGAACAACAGACTGGTTCCAAATAGGAAAAGGAGTACGTCAAGGCGGTATATTGTCACCCTGCTTATTTAACTTATATGCAGAGTACATCATGAGAAACGCTGGACTGGAAGAAACACAAGCTGGAATCAAGATTGCCGGGAGAAATATCAATAACCTCAGATATGCAGGTGATACCACGCTTATAGCAGAAAGTGAAGAACTAAAGAGCCTCTTGATAAAAGTGAAAGAGGAGAGTGAAAAAGTTGGCTTAAAGCTCAACATTCAGAAAACGAAGATCATGGCATCTGGTCCCATCACTTCATGGGAAATAGATGGGGAAACAGTGGAAACAGTGTCAGACTTTATTTTTTTGGCCTTCAAAATCACTGCAGATGGTGACTGCAGCCATGAAATTAAAAGACACTTACTCCTTGGAAGAAAAGTTATGAGCAGCCTAGATAGCATATTCAAAAGCAGAGACATTACTTTGCCGACTAAGGTCCGTCTAGTCAATGCTATGGTTTTTCCAGTAGTCATGCATGGATGTGAGAGTTGGACTGTGAAGAAGGCTGAGCGCCGAAGAATTGATGCTTTTGAACTGTGGTGTTGGAGAAGACTCTTGAGAGTCCCTTGGACTGCAAGGAGATCCAACCAGTCCATTCTGAAGGAGATCAGCCCTGGGATTTCTTTGGAAGGAATGATGCTAAAGCTGAAACTCCAGTACTTTGGCCACCTCATGTGAAAAGTTGACTCATTGGAACAGACTTTGTTGCTGGGAGGGATTGGGGGCAGGAGGAGAAGGGGACGACCGAGGATGAGATGGCTGGATGGCATCACTGACTCGATGGACGTGAGTCTGAGTGAACTCCGGGAGATGGTGATGGATAGGGAGGCCTGGCGTGCTGAGATTCATGGGGTCGCAAAGAGTCAGACACGACTGAGCGACTGAACTGAACTGATCCTCTGTGTATACCTATTGATAAGGGTGAAGGAGATAAATCTTCATGATGAAATCAGGAAGATAAACTGGGCTACCTTTTGATTTTGAGATTCTCCAGGTGGATGACCCACCTTTGTTTTACTTTCCACAGTGTCCATGGTTCAGGATGGACTTGGAGCAGTTATTGATCAGACCATAGCCTTCTTATCATTTTAGCAAAATGAAAAAAACTGTGGACCACAGGCTGCTATATTAACTTTGGAAAAGTCAGCAACTATTTATATCATTCACAATGTAAACTTACATCCCTACAGAAGAATTTCAGCCACACCTTCTAAATAACACTGATATTTAACAACAATATATAACAACAATATTTTAATAGTGGATTTTTCTTTTCTTGGTCTTAAGTGCTGTAGGTCTTCACACGAGTACAGAGGGTCACTTCTCCCTTGGAGTCTGGCCCCAGTGGAGGGAGATGCCTTGTGACTTGACTACAGGTGGCTTGAGCTGGAATTTCTGACCACTGATGGGTGGTTAAATAATGAGAGAGAATGAGAAGAGCAGAGAGAGTGTTTAGGTCCAGTGCCCAAATAGCTCAGAGCATGGTAGACCAAGGAGACACCTGGACAGGCTAATAAATGTTCATGCCTGCAGATTGGCATTCTTTATAATTTATTACATACTTCTTTAGTGAAGAGACTGAGCTTCCTGTTGGGGAAGAGAGGGAAGGGGAGGAAGGAAACTATTACAAAGATACCCCTAAGGCCCTGGCCACTTGCTCCAGGCGTTCGGAGACCCTCTGTTGGTCTTCGAATTTATCCTTACAGAGTCTTACCTTCTCACAAGTGGTTTGCTCCAGCATTCTTCCTAATCAAGTGTGGTAAGTACTCTTGTTGAAAATCCCATTTTTTGATCTTGTTATGTTTCTAGTGATTTCTTAGGCATCTTATACATTGACCTCCAGGAAACTGGCCAGTTGGCCTACCTTTTCATCTCTGGCCGAGAATTTTCCAGGAAGTTTTTAATGAAATGCTTACTTACTCTGTGGTAGGCACTGTGCTAAGCTGCTTGCGTCACCTCAGTTCATCCTCATAGCAGCCTGTAAGGTAGGCACCAGTATTACCCCCCTAACAGGTGAGGAAGGCTTCCCTGGTAGCTCAGATGGTAACGGATCTGCCTGCAATGTAGGAGACCTGGTTTTGATCCCTGGGCCAGGAATAGCCCCTGGAGTAGGAAATGGTAACTCACGCCAGTAACAGGTGAGGAACCCAGGGCACAGAGAGGTTTGGAAATGGCAGCTAGGATATGGCACAAGGAAGATTTGAATCCAGATTTTTAACTTTAATCTCTACATTTGTCTTGGGCAAAATTACATATTATTTCTTTCAAAGTCAGGATTTCAGATGCTCTGATAACAATAGCAAATGAAAACAGCGTTGGGACCGTTTCATCCTGCAACAGCGCATACACACACCCTTGTGATTTATTTCAGAATCAAAATCGCTACAGTCATGAAGTATCTATGCCGCAAATCTTTCTGAGAACTGGTGCATCTAAAAAGGTGTTTCTGTTTTAATTTGCTTCCTAGGAAGTTAGCATCCCTGTCATAATTTGCATTCAGAGGACTTTCCAAGTCACTGGTTGACCGCAGCTGTAAAAGGACGGAACTCTGAAGTTCACAGGCATCTTTGTGGGCCCGGTGAACCTCAAAACCTGAACCTTCGTTTAGTCAGACACTCTGCAAGGAAAGTGATTGATCGCTTTTCCTATCTGCAACTAATTACCAAAAAATGCCAGGAACTTAACGGAAAATTTTCCACCTTCTGCTTTTCTTGATGGACCTCAAATTGCTTGATAGTCTGTCTGTTTCCAGGGTGTTGACGTCAGTGCTAATGGCATGCACAGAATAATTATCTAATATGCCATAAACGCCATGCTATGGTCTGGTAAAGGAAACACTGCCCTAGGCAAAAGGAAAGTCAGATGATATAGAAAAAGCAACCAGCTTTTCCTTAATTACTCCTTAAGAAGGAGAATTCTAGCTCTTAAGATGAACTAGAAGTACAAAAAGAGCATATTTTGCATTGAGGGAGGTACAACTCTCTCTTAGGATACTAAAATTGTTTTCTCGGCATTGACTTAGTAAAATGGAGAAAATAAGAAATTTCCAGTTATGCACCTGGGAGTCCTAATATAGCATCCCACCCTTTTATCTGAAGCCCCTCCTTATAGGGTGAACGGGTGTCCTCAGAGTTGGTATGACTCATTCCTCTCGTCTCCTCTCCTGAATGCATCAAGTCCTGGGCTGAGAGAAGGAAAGATAAATGACTCCCAGTGGCCATGCTGTAGATTACTTAGTGCTAGTTGTCAGTTCTTCTCTCCCTGGGAAGGGTTTGAAATGAGATTGTTTTCGACAGACTGTGCATGATAAATGATTTTCTGAGTAAGAAATTGCTTTCAGCGCTGGATCTCACCAAATCACCCTGACACATGTCTGTGGCTGCCGGGGATCTTCTGTTGCTGTCTCCTGCTTGGGGACGGGGTGGCAGGAGGGGTGTGGGATGCTGGGGTCTTCAGGCAGGATGGGTCCAATTGGGTATCTCCTACGTGAAGACAAAAGAAGGCCAGGGACCTTTATTTCTGGACTGTGCATTTGGTCAGTTCCTTTTTCCTGATGTGAACAACCTTTTAGCTGAACATCCAGAATACTCGAGACCTGAGAGAAGAAGTAGAAAGTCTGCGGGGGTGGATACATCTGCTAGTTCTGGATTCTGCTGTTGTTTCCATGTTAGGAGTAAGGCCACTAATATCAGTTATAAATAGAACAGCACTATGTACTCAGCGGGGGCATGGACCCTCTAGGCAATGTTCTCAACCTCTTATTAGTCCGTGACCCTTCCTGAAAAATCATAAAAATAGCACGTGTTCCTTCAATATGATTTGGCATTTCAAGAGAGATTGAATACCATGTCTGAAATCACAAAGGGCAGGTAGAGCATGCCTATTCCAGCCTTTCAGAGCCCTCCTTCCTCCCCTAGATTCTGGGAGAACGTGGGCCTCCTGCCTGATAGTCTTATATCTCTTGGCAACAGAAGTCCCAGGGCACCGGGCAGGACGTTACCTCTAAGCTAGAATCTGGGGTCTCAGCGGTAGCACCACGGCGTTGTTTAGTCATGGCCCAGGTGAGATAATTGAGATAATGATCCCTCGGGAGGGGTCCAGAGTGCTGTCTGAGCTGCGAATGGGACCTCAGCAGTTTTGGTTTCAAAGGAGGTTGCTACCCTCCTTTTTGTGGACATGTGGCCACCACGGCTTCCCGACTGCCTCCTGGGTCTTAGTCCCTAGGCTCCTCCTGAAGTCACAGAAGGAGGGCCACAATGCCTCTCTAGTGGTGGTTACATGGTGGCCAACAGCCCAGGCCAGCTCTGTAAGCTGTCTGTGACCAACTATTGGGGTGTCACAAGCTTCTTAGGTAGATAATGCGGCCAGCACCAGCATCTGAGTCTCAGGAGCTCCAGCTCCAGGGCTAGATGCTCTAATTGGTACTCCAGCAGAGGTGGGTCTAGGGCAGGATGGGCATAAGAGGAGGGAGCAATCAGCAACTCAGTGGGTGAAGAAAAGCTGCTCTAGGGAGCTGATGCTTGAACTGGGTGCTGAGTCTCCCCAAGGCACCCTGGTCTTTAGCATCATCCTCCAGGCTCAGGCTCTAGATGTTGAATTACCCCATAGCCTTTCTAGTGGTGTGAGGGCCCTGCAAAGGAGATGTGCTTCCCTGTATGCTCCCTTTAGACCCAGAGACTTGGGAGCTGTATGCAGAGAGGAGACAGGCATACCCATGTGCTCAGCTCTGTTTTCAAAACAGACTTTCAAAGTCACTGTCATGTGGGATCAAAAGTCTTCTAGGAACCTTTCAGAAGGAATGTGACTCTTCTCCCAAACTTGGACCATGCCTTGTTGGTTAGAATGGAGCTTGGGATCACTGACTTTCTATTCTGGGAACAGACTCATCTAGCACTTAGGTGAGCAGAACCCCAGGTGTGTCTGGGTCTGTGGAACCATAACATCCCACATGTATAGCAAATATGGCAAAAGGAGAGAGACAGAGGCTGAGATTGAGACAGACTGACTCATGGAAAGCTCCCCTTTGGAGAGCTCTGTGCCCCAGTGTTAGCAGCAGGCCGATAGCAGAGGCATGGCAGAAAAAGCTATCCAAATCCTTCTGTGGGCACCAGGTTTGTGCTGGGAGAGGCAGCTGATATGCTCAAGGACTGCCCTCTTCTGGAACTTGTGTGATGTCAGGTGGATATACCAAGTAGTGACGCTTTCCGTATACTTACTGCCCCGGTTCTCTGGCTCATTGGACTGTTTGGTTCTTTCTGCAAGTGAGTCAGCATCACCAAGGTGCTCCTCTTGCCTTTGCCCATGACCTCTGCCTAAGCTCACTCTCTGTGAAACTGTGCTGCCTTAGGGAAGTGACCCTTGGTCAGGGGACAACCCCTAGAACTGAGGAAGGAAGGGAAGCATGATATTTCCCCAGCAGTGGCTATTAGAACATTTGGCCTGACCCTTCTGCTTTCTGCGTTTCCTGCCACCGCGTATGCATGTCCAGTCAAGAAAGTATCCCAGGAGGTCACCACTGTCATGTGGTTCTCATTCTTGATTTATTCTAGGCAGGCTCTCACTCTCCTGTACTCTCTTTTTAACTTGTTTTGTTAAAGACGGTTTCTTTAGCTGGAGAGTGAGGCTGATAATTAGAACTTTAAGGATGACAATACAAGTGGGCAAGGATCACCTGAGCAGTATAAGATGAGCAACTGGCAGGGTCAGTGTAATCCAGAAAACCAACACAGTCTCTGTCACAACATGGTCTGATGAGAAAGAACTGTGACCACTATAAATGGCTTCCAAATTACAGTTCCTCACAGCCAAAGAGAAATGCCATAGGTATTTAAATGCAGTTCAGCTCTGCAGTAGTGCACACCGGATCCAGTTTGTAATATAAAATCAAATATCTAGAGAATAGTCATCAGTTCCAGTCCCTGACCTAGTCTCAGCTAATTAGGCTGAAGGTTGATGTTGACTTTTTTTTTTTTCCTGGCGGTCAGGACAAGTTTGTTTTGGGAAGCAGAAATGCAGAGGTGGGGTCTTCTTATCCCCAGTGTTTTCCTGGCCCTCTCTCCCTGGAATCTGGGCAATAAAACAGGAGCCAACTAATCAAGATATTTCTGGAATCTACTGCTGCTGTCCTAGAAGCCCCAGCAGGCAAAGGATCTAGAATCATCCAATTGGCATTCACCCCAGAGTCAACTGACCCAGGTAGGACCGTGCTGCCTTGGGATGGAGGAGATGCGAATCTTGCCGCAGGACCCCTGGCGACTGGCTGTGCAGACTCCCCCAAGTCACGTTAGTGTCTTTACAGTGATACAGCTTCACATTTTACACGACTGAAATATTCAGACCTCGCTTACCATGTTGGGGGGCGCAGGGGCAGTAGATTAAAGTGGGTGGGGAAGCATAAGGTTGGAAGTTTATTTTAATTCAGATTGGGCATTTCACTATGAGATCCATAAAAGGAATTACAGTCTAATATGAGGCTCAGAAAAGATGTCTCCTACTATCTGATTCTTGTGGATTTCCTAGGGACCGTCCCAGCCTGATTATCTCTATAGAGCAGTGACCTTTATCTGGAACAAAGCCTGGGATGCACCTCCCAAAGACAGGAGAGCAAGTTTACCACGAATTAGCCTAGATATACCTTTTTTCTCCTATAAAGAGGATTTTTGTTTTGCTTCTTCTGTAGATGAATGCTGTGTACTTTCATGTATTATTTTGTTTAATCAAGCAGTAATCCTGCAATGAAGATGTTATTATCATCATTTTACAGATGAAGAAAGGAGGCTCAGGGAAGTTAGGACACTGGTCTAAATTCATGCAACTTGTAAGTGACAGAGCTGGGATTTGAGTCTGCCTGGCTCCAAAATCCAGACTCTTCCATTCTGCATCTTAAATGTCCTTGTGATACAGTGGTTAGGTAGGTATGGAGTAGTTCTTTAACGCTTAATGCTCTTTTTTGGAAGGTGGTGGGGAACATAGACTTTCTGAAGAGTTTTATGAAAATTGTACACCCCTGGATAAGCAGAGAGTCAGGAAACAGCTAGACACTACAATTTTGCGCTCAATTTCCAGCAGTCCAAGGGGCTGTGGACCTCATCTGTGGATTATTTAGGCCTACTTGAGCCTTGGGATGTCAGGATAAGCTGATTAGGGGTTGGAAAACATCATTAAAAGATTCGTGGGAATTCCCTGGCAGTCCATTGGTTGGCACTAGGTGCGTTCACTGCCGGAGACTGAAGTCTGGTTAGAAAACTGGGATTCCACATTCCTTGGGGCGTGGCCAAAGATACAGAAGGCCAAAGGTTCATTAATAGTTTTTGGAGAAAACAATTGGGTGATTGGAAAGCCTTTTCCAGAAATTTCCTATTGGTTCTTCAGGAATAAAGAGCAAGAAAGGAGAGGGGAAGATGCAGAGGGGATGAGAGAAGGGAAGAGGAAGAAAGATAGACGGCATTAAGGAATTATCCAACAAGCAGTAAAAGCAATTTGCATTGTGAATAATTAAGGTTGTTCAGACCCTAAGGACTTGGCTGAAGCACCATTCACAAGCACTTTCTTCTTCAGGTTAAAATTAATTGGAGTGTTGGTTTATTTATCTTTTCCCTGGGTGAACCAAATGATTCATCCTGATTTATAAACTTTCCCCCATCCACTCTCTATTAATGTCATTGGGAGTGAGTGGCTGATGATTTGATTGTGTTCCGCAGGCCAGTGTTTGTAGGACCCAGATGCCCGTGACCATGTCACAGGCCGCTAGAGGCTTCTCAGAGCCCTGAATTTCTAGTTCCTTTGAAAGGGAAAACAGGTAACGTTGTGAGTGTGGGTGTATTATATGTCTTCAGGCACACTTTTTTTTTTTTTTCCCACAGAAACTGGAATATATGGCTAAAAGAGGGTAAGAAAGGTTAGACCCAAGAGCTTGGGGAGTTTTAGATTTCAGTGTGTGATGTGTGAAAGTCACTCAGTTGCGTCCGACTCTTTGTGACCCCATGGACTATACAGTCCACAGAATTGTCCAGGCCAGAATACTGGAGTGGGTAGCCTTTCCCTTCTGCAGGAGATCTTCCCAACCCAGGGATCGAACCCAGGTCTCCCACATTGCAGGCGGATTCTTTACCAACTGAGCTATCAGGTTTCAGTACTAGATAGAATTCCAACCCCCTAGGAAGGAAACTTAATATAATTCTGCTTCTTGTATTTAGAGACGACACCTTGAGAGGGTCCCCTACTATGAGAGTGGCCCATGTAAAAGGCGCCATCATGACACGGAATTCTTTCATATGGCTTATCTCCTCTGCTAGAGGTTCTCCTGAGATTTCACAAATAAATGAGACTAGGAAAGATCTTGCAGCCTGGCTCTGAGGAGGCAGAGCATCCATCCCAGAGCCTCTGGGTCAGTCAGTGGAGACAATTGCAGAGGAGACCTGACTGCAATGATCTTGAGAAGTTGCAGAGCACATGGCTATGCTGTGGGTCTAGATTCTGACCACGTGGA
The DNA here is from genome assembly GCF_032405125.1 of Capricornis sumatraensis. Lineage (NCBI taxonomy): Eukaryota > Metazoa > Chordata > Mammalia > Artiodactyla > Bovidae > Capricornis > Capricornis sumatraensis. The sequence goes on from NC_091078.1 coordinate 12,438,302, forward strand.
GTAGACACTTTGCTCTCACCCTGACCAGTATATGACCTTGACCAAACAGGCTAGAGATTAAAACACAGCTTTGACAGCCAACTGCCTGAGTTCACATCCTTCCTGATCACTTGCTGGCTTGGTGAGCTTGGCTTTGGCCTCCTCCCTGTGCCTCACTTTCCTCCCCTATAATAGGAAGATAATGACATAAATCGTAACACAATTAAGGCTGTTATGAGGATTAATTGAACCAGCATATGGAGGCATTTAGAACAGTGCCTGCTGTGTTTAGAGGCTTAGAACAGTGTTCTTAAAGAATTTATTATTATCCTTTAGACTCTAAGTTTCAGGTTCTCCTTATAGAAAGGCACTGATGATAATGAGGCTGTCTTGAGGATGAGAAAATACAGCCAGTGTGCATAGAACAGTGCTGGGTGGAGCGTTCGTGTTCATCAGTTTTGCAGCAGTGATCATAACCCCAGTGACAAGAAACAGATCAGCAGGTCTTGGCAGTTCCCACACGGATTAAGACTTGTGGTTGCTGAGAAACCTTGTAGCGGGTCAGAACCCTTAAAATGTTGATCTTGACCTCTCCTGTCCTGAGTGGCTTCAGGCAGTGCCTGAGATACGAGGCCTGGGGCAGCATGTCACTCATCTTGGTACCCAAGGTGCCAGGCCTGCCTGAGTATGGGGTTTACGTCTCCATCCACCACCTCCCAGTTTGGGTACAGTGGGCCCGAGTGTCTGCATCCTTTGTCGATTAAGCTTCTGGTAATAGTGCTTTGAAGAAATGAGTGTATTGGGTAGGGTTCGTTTTGAAGAATGGTTTTCAGATTATATTGTGCTGACGTAAAGCAGGAAGAAACAAAATCGGTGCTCCTCTCTAGGCTCTGCGCTCTAAAAGGACAAAGTTAATTTATTAAGCATGTCTGTGAAGCAGAAGCTTTGGAGACGTGGTTTCACTGCTGATTCTGGTGACAGCAGCCATGTAGAATAATGATGATCACTAGATGGAGAGACCCTGGCAGGCACTTCAAGAGCAGAGGGTGTGAAAGATTTGGGGATGGATCTTAAAAAAAAAAAAAATTGTTGTTTTTTTAAAAAAAGGAAAAAAAAAAAACAAAAAACCAGTCTTAGAAGTGTTGAAATCTGACCCAGAGTAGAGCAAGATTTTTGAGATCATAGGTGTTTGTGGGCTATTGGTGGGAATGGGCAAAGCTAAACTGCCTCTCTCATTGATGTGGTTGAACCACAGGGTGGGGCTTAGCTCTGAAGGGCCTTCTTCCTTCTTCTGGGCTTGAGCAGAAAATGCCCATAGGAATCAGGTGGGTTGTAATCCAATAAGGAGTGGTGGGGACTGGGTCACTTGTCTACAGGGGACACGCACTCAACTGTAGTGAGTTAATCCCTAGTAGGAACATGAAACAAGTCTTTCAGATCTTTTGATTCCACTGATTATGAAGATACAGTCTTTTTTTTTTTTTTTTTAATGCAGTACTTTTGATTTTGAAAAACCACATGGGTGGCTGGTAACCTTTGACTATAGAGGAAAACCAGGGAGCTTGTTACTTTGTAAGCACAAGGCAGTCATAGGTGTCACCTGGGGACAGAGGGCTATACTCCTTCAACTTCCATCACAGCCCTCTCAGCTGTCAAGAGAGAAGGGCTCATAGCTTTTGGGGGATCTGAAGGAGGTGCTCTTATTCTCCAAGCCTTTCCATCCCATCACCTCCAACGGTGGTCCTAGAATCTTACCCAGGGCTTACACTTTCTCATCCTTTTTCAGATAGCATTCCTGCATCCCTCCCATTAAAACATTATGGAAATTACTATTATAAACAGGGTAGACGGGCATACTTTCAGAGTCTTTTAAAATTCTCTTGGTCTCATGACATTCCTGTCCATTAAGGACCCAAGGGAGTTACGGGGTATTTATGTAGAGATGAGCCCCCCCTTGAAAAAAAAAGAAACAAAACCAGAATTCAAAATGGAGATTGGGAATTGACTATCCCCAACACAAAAGGCTTTTTCTCATTATAAAAATTTCCATCCCAAGGTTCTATCACAGTATTCTTGTTGAATTTATAATAGGATTTAGTTTATAAATCAATTTGATCTACACATAATTTTCAGCAAAACACCTGCAGCATAAATTGAGGTGCACCGCTGTACTTCATACCACTGTTTTTTTCTCCATTTTCTGCTTTGTTCTGTGTCGTCTTTAAGTATCTCTGTGTTTGCATCCTTACAGTTTCGGAAGACTTCATAGCAAACCCACAAATTAAGTGTTGGAAGCCCAACAATGGCCAGAAACAATCTTTATAATTGAATAAGTGGATCATAAATGAATCATAATTCCCCTTTCTTTGGTATGTACCAGTTGCTGGAAAGAGATGGTCGAGGAAAAAGTGGGGGATGAAATGGTGGCGATTGATCTGGCATCTACATCTCTCTGTATACACGCTCAGTCACTTCAGTCGTGTCTGACTGTTTGCAGACTGACTACTTATGGACTGTAGCCCGCCAGGCTCCTCTGTCCATGGGGATTCTCTAGGCAAGAATACTGGAGTGGGTTGCCATGCTCTCCTCCAGGGTTCTTCCTGACCCAGGGATCAAACCCGTGTTTCCTGCATTGCAGGTGGGTTCTTTACTGCTGAGTCACCGTGGAAGCCCCCTACACCTCTATAGCCAATACTGAAAAAGGAGGCTTTATTAAAACATCAATAACACCAGCATAAGGAAGGCCTCTGCTCTCAAGGTTTTCACTTTGAACTTTTCATTTATGATGCTGCAGGAGAGAAAAGGCTTAGACACAGGGCTTAGAATCCTGGCTCTGCAAGGTACTAACAATGGGAATTTTCCACAGCCCATTTTCTTGTGTAAAACGGAGCATAATGCTTATCCTGAAGGGTAGCTGTAGAAGATTAAATGAATGATGTGTTCAAAGTCAAAGTCACCTACGAAGCTAGTGTCCAGCCAATAACACTTGTTTGATAAATGTTGGGGTTTTTTTCTCATGAATGAGTTCAGAATTGAAGTTATACTATCAGGAAGTAAAAATATGATTTTGAACTCATGCGAATGGGTGGGGTCATGCAGAGGAAAGAGGAAAAAGTGGCCCAGAGTGGAGGGAGGAGGGCTGCCAACATTTAGAGGCTTGGAAAAGTAGGAGCACCCTGGATGGGAAACTGAGAAAAGAACATGACCCAGGAGGGTAGGATGATGGAAGCCAAGGCATGTGAGTTTTTCAGGGAGGAGGAGATGGTCTACTGCCAGATGCTACTGAGACACCGGGGAGGACTAGGGTTCACAGTCACCTGCAGAGTTGACTACACAGGTGTCATTGGTATCCCTGACAGGGGCAGACTTAGCAAGTGGTAGGGAGAGGGGGGACCAAGCTGGAGCGCTTTTGGAAAGTTGTCTGTAGAGACAATGAAGTGATTATCTGAGTGGGATCTGGGCTCAAGGGAAGTTTTGCTTTATGCGATGGAAGATAGCTGAGCAAGTATATATTTTCGTGCACATGTTCCAATAGTGACGGAGAGATAGCTAAGGAAGCACAGACGGAACAAAGCTGAAAGAGCATCCAAGGAGGGCACGGCCTTTTGTAGGAGGAGAGGAACCTGCTCCACTGAATGAGAAGGCAAAGAAGAGGGACTGGGTGCCTGTGGGTGCAGGCGTGGAGGGCTGCTGGTAGGAAAGAGTGAAACTTGATCTGATGTCATGTATTATTGTTAATGACAATATGGAGTGAGACCTTCAGTTGAGGATAATGGTGCCGAAAAGCATATGAGAAGTTACAGGGGGAAGAGAAACTATGAATAATGGGAAATTGGAAAACAAACCATTTTAAGAGAAATAGCCATTTGTCGGTTAATAATGAGTGTCAGTTTGATTTATGAGATCATGCGTGTAAAGTGAACCTAGTCATTTCACTCGTGTAGTTTTTATCCAGAAAATTTTGCTGCCCAGGAGCCTGTGTAGAGCAGAGGATGAGTTAAGGCCATCATGGGGAGGATTTTTGTTACGGATGGAGGGCGACTTCAGATGGTAAGGCTGGATTGTGGAAATTAGGCTAGATGAGGTGGCGCATGAGGTGAGGCAGGAGCGAATGGCTGGCTAGGGGCTGGGGGTTCGGAGGTCTCCCTGAGGTTGAAGAATGATGCCAGTGGGGACTCGAGCGAGTGAGCCCAGGAGGTAAGAGGCTGGGGTTCAGGTATCAGACATGCCACAGCTGCTGTCACTGGCCAGGTCCAGAGCGGTGTCCATGGGTTGGGCGGGGGGCGTGCAGTACAGGGAAAGGCCACAGGCGTGAGCACAGCAGGGAACTGAGAGGCTAGCTCTTCTGATGATCCATCCATGTCGTAATTACAAGAAGAGAGGCAGTGGCGTGGATGGGGAAGACCGTGAGCCAGGAGTTGGGTCGTTAGTTCCCTTTGCGCCCGCTTGTAATTGTGTGTGCGATCAGGATACATTTTGCCACCCTGTTTCTTGTGCCTTGAATGCAACTTCAAATTTAATATCAATGTACAGGAATCAAAGTTTCAGAAATTCAAGTTAGTCTCTTATAGCTCCTATTTTAATATTTTAAGGGTGATTGTTTGGGTGACCTGTCCTTGGAGATGTGGGTGCCTCTACCCTCACATGAGCCTTCTCCAGGCCTCTTCTGCTGCTGCCTTCGATTTGCATAGAACATAAACATCAAGGATTTGATTAAGAAGAGAAAAATGAATAGAAAGTGCAAGCCCAGATGCTGAAAGCTACCTTCCTGGTCTCTAACCTCAGCTGCATTCCACGCATGTAGGACCAGAGCTTTTTGCTCTTTTGCAGGGTGCCCTGTGAATCAGGCCACATTGTTGCACATCATAATTGTATCATTGCATGTCATAACAATGGGATTTCAACAGTTATTATTGTACATTCTAATTATGTGATTATTCAAGCTTTCACCAATTATGTAATTAGATTTAATTACACCAATTGCACAAATAAACGATAGTCAACTACAAATTACTTAAAATAAAATCCGGAACTGTGCCTACATTGGCAATTGCCCCCAAAACAAGATAAGAAAACAAGAGAAGGAAGAAGGCTTATGAAACCAGTTAGCAAGTGAAAGGAATGATGTGGTCGGGACAGATCTTTGAGAACCATGGCAGGGCAGCCCCTTGTTTAGAAGCGTCCTGTCTGTTTTTCTTCTAACAAAGTGTGGTGGTAAGAACTAAGGATGTCAAAAGCAAGAATATTTATCTGCCTCTGCTGTGTCTTTAAGAGCAGGTAGTTTTTATTTCTTTAATAAGGAAAGGGGGAAGGGGAGAGAGGAAGAGGGAGCAAAGAGGAGGAGATTGATGAGAGAGACTATAGCAATTTTGATATTTAGTGATTAAAAACACTGTAATATGACTTAAAGAGCCCAGAATCAAATAAATTTGAACAATTCCAATTTCTTTGACTCTTACCTTACTCCTTGCCTGCTCCATTCTGGCATTTGTGACTTTTGCTTAATTTTGTTTCATCAAATTCATCCTGAGATTGTTATTTGAAGTTAGAACTTTAGAGACAGGAGCCTGGTCGTTTCAAGACTTGTGAGACCAGAGGTTAATAGAGGAGATAGCCTATATTTGGAATATGGATTATGGAATAAATAATGGCACTCATTATCATTTTTCATTTGCCTTTTCTCGGGTGGTTGGGTAGTTTTGAACTGGGGTGCCGAGGTCGACTTGAACTGGTCGCTGTGTCACATGGGGCCAGCTTTCTTTCTATGGAGACACCCCAGAGGAGTGGCCATGTCCGAAAGTAAGTTTCCTCTGGCTCAGGTCTCAGAGCCAGAGTAGAGAATAGTGGTAAATGTCACACTGTTTCCACCTTCTCCTGTGTCCAGGAAAAGTGCTACTCTGGGGCTGCTAGAGAGGAGAGGCAGGGAGTGCTTTGTGGAGGTGGGAACTGCTCCCATCTGGGAGGGTGGGCTCGCCGCCTTTGTGCTCCAACAAAGAGATATAATTGGTAGGTGCCATTTAAGCACATATATACTTAGGGAAAATTATCCGCTGGGCTTGGCTGAGTACTGCATAACCACTGAGCACCAGGCTTGCTTAGCATCTGCTCTGGGATCTTACAGTGGTTGACAGGATGAGGATTACTTCAAACGTACACATAATGGCTGGTGCGTGTAGTTGACACTGCTATAAAAATAAGTCTTAATGCTATTGCAGGTCAGATTGGGGGATCAGTGTGCTTCGTTAGCTCTTGCCTGTGCATTAAAGATGAACAAACTGCATAGCTAACAGTAGCACAAATGAGGAGGGAAATCTGCATTTATATCTAAACAAAGGCATATTCATGCATTCTCTTCTCTTGTGGGTTCTTCTATGGAAGCCTCCATGTATACAGTGGAATCTAAGGGACCTTAACCTAGACATATTCGTCTGTCCTTTGGTTTCTAGATAATCCCAGCAATGTGTTTTACTTTCTATGTGACTGTGGTGGGCATTCCGTCCTGTATGGAGGTCTTCTAGTTTCTAGTGTTAGTGCAATTCTTTGCAACCCCGTGGACTGTGGCCCACCAGGCTCTTCTGTCCATGGGATTCTGCAGGCAAAAATACTGGAGTGGGTGACCATTCCCTTCTCCAGGGGATCTTCCTGACCGAGAGATCGAACCTGGGTGTCCCACGTTGCAAGCAGATTCTTTACTGTCTGATCCACCAGGGAGGTAAGTTCAACCCTCAGCTATGGAAAGGGCTATACAGTTATGTTGGAAATTAAGAGAGTGGAGTCATGCTCGAACTTTGGAGCCCAAATCTCTCTTCTGCTGCTGCTACTGCTGCTAAGTTGCTTCAGTCATGTACGACTCTGTGTGACCCCATAGATGGCTGCCCACCAGGCTCCCCCGTCCTTGGGATTCTCCAGGCAAGAACACTGGAGTGGGTTGCCATTTCCTTCTCCAATACATGAAAGTAAAAAGTGAAAGTGAAGTCACTCAGTCGTGTCTGACTCTTAGCGACTCTTAGGACTGCAGCCTACCAGGCTCCTCCATCCATGGGATTTTCCAGGCAAGAGTACTGGAGTGGGGCGCCATTGCCTTCTCCGAATCTCTCTTCTACATCTCCCCAAATCCACCAGCTCCAATATGGTTACAGCAGTGCTGATCAGCAGGTTTGCAGCAGTGTGGTATTCTACTCTCCACCCTCAGAAACTTAAGAGTGTGTGAAATGGAAGATGTGCTGATATTAAGCAGCCAACGCTGTTTTCTAAATGAAAGCCAAAGAAACATAAGCTGTTTGCACAAATCAACTTGCCGAACTGTCATAATCTGCACTCCAGATTCTTGGCCCAGCACTAGCCACTCCTGGTTTGTTCTTCTAACCAGAAATGCCAGTTCAGAGATTAAAGTGCACTGTGCTGATGGCTAAAGGCTTGAGAAGGAGCCAGCATCAGAGTCTTACAGAGACTGCCCCACCTAGGCTTCTACCGTTTGTATGCAATTCTGGGATAATCGGCTCAAGGGAAAAGAGTCTGCAAAAAGGCATCTCACAAGCACCGAAGCACCACACAACCTTAACAGGTATCAGCAAAGAAAAGAAGAGAGGGCCCCCACATGGCCAGTCACAAGGAAGCAGCCATTCCTTCAGCCAATACGTATCAGATAATCAGGGGGTCAGTTCAGTTCAGTCGCTCAGTCGTGTCTGACTCTTTGTGACCCCATGGACTGCAGCACGCCAGGCCTCCCTGTCCATCACCAACTCCCGGAGTTTACTCAAACTCATGTCCATTGAGTCGGTGATGCCATCCAACAATCTCATCCTCTGTCATCCCCTTCTCCTCCCACCTTCAATCTTTCCCAGCAGCAGGGTCTTTTCAAATAAGTCAGTTCTTCACATAGGTGGCCAAAGTATAGGAGTTTCAGCTTCAACATCAGTCCTTCCAAAATCAGGGTGTCAGGCACCCACTTAGCTTGTTGTCATTAAGGGATTCTGACATTAGTCCTTATATTCTCTCTCTAGGCCTGTAAGTGGTTTCTGTATTTATTGAGAACTTACTATGTGCAAAGATAAGCCCTTGACGAACTGATCTCATTGTATTACTCAGTAGCACTACTGTGATGTTCTCCATTTGACTGATAAAGAAAGGGAGCCTCACCAAATTTAAATAACTTGGCTGAAGTCACGCAGTTACTAACTGGGACCAGAATGTGAGCTCCTGGTCTGAATCCAGAGTTCTTAATCTTAAATCTGAGATGATACATCCTGTTATATACCAATATCTGTGGAATCCTGGATAATTCATCATTGTAAGCATACTTTCAAAGTACGGGAGATTTGCATGGGTGGGTTCAAATTTATTTTGGGACACTCCTTTATTAATGAACATAACAAGATGAGCTTTGGGGCAGCCTGGCAATTTCTTCTTCACATAACCTAGGAAAGCAGTTGACAAGGAAATGTTCTGTTTTGCCATCCAGTGAGATTGGAAGTATGTAGTTAAGTGTAAGTCAAAAATTAGGTGTCAAACATCTTTCCAGGTACATATATTATAGACTGTTAAATTATCAAGAAACTCCTTAGGTTGGAATAAGAGAGATGAAAAGCCTTTGATGTGGGTACGAACGTCATATATACATGGGAAGTGAGGTGGCAGCAATCTCATGCTAATAATCATGGTGTGACAAGGGAAACACTATTATTAACCAGGGGCTTAATCTTACTGAGGTCGATCTAGGACTTCAGTCCCCTCTCCCTCTCTCTTCCTAGCTCTTACTTTCCTCTTCTTTTCTTCACTTGCTGCTCTCCTCCCTCCCCTTTTTCAGTCCTTTAATTCCTCCCTTTGGGCCTCCATTTATTTGTTTATTCATGTAGCAAAGTTTATTGTGTCCTACCATGTACTGTGTTCAAGGTACTGTTCGGGCTCTGGTGAAGCAAAGGATGAAACAAATACGTTTCCTGCTTTCATGGAGCTTGCATTTCAATGACTGGACAAAAACATGGGGATTTGGGGAGACAGAAAGAAGGTGCTTATGACTGGATCTTGATGGGCAAGAGAGAGTGGTATGTGGAGTAGGAAACTTAACGCAGAAGCAGAGGCGGCCCAGTGTGCGGCGAAACCTACCCAAGGCAGATGGAGGCCTGGCTCCTGGCTTCACGTTTAACATCTTCAACAGAAGTAAACTAATGAGCGCTTACTAGGTTCCAGTGACTGTCTAAGTGCTTGTCACATTTTAACT